>NC_056730.1:549565003-549878232 GCF_019279795.1 Protopterus annectens | reverse complement strand
ACATTTGACATCAAGCTTCAGTTATATTAAGGTAGGTTATGGATGGCTACCACTGCACTGTCTAGTTTAAGGTAGTCTGAGTGAACAATAAGGCCTTTATCTAAGTGTATCTACCTACGTGTAATATTTTAATATAGGAGCAGTAGATCCCTGATAATTTTCCGTTTGTCTGCAGACCATACATTTTAAGTATATAAGCCTACCACAGTTTGAGGTGATGCCTTCTTTGCTTATAACGGCCAATGTAGATTGTTGCTTTACACTAGGAATGTTAGTTATTTTTAAAACTATGTAACGGTTTAATCAGGTTATCCTTAACTTTGAACATAAATACCATGGAAAATATCTGGAGCCACAGATAAGTAAACTAGTGTTTTTCATTTTGCATAAGGGTGTTATAGTTTACAAGCTATAGGGTGACATTATCTGCATGCTAATGTGTACTTTCTGAATATCTGAACTTTTAAATTTGTCATAAATTTGACTACAAACATGTTAGATATTGATTTCTCTGTTGCTCATTGTCACTGAATTAATTTGTGAATTGTTCCTTTGAATTGCTAGAGATAACTGCAGCACCTATGAACGTACTGAAAAAAATAGCCAAACCAATAAACCAAAGAGAAGATCCAAAGAAGCAATATGTTTAACCAAGTTAAAATACTCAAGTTTTCAAACTGTAAAAAAAATACTGTCCCAAGTGTTACAAAATGAAACAGCACACAACTAACATAAATGGCTGAATCACATATCTAAAACCAATTAGTAAATTAAAACAACATTTCATAATCAACGTTTTTACGTAAGAAAGGAAATTCAGACTTGCTCATAAATACAGTTACTTTCATTTTTTTCTGTTGTAAAAGGCTACTTAAGTGGACTAAATCAAACTGCAACTTGAAAGCTCACATTCTAAAGGAAGTCAAAGGTTAATAAAAAATGAGAGCAGTACTGTTTCTAAACATGACACGAGTCAAAAATAAAGGTTCATAGATTCATTAGATTAATGACCACTGGGGCCTTTTTAAGTCTAGCTATGCATCTCAAATCTCTGACAAGTTCTGGTACTCTTGGTAAGTGTAAGCAGGAGCCTGTATGATGAAACATTTAAGGGTTGCTTGTGTCCATAATATATATAGGAGCCAAGCCAGGGATGAATTTCCTGTTCCCCATCCAATGGTCCAACTTACATTTGTATTTAGTTAGAAAGTAACACTGCTTCACATGGATGTGCAGCCTGTTCCAGAGACGGGGTAGTCTCTGATACACCTGTCTCTCCAGCAGGTCTTATTAATATCACAGACAAGGTTTAAGTCTTTGGAATGGGTAATTATAGTGCTGTTTGTTTTGTTGATATGTAGGAGGTCCGTCACACTGGCATCTGACATTGCTCTGTATGCCAGGCATAGGTCTCTCCTCAAGGTGTTAAATATAGCTTTATGTTTTTTGCTCTACAGGGTTTTTTTTGGGTAGCATTGTCACCTTCACTGAATTGGAAGCTAACTTGATTGTAAGAATACAGGTTGATTGTGTGCCTGGTTTCAATTACGCTGTTTCTTTAAAACCAGTTTTAAAATAAAGGCATTCAAAAGATAGATGCACACATTTTACTACAATAATTGAATTTATGAAGATATTTTTCCCTCCCTGTTTAGCAGAGAGGGTTTTATCACTTGAAAAAGAACTTGAATTGACTTGAAAAAATGTAATGTAATGTAATGATGTAGGAAATATGTACGTAAAGGTAGTTACTTAAGTCATTAAGTCCCTTAGTCAGTTTGTGTAACAGCTTAGCTAATGTCTCTTTTATAGAAAGTCTATCTGTCATGTAATTATTTTAAACAGAACAAACAATCGAGTATTTCCCTTGTGCTGGGAGAAAGAACAATGGTGTATAGGGGCAGCATCATATCCCAACATACTTTTTACAGTGAGTCATACAATGTCCCTGACATGCGTGGAAGGCAGAGTTCTCAGTTACCTTCCCCTGCTGCCAAGCTATGCTATAAAACTAATAAATGGTCCAGTGTTCCAATGTTTACTTACAGTTACTCTTGATGGCTTCTTTTTTTTACATTTATGCTTGGCACCGTCTTTTTAGCAAATACAATTTCTGTTAAGAAAAACAGTTTAGCAAGTATGCTGTACGACCACGACTGTACTTTTCTGCATTTATTTATAGCAGTGGTCGGTTTCCAACTCTAGGGAACCCTTTCTTATCACTCAGTTTGGGGACTTCGATGTGATGCTGCACACTACACGCTAAAGCCACATGTGCAACTAAGATGCTCCATTGCTTTTATTCTGGCATTTTTTATTTACATATGTGAGGAAACTTAACTGAACAATATTTATAAACTTTTTTTTTTTTAATTCTGTGTGTGCAAGCTCTATTTGGCTGTAAATACATTTTCTTCTTTAATGCTAAGTTTATTACATTTGTCGTCCGGTTACTTTATTTTTAAGAACTGCATACTGATATTTTCTCCATGAGATTGCATCTGACCTCTCAACTCACCATAATTTTCAGGAATGTCCCTGCTATTGACTCAAATTTTAGTTCTGTCCCTGTTAATCCCTCCTAAAACTGGTGACTTTTTGAGAAAAGGTGGTAAATTGCCATTAATAAATTGTGACAATAATTACAGTTATGGACTTCCTTTAATTTGTAAAATATATATTAATTCACATTCTCTTATTTTTGTCATTACTGATTTATTTTTTGGATTTGTTCCTTATTCTGTTATGATTTGTCCCTGATTCATTGAGAGCTACGGATGGGCTGTTTAGCATACTTACCTTGTTAAAAGCATTATAGTTTGCTGACTGACAACTAGTTTTCTATAAGGTTGTTCCGCTGATGCTGAAATGTTGTTTCTGTAAATGTATAGTTTGTACCTCCCTAAAATAGTGCCCTTTTCCCTTTGCATAGTATTATGTCGCCGATAATTAAGCTATTGTACACAGGGAGGATAGAGGTTGCTATTCTGCTTTCACTGAGCTGTAAGGCTTGCTCGCCTACCCAAAAGTAAATTAAACTGTTTAGATTAACTTAAGCAACCCTTTGAAACAAGGCACATGGGCTTCTATTTTCTGAGGACATGACTTTTAAAGTAAAATATTTGTGAAGGAGCAACAGGTAAAGAAGGTTTATTAAAGGAAAATTCTACCTTCACTTGCAGTTTAACTATATTACAAAGTATCTTTTCTTCCTATGCATTTAAACAATTGAAGGAAATAACCGGAGTGGCTTTCTTGGGGAGTGACCTGTGGGTGTGGCTCAAATAGGGGTGTTTCTTGAGTATGGTGTGGGTTGGGCTTAAGGGGCGCTGCAACAGTACTTCGCCTAGGGTGCCATTTCAACTAAGGCCGGCCCTGACTATAACAACCCCAAACATTCACAACAATTCCGATAGCGTAACTACCATTTGTAACAAACATTTTACTGAATCTATAATTGCCCTTTAAAAACAGCAAACCTATACTCCTGATACCAAACCAGCACCAAACCAGCAAAGTCTACAACCAGTAATGACTCATTCTCTTTCTCCCCAGTTCCTACAGCTGCTATATAAACTACTCCAGAAACTAAAACCTACTACACTTGTCGTAGATAACTTACCCAGTGAATACCTCTGAACTGCAGCTGAATCTATAGCCTTCCCAGTATCAATCCTTATAAATAGTTCCATTCTCAAAAACAAGGTCCCTCAACTGTGGAAAATTTCCCATGTAATCCCACCTCATAAAGGGGGACCTTCAATAGAACTGACAAACTATTGTCCAATTGCTATTCTTTCACCTATTTCTAAGCTACTCGAAAGGTGTATTCATCTCCAGGTCATGAAATTCTTAGTAAACAAATAACCTTCTCTCAAACACTCAGCATGGATTTCGCCCATCACATAGTACCACTACAGTTATGCTATCCTTTACTGATACTGTAAACCATCACAGG
Source organism: Protopterus annectens (assembly GCF_019279795.1). Lineage (NCBI taxonomy): Eukaryota > Metazoa > Chordata > Ceratodontiformes > Protopteridae > Protopterus > Protopterus annectens. The sequence continues at coordinate 549,874,274 of NC_056730.1, read as the reverse complement.
AATAACAACAACTTTGTATCTGCCATCTTTCTAGACCTATCAAAAGCTTTTGATATGGTCTCCTATTCCAAACTAATAGATGTACTAACTGAACTATCCTTCTGCCCATCTGCCACAGCTTGGTTTCATAACTATTTATCTGACCATCAACAATCTGTTCTATGGCAAGGTGACCTATCTCCATGCCTTCCTTTATCCATTGGTGTCCCCCAAGGATCTATTTTAGGCCCTCTTCTTTTCTCCCTCTTCTCTAAAATCTACACACAGCTTCTCCACATGGTTCTATAATACAGTATGCAGATGATTCAACACTTATCTGCACTGCCACTTCTCTATCAGCTCTTCATTCTCAAACACAGGAATCTTTCACTTCTGTTGAAATATGGTTAGCCAATGCCCATATAATCCTGAACCCAAACAAAACTAAATTATTACTCTTCCAACCTAACAAGACATCTATCTCATGCCCACCGTTTAACATAATAGTCAAAGACAACACTGTCATCTCCCTGACAACCCATGCAAAGCTTCTTGGAGTGGAAATAGGCAATAACCTAAAATTTGACTTACATGCCTCCCTAACAATAAAAAAGTCTATAAGAAACTTGGAAGTCTATACAGGCACAAAAGGTTCCTGACCAAAATGGCCAAAATTACATTAGCACAAACCCATCTGCCCTCCACTCTACTATATGACTCTCCAATTTAACTAATCTTAGGAAAACTGACATCTAAGCTAGAAGCATGTTATAATAAAATTGCTAAGTTTGCATCTGGCGGCCCATATAGAACACATCAGTGTACAGCTTTAAGGATACTAGACTTGCTTGAGCTTCCCAACATTATTCTTTACAACCAACTTTCTCTAACTCACAAAATTGTAACACAACCAACCAAGACCCCTGCACTACAAAATCTCATCCTTCCTTATAGTTCCACTTTGCTCTAACAATAAGAACTTACTCACCGTCTCCAAGGCCAACAACACTGCAGGAGAATCTTTATTTTCCAGCTATATATCTCATATATGGAACTCCCTTCCTAACTACATTCTCTCAATCTCATCCACTAACCAGTTTAAGCCATCACTTAAAGCTTATCTTAAAAATAAGTGACTATGTCCCTGTACTAACCCCTCATGAATGCTCTGATACATCACAGTATATCCCAACCATATCCATCTTCTTCCCTGGTGTTTAATCCTTTATTCCTACCGATCTGTCTTAACCTTATATCTTGACATAAGTCATACTTTACAAATAGTACTAGCTATGTTCAAAGCCTACGTTTTATTGTCAAGATGTAACAAGTTTGTATTTTCCTATGTATACTACATTTTGTTTACTTTATACTTCATTGATTATTGTAATGTATGCATTAAAATTTATTGTTACTCATGGAGCTTTTCTCCCTAGGCCTCCACTGAAAAAGGACCTGTGTCCAGTCAGACTTTCCCAGTAAACAAATGTTAAATAAATAAAATGTTAAATAAATAATAACAGCTATGATTGAAAACTTGTGATGTAATTTATACAGATTTAAATTCAGTATTTGATAGGGTCATACACAAAACACTGATCAATAAATTGGAACAATTAGGTTTCTATTTTCTCTTGATAAGATGGATAGCTGCATGGCTTACAAACAGGCCATGGCAAGTATCATACAGCAACTGGACAGGTGAAATTCCTAGTTACAGTCAGGGTGTCCCAAAGCCTCTGTCCAAGGCCCATACTTGTTTAGACTGCATCTGTTTGGGGTTATCAAAAAGTAGTAGAGAATCATCAGACAACCTATGGAGAAGATGCATAGCCATGAGAAGTGTATTAACTGGTTCTCTGAGACAGCATCTGATGCATGGAATAGACTACCTAATTACATTAAAGCAAGCACTAGTTTAGATATTTTTAAGAACAGCCTGGGCACATTATGGGGACAACTGTTTTGATACATTTGCAGGCTAGAGGAGCATTAATGATTATGCTTGATATATTTGTATATATGCATCCATCTTTTTGAACTCATGTAGTCTCCTTAGATACGTTTCTTTTTTTTTTTTTATTCTTACCACCCTTTCTCAATCATCCCCTCCACCATATCCTATTTGACTTGTGCCTTCAGATTAGGGTTCTGTGAATAGGAAATCACTAGCATAAACAAGTGAGAGAGAAATGTGCAGGGAAGAGATCAAGGCATCCTGGTATGGCCCCATCCTGACAGCTGCTGCACTTTTTTCTGAATGCCTGATTCACTATACCAGTGCATTACAAACACAAATGTCTCTGGACTAGGGTTGCTAGTCTCTACCAGTTACTGCTGGCTCCTGCCTGTGAACCTAGCCTATCCCTGGAAGAGGTTACCTGTTAAAAAATCCTGCTGCAATACCTCATCTGTTTATTGTTTGTTAACTAGCGGACTATTCAAGAGGAATCTTGATGAGTGGATGGGAAATCGTAGGTTTACCCCGGGTATCACTTCTGTGTCACTGTTAGACAGAGGCACAGTATACTAACCTTGAAAAAGGGCATAGCAAAATAAATTTAAAATGGGTGGCGAAAGCCAAACACATTCTGGCTAGGCTTATAAATGCCCTAGGGCAGATAGCCTAGTATGAACCTATGAACTAGAATGTTACAGTACCCTTTTTGGACAGATTCCAGGCCATGAGACTAAGACATAACTGCATAATAACTACATACACTGAGTTTCCACTTTCACATTTGGTGAACAATATACAGAAGTGACAATCAACAGTTTGAGAATGATGCAATCAGTAGCAGGTATGCTTAAATGAAGTTGACCGTGAATAGCAGAAACAACATTGCTGAATATAAATGTTGCTGTGATCAGCTTTAATAACATACATGATGTACAGCAAACAGTAATAAAGTTGAGTAATATAATATTGGTCTTTAACTATGTACAATACAAAGGAGAAAGGCGTACACAATAACATTTAACTATATACAATGTTACATATGTACATTGAATTTCAAAGGATCAAAAGTGATAAATAACCTTAAAAAGGTTAGGTGTGAAGAAGACTAATCGACAGGTCTAAACATTTGCATTTATATTCTTGAACTAGGTAAGACTTCAGTTTCTTTTTTTTTTTGAAGAGTACGACACTGTCAACTTCTGTTAGTTCTTCAGGGACAGTATTCCATGCTGCTGGAGTAAGTTTGTAAACGGATCTTTTGCAAGTATCTAATAGTAAATTGTGGCCTATTAAGTTTGAGATTGCTACTACTATGAAGGGGATAGGTTATGGTATGTACAGATAACGAGCTGCTAAGAGGGGAGTTGTAATGTTCTTTCAGTAAGTTAAATGTAAAGGTGTTAAAAAGGTACATGCTTCTGGCAGCAACAAGTAACCATTTAGGCTTTTTGATGGTATCACAGTGGTATTTAACTGAGTTAACTACAGAAATGAATCTAAGAATCCTGTTCTCGGTTGTCTACAGCAATTTAATGTTTTAGTCAGAAGTGGGGCGGGGGGATGATTGGTACAGCATATTTAGTCCTGGGAAAGTATATATTAATGGCAATGCCTCTTCTAGCTTCAGAAGTTAGAATATTTTGTAGGCTGCCTATGAGTAATAGTTGTTTTCGTCAGACTGTCATAATAGTCTTCTCAATGTCCACAAGCTGAAACCTTTGGTCAGCTCCCTGAGGATCGGACTCATTAATCAAACCTCAATTGACTAAGCCACTGTCAAAGCTTCATCCTTCTGTGCCACAATGCTGGCACTAAAGGCATAATGTTTTCATAAACATCCAGGGTGTTAAGTGCTCCCCCAAAAAACAAAGAAATATGAGTGAATGTTTTAAGAAACATTCTGGTACCACTTTCAAAAGAACTTTCAAACCTTTCATTACTGGAACAGCTTTTAACAAATTTGCATCAGTCTGCTGGAATAATATCCCAGATAATATCAGATAAATTGACAATGTAGTTCAGTCCAGGCAGAAACCGAGAGATCATACGCTCAAGTAAAATACATGTACTTGTTTAAAAGATCATGCCCATGTAATACATACCAATGTGCTTCAGGTCATTGTGTAACTGTAGCCCTGAATGTTAGCTAATCCTGCTAAGACTATAATTTGTTGCCCACTGCAGCTGACACTGTCTCTACTTATTCAGAACTTTTTGGTAAAAATGTACTTTACATGTATATTTTGTAAATAATATCCAGGATGCTCCCCTTTTTAACTGTATTATTCCAACATATGTATACAAGTAAAATACATGTAATGTTACATTGCAAATTCATCTTGTATTTTTGCTATGACTGTTTATGTTTTGTTCCAGATTTAAAGGTTTCCAGATTTTTGATTTCAGCATGTCCAAGTCTGGAGAATGTCTTTTTTCACTAAGTAGTTTTGAAACATGGTCATAATGGGTGAAATAGTAGTATTATTAGCTTTAGAGATCATAGTTATCATCCTGTATTGGCAGTTTTGTTTTCAATGGGGGACAGCAGCCTTGTTTTAGCAGCTTGAAAAATAAGAGCAGTTAGTAGCACTGTAGCCATGCCGGAATGACAGAAATGGTCAGTTTTTTTTTTCAATAAGTTTGCAATGATGGAGAAGGGGGTCACCCAAAGGCATAAATCTACAAATAATATTCTCAGCTATTTGTAACCTTTGGGTGTTATAGGTCAAATACAGGACAAGAAATGGAAAACCATATCTTAATTTGAGTACTAATACATTTTAGCAACTGCTGAATGAACCTTAGGGGACAGCAGATTAATTTTGTAGCGCATTTTTAGTTGTGTGAGTACTTTTATTAGTTACATAATCAGAATGAGGAGTACAAGTCTAGTATTAAGTGTAGGTATTTTTGTTCAATGACAGTGAGGATAATATTAACATTCCCCACGAAATAGGGTTAGTATGTCTCGAACAACTGTTTGCAACAGGAATTTATAATCAAGAGCAAATTAATACATATGTTAAGTTAATGGAATTAGTTTTATGTAATAATTTTTTTGTTTTTCGAAGAACATTTTTTTCGACCGTGTATAGGAGTAGCTATGGGGGCGGCTTGCGCCCCCATTTATGCCAATTATATTATGGCTTTTTGGGAGTCCAATTTTGTGTTTAATAGTGAATTTTGGCCATACATTAAATTTTACACACGTTATTTGGAAGACATTTTTATTGTATGGCAAGGTGAGAAAATAATATCAGAAGCCTTCATTAAGTATATCAATCAAACAGTTTGGTTTTTAAAATTTACCCACGAAGTCAACGATGACAGAATTTCATATTTGGATATATGTTTGACATATGTAAGGGATAAGGGTAGTCTTGTTTCTAAAATTTATAGGAAGCCCACCTTTTCTAACTCATACATGCATTTCGACAGTTGGCACCCTGGCCATCAAAAGAGAGCTATTATCAAAGGTCAAATGGTCAGGGCAGCACGTATGGTTAGCGAAGAGGTGGACTTCCAATTGGAATTGGATTTTATGGCCCAACTTTTTTTGAATAGGGGATATCCTAGACACATGTGTGATGAAATCAGGAAAGAGGTACAATTCAAAAGGGATGGAGGCATATTTCAACCTATTTTAAAAAGCAAAGATGACCTCTTCAGTGGCACAGTTGAACAAAGTAGGGGTAATGTTCATTTCAATGAACATTTCTTATATGTTATGACTTATAATGCTGATGCTGAATATATTAAAATAATTATTGAGAAGAATTGGGAATCTTTTGCTAGATTGAAAGAGTTCAAAGGATTAGCTGCACGTAAACCCAAGTTCATTTTTAGGAAAGACAAGGCCTTGAAGGATATTTTTGAGAGAAGTGCCATGATTATTGACAATGTTGGTAATAGAAATACGGGTAATTTCAAATGTGGCAGATGTCTCACATGTACACACATTTTAACTACAGGGAAATATATTAAAATCAACAATATACCCATTAACATTTTGGGGCATTATGATTGCTTCTCTGTAAATGTCGTCTACCTTGCTAATGCCAGATTTGTACGGCATTTTATGTGGGAAAAACCTGTAGACGTTTTAGGGAGAGGATAAAAGAACATTTATTAGATATACAACATAAGAAGCCCACCAATGCATTGTCTAGACATGTCATGGCTCACAATGACCATAGTTTCAAGTTTTTTGTTATATAGCAATTGGTCAAAGACCAACAGGGAAGGGTCACTGATTATCACCTAGACGTATATGAATTGAATTGGCAACTCAGACTGAACGCATACCAGTATCCTGGCTTGAATGAATTTGTATCCATCAAGCCTTTTCTGAGGCTAAGACACATGTTAGGGTGATCTTAGATGGTTAACGTCATTCAGGTATATTATTATATATCTTTAATGTAAATATGCAGGAGTTCACAATATAACACAAAGAATTTCATACAAGTCCACAGTACATTTACTCTACAAGTATATATTATTTTATCAATTTACTACTTATTTCTAATTTTATATATTTTTATATACACAATTATTTATTAGTGGATCGATTTTACATACACTACACACTTTACATTGCATATTTTATGTTTGGGCAGACTATGCAGAGTTAAAATGTGGTTTTTACTGTTTCTATTTTAATGATGGGTGTTACCTGATTGGTTTATTGAATGATTTGATTGTATTTAATGTGTTTTTTGGTTCAGCACACTCTGATGAAGTCATTTGGGACGAAACCTAGGTCAGTTGTGGTGAACCTGTTTGTTCGTTTTGCAATAAAGTACTGTTGGGTGAGCTCGTGCCTCTGTGGATTTGTTGCAGTTTGGTTCTGGTTATTGGACTGAGGATAATATTCCATTTGATGTCTTTAATGCAGAGACGTGGGATAGTAAGTAGCTTTTTTTGGTGTAGAGAAAATCATGACTTTTTTGGATTTATAAGGAGTTTACTGGCAGTTGCCTAATAGCACAGCTGGGTAAAGCTATTCTGTGATTTACTTTGTAGAGCCATATGTAAATTACTGGACTGTAAAATAAATATGTCATCCCATTCATATGTTTTAGTTTGGGCAGTTCTAGAGCAAGGTCATTAATAAAGAGGGAGAAAAAAGAGGACCTACTATTGATTATTAAGGGACACCTGTGTCGAGTAAGCCCACTGAGGAGGAGAGGGAGTTATTACAATAGACCTCATTAGGAGAATTTGGCACTTGAGTTATTAAAAAATTTCAGCAGGGCATTTTTCTGTTTGGGAGTTATTTGGGAGAAGTGAAATGCTGACATAGGCTAGGAGGAATAGCAAGATGGAGGGAGAGTTATCTTTTATGGTTTGAGTGGGAAAGTTTTTTATAGATAAGTAATGCTGTACCTATTGTGTATAGTTGTAAGTAAACAGGTATGTTGATGGGAAAGTGCTATTTGATGATGGAAAACTAGTTATTGTGTCTCTTAATTATTTCCTTCCAGAACAGGTCAAGATGAGATGAGTCTGCTTTTTGTTTGTGCCTAAGGTACAAGGATTTGGTTGCATGTTAGCTAATTTTGTTTCTTTTCTGAGGAAAGGTTTGCATAAAAGAGTTGTAAGGGTTAAATATATCAAAGAATGTGATCCAGTCAATGGAGCTATGGAGGAGATTGAATAGAGGGAGTTTATCTGTTGGAAAAGCTCTTCCTTCTACTAACTGTGGGGAACGTCTCTGCATTCAGAAAGACCAGAAGGATTTTATTGGTGAGTTTTCAGTATTTCAGTGGAAGTCCACCTATGCTGCATGTTAGTTATTATTATATTTAGTGCTGAACTCTGACATCTGATTTAGGATCAAACCTCAAACCTAGTAGGAGCTTGCAGTTACTAGAAAATGGAAATCAAAGTCTAAACCAACTCTACTAGAAGTAGTGAATATAGCAACAGAGATCAAACAAATGGAAGTGGTATCTTTGGAAAATGGTAGGAGCAAATTACATAGAAAAGAATGGGAATTGTGGAAACAATACATGCAGAATAATGTTTTGGAGGAGAAATGAGGTTTAAGGGAAGGCAGGAGTTGAATCAGCTATGTAATGTTTGACTGAGAATGACTTGATAAACTATAAGTGATGTATAATGTTTACAACTGAAAGTTTATCAATATGGTTTGTTTTTATTTATATAAATATGTGATTGTCTGGGTCAGAAGTGATAATTTAATAAAGATGTTTCTTGTTAAAAAATACTAGTAGAAGCCTGAATTAACTGTACCAGGTTGAAATATTGAAGCATTTTATTTAGATGTGATGCATCTTTTCCATTTGCCTCAACACTATCATCATTAGATGATCACAACATTATGCAAGGTTATTTGTATGACTTATGTAGCTGGGCAACTAAGAATAAGGTTATGCTTAGTAGCAGGAAATGTACAGTGAGTAATGAATATAGTTATGAATAACTAACCATATGCTACAAATAATATTTTATTGGTGTATTTTTCCTTCAAGGATCTCAATATTTTAGTTTGTAATAAGCTATGCTATGCTACCCGATGGCTAGGACATGCTTCTGCACACTAAATGTACTTGTTGTACCATCTCCTCTAAGGATGCCTTGCTCACATTGTTTAAAAGCCTGGAAAGTCCAATGATGGCATATGGGTCCAAATTTTGCCTTACAGCAATAAAGATATTGAAAAATTGAAGCGAGTTCAAAAGTATTTTACAAGACAGATCTGGTCTTTAAGGGGTGTTAGTTATGAAGAATTTTAGAAAACTAGATCTCTATAGTACTAGATATAGGTTCATAAAAGGAGATTTAATTTGAGAATACAAGAGTTCAAGAGATATTTCAATTTAGGCAACTGTCAGTATAACATTTCTGAATCATCTACATGTAACTCAGAACAATAAATGGTTAACAGAAATTGGCAGTAAGGCTAGTTTATAATAAAAAAGACATTTATTTCATTATAGCATAGGAATGTGCTAGAATAAACTACCCATATTTATTAGACAATCAGTTACTTTGAAAAATTCTTAATTTAATGCAGATTTATAGCTTGGTGGCAAGACTTATAGTATCTTTTACCTGTGGACTATTGTTTCTAATGAGCTCTTAGGAGGTCCTTAGCCCACCCATAGCATTGTAACATTAATGTCACAATGACTAGTGACTGCATCTGTCATTTGCTGAATGTTAATAACTTACCTTTATGAATTTTGTTAGCCATCCATCTAATCAGCATTTCTCGTGTCCCTAGTGGTCTCATTATATAATAAAATGGGTCTGTTTGATCTGCATCTGTGAATACATGCGAAAACTGAGTTTAACTAATAGACTAGATTCCCCTTTGTATAGTTTTCATAGGCAACCAGACATTTTTTTATCACTCACCAAGCTTCTTTATATTCATCTCACAAATTTTTAAATTCCTCCACTGGTTATGTTCACCTCTCTTCCTCTCTGCAGTAACAGCTTCTTCCATTGTCAATAAAGCATCCTGCAATATCTTCAGAATATTTCACCTTGTTCTTCTGCATTATTTTCTGAGATGTTATCATCCCGGTCATTGCTGAGAGACATGAAGTATTTAAATGGATCTACAATGATCATCTCCTCCTGTTTCACCTGAATAAACAAAATCTACTCAATACCCTATTTTGTACTTCTGCTGTTAAAGATGACATTGTGTCAAATTTCCTTCTGTGGACTGTGTGAACATTGTATATGTGTGAATGAGGGGTTACCAGAACTTCACACACTATTTCACTAAGGGTCTCAACAATCACCTACACAGTTATAACAATACAGAGATTTCTATGTGTGATGCCTCTCTAAATGCACACCACTTACCTCCATACTATTTATCTGTGTTCATTTCCAGTGTATCTTTTCACTTTTATACCTGTAATGATGAACCTTAGGTTCCATGTTTTATTCCAAAGTAAATCTGAGGTTGTGTTATGAAACCCCAGAATTTTTCTGGCAAAACACTATGGTTTGTGCTGGTCAGATCAAGAATCTGTACGACTGGGAGTTGTATCACAACTTAGTTGGTTAGCTGCCACTTTTTATACTATTAAGTGTTTGCAAAGGGTGGAAATACATGTTAAGTGTGCACACTTGCCTGGTATTGTTCCTATGTTTCTATGTACAGATATTGTAAACAAGTAAAGCAACATATATGACAATGATGCTGATAAGGCCAACACACATTTTACTCAGTTTAGCTTTTCCTTTTTTCTCCTTTCTGATGTGGCTAGAGTGCCTTCCTTTTCTTCCAAAGGTCCTAGAACTCTTTTCATGTAAATGAACAATGGATTTCCCAAGTTTTTCACTACCAGTGGAGCTGATGAGGTCAATTGTAGTCACATCATTTTTACTGACACTTCTCCCAGTCTGGCCAGACTTGGGTATCTTCTTTGTCATTTTTGGTCCTACAGAATGAGAAGTAAGCAAGCAGTTTATTAAAATTTGAATTTTAAATCTCAATATTATATGCATGATGTCAGATAAAACTAACACATGTAATTTTTTTCCAAGTTGGAGTCTAATTTTTCTTATGCAACATTTACACTTAATATCTAAAGCCCCAAACCATACTATATGGTTTCTGAGAGCATAATTCCTGCCATTACCTATGCAACTGCAAGTGCTGTATTTTGCACTCTTGTTTTTTTCATTTATAATACTGCAGTACTAAGCATTTTACTTTGACAGATGTTCTAAGCTCAACAGGGAGCACAAAAGAGGCACAGCTGTGAGCTTCTGCTGGCTAATATAAATAAAGAATACTTGTGTAATGCTGCAATAACCTTTACATATGGGAAATCCTCTGCCCAAGCGACCTGACATCCAGCTAGCATACAACAGCTTTTAGCTACTGCAGGTATGTGGGGCATCATACATATGGCCCAGGAAATTTCAACCATAAAAGAACATCTGCACGCACAATCCCAAGAACTGAAATGCCCTAGGAGGAACACCAATGAAAGGAAAGAAAATAATCTGCCATCCAAGGAGGTAGGGGGAAGAGGGACAGAATACTGCAACATAGAATAGAAGGACATCTATGGTTATGGTAAGATTTTACACAACTAATCCATGTCCTTCTATTCAGTGTTGCAGTATTCTTTACATATGGGAGAAAACCAAGGCTTAGTAAGAAACCTAGGGGAGGAAGGAACAGAGGAGCTTTCTACAAATACATGAAGACTGGTTCTAGCAAACCCAGCCCTGGCTCTAGAAATACTATGCAGCTTGTAATGCTTAGGGAAAGTATGAACAGAAAACCAAGTGGCAGCCTCTACAATTTTGTTAGCATCTAAGTCTTTAAAGAATGCACCACAGGAAGACACAGACCAAATGGAGTGAGCCTTAACAGGAACAAGAAGACTCTTTCCCTGAAACACATAACAGAACAAAATTGTCTTAGAAATTCAAGAGGAAATTGTCTACTTGGAAACAGGCAAAACCAGAGCTCTGGGATGAAAAGAAAACAAAAAGCTGATCAGACTTTCTGATAGCCTTAGTTTTATCCAAATAAAACCTCAGTTGTCCATGCACATCCAAGGTGTGTAAGACCCTCTGACTGGAGGATTGAGGAGAAGGGGAAGAAGGTGGGCAATTGAATAGATTGATAACACAACTTATTCACCACCTTGGGCATAAAGGAAGGGTTAGTATGCAAAGAGATCCTATCCTTATGAAAAACAAGCAAAGGTGGAGAAGCCATCAAGGCTTGAATCTCAGAAACCCTCCTAGCAGAGGTTAAAGCTAGCAGAAGAACAGCTCTCCGGGTACAAAACTTTAAGGAACTTCAAATGCCAAGGAGGTAGAACTGGTTTCCTGGGGGGTTTAATGTGAAGAACACCTTTGAGCAAAACTTTTACTTCCAATCTAGAAGCCAAAGGTGGAGTCAGTCACAGACAGGCAGAAATGGCTGACAAGTGAACTTCCACTGAAGAATAAGCCAAACCACTCTTAAGTAACTCACACAAGTAGGAAAAAACATTAGGACATCCACTAGAGATGGATCGAGATTACGTGAGAGACACCAGTAGAAAATATCTTCCATTTGGATAAGTAAGATTTTCTAGTATTGGGTTTCCTGGCCTCCTGCAGAAAGTACAGTTGTGCACCTATCATAAATGTAGATGTTCGAGTGTATTCACTGTTGCAGTCATTACTCTTGGGTTATCCTGCTGGCAGGCTACCTGTAGTTGGCTCGATTCCAAAGTCTAGGTCCGGCGTCGGTTGCTGTCGCCTCTTCCCTGATGTCAGTGCGCCAGGGGTATAAAAGAAGCAGCCAACGCCATTTTCTTCAGTTTTTCTTGCCCCAGATGTCAGGTGCCCCTAAATTGGAGGGCTGAAAGAATATGCCAATAAAAATACATGCACAAAAATAACATGTCATTTATCTACAAGCAAATATACTAAAAAGGTAGTATAGGATAGAGAAGTGTAGATAAGTCCCACAAAGGAAAGGGGGAATGGTGGGTGGGTAACCTGGACTGCAACAGTGAATACACTCGAACATCTACATTTATGGTAGGTACACAACTGTACTATGTTCATCGTGTTTCACTGTTGTAGTCATTACTTTTGGGTAGAATCCCAAAGCTGAGGTAGGGTGGCTGGTCTAAATAGGATTTGGAGAGTCAATGAGGCCCTGCAGAACTGCAGTGGCAAAGCCTGCTCTGGACTTAGAATAGAGAGGTAAATGGTAGTGCTTTGTGAAAGTGTGCACTGAACTCCAAGTTGCAGCCTTGTTCTGTGGATTAGGATAAAAGGTTGGCAAGTGAATGGTTTGGTTAAGGGTCACACTGGACACCGCCTTAGGCATAAATGTACGGTTTGTCCTCATGGAAATCCTGTCTGGATGGAAAATGATGAAAGGTTCCACAGCCATGAGTGCTTGTAGCTCTGAGACTCGTCTTGCAGAGGTTATTGTTAGGAGCAGAGCTGTTTTCCAAGATACAAATTTTATATATGCTGTTGATGCTGGCTCGAAAGGAGGCAGTGTGAATTTTTCCAAAACATAACTGAGGTCCCAGGCCGGAATTGGTGCTCTCCTTGGAGGCCTAATGTTTTTGGATCCTCTGAGGTATTGCCTTAGTAAAGGATGAGAAAAGATAGGTGGTTCAGTATTGTAATGGGCTGAAATGGCAGAGGCATGAATCTTAATAGATGAGAAATAAAGGCCTTTGTTTAGCATCTCAGTTAGGTATTGTAAAATCTGAGGGATATTTGGTACACACGTGTCTATGCCTTGTTCCTGGTTCCAAGCAGAGAATCTCTTCCAATTTTCTGCATAAGATTTTCTGGTACTGGGCCTTCTGGCCTCCAAGATAACGTCCATAACAGCTTTTGTAAGTGGAGTGCTCTGAATGGTTACTTTATCTGCCATGCTGCCAGATTTAAGGTCCTGAGTTGGCTGTGCAGGATCTGACTGTTTTGTTGGGTCAGCAATTGAGAAGTTTGAGGCAATATCCATGCTGGACCTTGAGACAAGCTCTCCAGAATTGGGTACCAGTGCTGGTGTGGCCAGTCTGGTGCGATCAGTATCATGTTTGGCTTCTCTTGTCTGAACTTTAGGACCCTGGGAAGGAGAGGCAGAGGGGGGAAAGCATATACTGTTAGATTTTTCCAGCTGAAGGATAGGGCGTCCACTTTCCATGCTTGCTTGTGATAAATCCTTGTGCAAAATCTTTGCAATTGGCAGTTGTGAGGGGAGGCAAATAGATCTATGTCTGGGCGTCCCCATTTCCTTGTTATCATGTTAAGACTTGTGGATCCAGTTTCCATTTGTGGGGATCCATGCGGTTTCTGCTTAGTTCGTCTGCCAGAGTATTTGTTTTTCCTGGCAGGAATTGTGCTTGTAGGTGAACTTGAAAAGACAATGCTGTGTCCCATAAGGTCATTGCTTGTCTGCAGAAGGAGTAGGAATGTGTACCTCCCTGCCTGTTTATGTACCACATGACCGAAGTGTTGTCTGTCTTTACCAGTAACTGTCCTGGATGAAGCAGGTCCTTGAAAGCTGTCAGGGCATTTTGAACAGCTAGCATCTCTTTTCGATTGATGTGAAGATGCATCTGGTTTGCAGGCCATGTGCCCTGAATAAATTTTCCTGCCATACGGGCCCCCCAGGCATAGTTTGATGCATCCATTGTCAGTGTCTGTCTGGCTGTGGGTAATCTGAATGGCAGACCCTTGTTGTGGTGACAGGCTTCTGCCCACCATCGAAACTCCTGTTGCAGGCAGGGAATGAGTGCAATTACTGTCTCAAGGCTGTGGCAATGCTGAGTCCAAACACTTTTTAGATACCACTGTAGTTTCCTCATATGCAGTCTGGCATATGGAATTAGTAGAATGCAGGATGCCATGAAACCCAAGGCCTCCAGGATTTTCCTTGCAGATAAGTGGGTTTTTGTTGCCAATTTTTTGAAGTAAGTAGTCAGTTGCTTTTGTTTATCTGGCGTGAGATAAGCCATCTGGGTAGTTGTGTTTAAGCTTGCACCCAGGAATATTATCTCTTGTGAGGGCACTAGTTTTGATTTCTTTTCGTTTACTGTGTACCCTAGGCCAATTAGTAATCTCTTTACAAATGCCAGATGCTTTATAAGAATAGGTTCATAGGTTCATACTAGGCTATCTGCCCTGGGGCAATTATAAGCCTAGCCTGATTCTGTATGGCTTACGCCACCACTTGATTTGAGTATACTGTGCCCTTTTTAAGGTTTAGTTTACTGTGCCTCTGTCTAATAGTGACACGGGAGTAATCCCTGGGACAAACCTACGATCCCCCATCCACCTATCGATATTCTTCTTGAAGAGATTCAGTGAGGTGCTCTGCCTCACATGAACTGGAATTCTATTCTATTCCAGAGTGAAGGGAGCCTCTGGGTTATGAACCTGTCCTTCCAGCAAGTTCTATTTATTTCTGTGCTGAGGTTCAAGTCCCTCGAGCGTGTGGCTCTAAGGAATTTAGATTTACTGAGGTGGAGCATGTCCATTAATTCTGGATTTGACATAGCTTTGTATGTCAGGCATAGATCGCCTCGAAGTAGGCGGTATGCAACTGAGTAGTGCTGGAGTTTTTTTAACGGAGCAGCATATGGCATCTGTTTGAGACCCTTGATCCTCTTGGTGAGATACTTTTGGGGTCTTTCTAATTGCTGCAGGTGTCGGGTAAGGTACATCCCAAAAGGGGCATTGTATTCTATGATGGGCCTGATGAGGGATGAATAAAGGGGCACGATTACCTCTCTTGATCTGAAAAGTGCATGCACAACCAACTAATGCTCTATCTAACCCAAAATAAACTACTCACAGACTCTCAACATGGATTCAGACCCCATCATAGTACAACCACTGCCCTCCTCTCTTTTACTGAAAACATTAATCTTAACTGGAATAATAAAAAAATATCCTCCGCTCTCTTCCTGGACCTATCGAAAGCCTTCGATATGGTAAACCATCAGTTACTTCTATATACTTTAAAAACCCTGTATCTAGATACTCCAGCCCTTGACTGGTTTCAAGCTTACCTCACTGGGAGACAACAAGCAGTAATGTGGCAAAACAAGCTCTCCTGCCTACTACCAAATACCATAGGAGTTCCTCAAGGTTCCATATTAGGACCTCTCCTCTTTTCAGTCTTCATAAACAACATCCAAACAGTCATCCCTGAAGCCACCTGCATTCAATATGCAGATGACTCGACTATAATATGTTCCAATGCCTCTCTTGCAAATCTACTAACTACCACCCAACATAGCTTCACCAAAGTCGAAAACTGGCTTGCCAACCATCTCCTGATCTTAAATCCAAACAAAACCAAGTTACTTCTCTTCTACCCAACCAATAGATCTCCGACTGAAAACTTCACTATAAAATCCAATAATGGGACCATCATCTCCCCAGACACCTATACAAAGCTATTAGGAGTAAACATTGACAATAAACTCAGATTTGATATACATATCAACCAAGCCATTAAGTCAGTCAACAAGAAACTTGGGACCCTATATAGAATTAAAGCCTTCCTTACCCCGAATGCCAGGGCAGCCACAGCCCGTTCACACCTTCTCTCTACCCTACTATATGCCTCTCCTGTCCTCACTCACCTTAACAAATCTGATCTGGCCAAGCTCTCATCCTGCTATAATCACATTGCCAGGTTCGTTACAGGCCTACCCTACAGAACACACCACTGTACTTACCTGAAAAAGCTTGGATGGATAGAATTCCCACACCATCTTCACCAGTCCCAACTCATAGAGGCCTTCAAAATCCTTAAACAACCTGAGAATACCCCAGCAGTAAAAAACTCAGCTCAGCTCAGCAAACAGACTCCTTCTCCAAACAACTAAATCTCTCAACCTAGGTGGTGACGCGCTATTTGCCAACACCACTGGTAAAATATGGAACTCTCTCCCAAATAACATCACGCTTGCAACTTCTCTAAGTCAATTCAAAAATAGTCTAAAACTCCACTTCAAGTCACATTGGCTATGTCCTTGCTCAAACCCAGACTAGCTCTGTGCCATTAACTAAAACATAAACAACTAGCTAAGATGATAAGTACTTTGTATACTGTGATAAAGAAATATGTATCCTGTCTAACTCTATGTCATTATACTGCCTACCGTCCTTGCTAATATGTTAATAATGTTACATTTGTAGTAATCTCAGAAATAGTAATGGCAGTCTTGTACTTGTATGTAAATAGCCTATGTTTTTGTTAAGTTCTTTCAGCTCATTTACTGTACCTAATTATCAATGTAACTCTGTTGGAGCTTTTCTCCCCGGGCCTCCGCTGAAAAAGGACATGTATCCAGTCGGACCATCCCGGTTAACAAATGTAAAATAAATAAATAAAATAAATAAATAGATGTGAAACCCTTCGTGATGAGGTGGGCTATGTTGAAGGTCTTTCTAACCACTTTGGCAATGTGGTTTTCAAAGGAGAGATTGCTATCAACTTGGGTCCCCAGGTCCCTAATGACTTTCTCTGTACTTAATGGGTTTCCGCCTATGTGGTAATTTGTGGGCACATTGTTTTTGCCAAAGGGTATGACTATACATTTTTTGGCATTTAGCTTTAAACCATGGCGCTGGCACCAGTTATCTGTCTCTGTGAGACCTTTTTGAAGGATGTTTGTGTCAGCTGGAGAGTCGATTATGGCGCCCAGTTTGCAGTCGTCTGCGAACTTGGTGAGCCATAGTCCTCCCACGTTGCCTGTACCTCGGAAAAGTATATACCGAACAAGAGTGGTCCCAGGACAGAACCCTGTGGGACGCCACTTGTGACGGTTTCGAGTCTGACATGGCTCCAGCAACTCTCACTCTGTGGGTTCTGTCTTTGAGCCAGTTTGCGACCCATCTTGTGACATAGGGGTTTATATTTAAGCTGGATAGCTTATCTATGATGCCAGTGGGGTATTGTGTCAAATGCCTTTGCAAGGTCCAGATAGGCTGTGTGGACTGCCTTCCCTTCATCTATGGCTTTGGTGACTGTTTCGAAGAAGTCAACCAGGTTCAAAAGGCAAGATCTGCCCTTGACAAAGCCGAACTGGGTAGGATCTAGTGTCTGTAGGTCCCCAATGTCTTTGTTTATGAGCTCCATGATGATCCTCTCCATAGCCTTGCAGACTAAGCTAGTCAGGCTTATGGGGCGATAGTTTCCAGGGTCCGTAGAGGCTCCACCTTTGTGGAGTGGGACCACTGTTGCTGTACGCCATTCTGTGGGCACATATCCTGTAGTGAGGCTGAGATTGTATAGCTGTTTTATTTGAGGGATTAGTTCCTCTTGGAGTTCATGTAGGACGCAACCTGGGATGCCATCTGGTCCCATGGAAGCATTGTTTTTTGCTTTGGAGAGGGCAGCCTTCACCTGAGCATCAGAGATGTTTGGGAGGCAGCCCTCTGCCAGGATAGATACTTGATCTTTTGGGGGGGAGGGGGTGGAGAAGTTTGCACTGAACCTGTCTGCCAGGATATTGGCGATGTCTGTGGGTTCAGTGTATTTTTTGTCATTTAGAATCAACTCAGAACAAGTCTGGGAGTTGCATCCCAGGTTCCTAACATAACTGAAAAAAGCCTTATGATTGTCTTTGGTGTCCTTATAGGTTCATAGGCTGGTACTAGGCTATCAGCCCTAGGGCCTATACAAGCCTAGCCATAACAATTCCCTGGCTATTTCTTCCCACATTATTTACTTTCCTGGACCCCTGTCTAGCAGGGCGACTGACGTGATCCCTGGGGTGAATTTCCTTTCTCCCATCCAATCGTCAAGGTTCCTCTTGAAGAGGTCCAAAGAGGCACTCTGCTTGACATGTATGGGCAATCTATTCCAGAGTCTGGGGAGTCTCTGGGTCAGGAACCTATCCCTCCAACATGTTTTGTTTATTGTGATGACAAGGTTTAGATCCCTGGAGCGTGTAGCTCTGAGGGATTGGGATTTCTTTAAGTGTAGCATGTCCAACAGCTCTGGGTTTGACATGGCCTTGTATGTTAAGCAGAGATCGCCTCTGAGTAGACGATATGCGACAGAGTATAGCTGGAGTTTTTTATGGCGGTCAGCGTAGGGCATCTGCTTTAGGCCTGTGATTCTTTTAGTGAGGTATTTCTGAGGCCTTTCCAGTTGTTGCAGATGTCTTGAGAGGTACATACCAAATGGGGCGTTGTATTCTATAATGGGTCTAATGAGGGATGAGTACAGTGGGACAATGACCTCCTTTTTTCTGGATGAAAAGCCCTTTGTGATGAGGTGTGCCACACAGAAGGATTTCCTGACTGTTGTGGCAATGTGGGTATCAAAGGTGAGACCACTGTCCACCTGTGTCCCTAAGTCTCTTATCACACTTTCTGTATTTAGTGTACTGCCACCTATATGGTAATTCATGGATACATGTTTTTTCCCAAAGGGGATAACAATACATTTCTTGGCATTGAGCTTGAGCCCATGGCTGTGCAATTTTTCTCTCGAAGCTGGCCTTGGAGGATTTTATGAGGGATCGTAATTTTTTGCTAGTACTGATCAGAGATGCCTTCCCTATTAGGGATTTTGCTCTATCATGTAGTAGCTTCCTCCTTCTGTTGTACAGTTTATTTATGGCAGGGGTCCACCAGACTGGACGTCTGCCTTTGGATGATTGGGTCTTGGTTTTGTTTGGGATAGCATGATCCATGCATTCCTGGAGATGTCCGTAGAATGCGTGTATATAGGATTCTGCAGTTTGGGCTGTAGTTTCCACTGGTCCTGGGGCCTTGAAGGATTCCACTTCGGTTTTGAGAAGTGAGAAGTTCGCTTTTGAGAAGTTTTTCACTGTGGTTTTCTGGGCTGGGGGTGGGGTCGGGATGTGGACATCCAGTGAAATTAATTTATGGTCTGATCTTACCAATGAGGGATATACTTCTGGTGTGGAACATAGAGTCCCCATGTTGGTAATGATCAGGTCTAGTATGTTGTCCCCTCTTGTGGGAGTGGTGACTAGTTGTTCCATAGCATTTGAGTTTATAATTTCCAGGGACCTTTGGGCTAAGGTGCTGGGGCTTGAGTAGTGCTCCCAGTCAATGTTTGGGTAGTTGAAGTCGCCCAATATAATGGTGTTCGGAGAGATCTTCATGTTCTCCAATGTTTTCAGGAAAGCAGTGGGATTCCTGACTTTGAGAGGGTGGTCTGTAGGGTGCTATAAACTGAAAAGCAGTCTTGCCCACTGTTAGT
Organism: Protopterus annectens; assembly: GCF_019279795.1. Taxonomy (NCBI): domain Eukaryota; kingdom Metazoa; phylum Chordata; order Ceratodontiformes; family Protopteridae; genus Protopterus; species Protopterus annectens. Next base: position 549,854,613 of record NC_056730.1, on the reverse strand, counting down.
TGCACATGGATGGTCTCCGATACTTCGTGCAATGCCACTAACCTGGAGGTGTGGATATCCTTGATAAATATGGAAACTTCCCCTCCTTTTGTGGTTCGGTCCGGGTTTTCGGGCCGAAAAGCATGATATGAGGTATAGCCTGGTAGTGCTGGGGTGCTCTCTGGAGCCTTGAACCAGGTTTCTGTCACTGCACAGATATCGATGTTCTCCATACTGAGGAGAGCTTCGAGTGACTAGTCTTTGTTCTCTGCTAGAATTAGGCAGTCGTCCAAGTAAGGATATATTTGAATTCCTTTTTGTCTGCAAAACGCAATTACTGGTGCCAGGCATTTTGTGAAGACCCTGGGCGCAGTAGATAAGCCAAAGGGCAGTGCAGAGAATTGGTAATGTATTGAGCCAGCTATGAATCTGAGGTATCTTCTGCAAGATTGTCTGATTGGGACATGCAGGTATGCCTCTTTTAGGTCCAAGGTTACGAGGCAAGCCTTGTTGCCCAGCATGGGCAGTAGCTGCTGTAGAGTCAACATCTTGAATTTTGGAATTTCCAGAAATGTATTTAGTATAGACAGGTCAGTATTGGTTTCCAGGTTTTGTCCTTTCTGGGTACTAGAAAGAGTCTGGAGTAAAATCCTTGTCCCTGTTCTTGTTGCGGTACTTGCTGAATGGCCCTCATGTCCATGAGGGCTGTAATTTGTTTTTGTGCCCCTGCCCACTGATTGTGTGGCAGGTTCTGGCATACCTTTTGACCTTGGTAGAGTGTGGAAATGGAACCTGTAGCCTTGGGACACTATGTTCAGGACCCATTTGTCTTGGGTAATCTTTTGCCAATTTGAAGAAAAAAGTGCTAGTTTTCCCCCCAAGGGGGCCACCAAAAGAGAAGTGCTTGGATTTGGTAGAGGAAAGTCATTGGGACTGTTTCCTGTAAGGTTGTGATTTGTCTTCTCCGCTTTCGGAGGTAGGAGCACCCCATTGTTTAGGCCTGTATGAGCTTTGTGGCTGACCTCTGCCTCTGGGACGCCTGAATCTGCCTCTTTGTGGTCTGTCTGACACTGGAAAGGACCAATTTTTTGAAGGCCAGTTTCTACTAAATCTGGGTGGCTGTACCTATAAGAAATCCTTGACTGTCTGCATGGATTTTGCTTTATCCTCCATTTTTTTCAATACTACTTCTGCTTTAGTACCAAACAAAGTATCATGTTGTAATGGTGAATCTAATCATTTTGTTTTAACATGATCAGGCAGATTTTGTTCCTTTAACCAATCATGCCTTCCAATAACAGAACCTGTTATAGCGGCCCTGCAGGAGGCCTCTAGTGAATCATAACCACATTGTAAAGTACACTTGTTCAGCTTCATGCAATAAATCCTGCAATTCCTTGTTTTCTGAACATTCAGTATTTGTCAACATTTTCTGTTTAAGCTGTGACATTAAATATTGCTGATATTTAAGCATATGAAACTGACAATTTAAGGCCCTTACAGCCAGGGTAGCAGAAGTGTAGACTTTTTTCCCCCATCTATCTAGAGCCCTGGAATCCCTATCAGAGGGGACATGGTTTTTTGCAGTGGAAGCTTTAACCCCCTTGGGACCTTGAGATATAGTTTCTGGGTCAGCAGTGGGGTTTTTATACAGGAATTTATGAGAATCCGGGACCCTGTAACACCTGTCTGGCTTAGCAGGTGCAGGGGGGAGAGAGTCTGGGGACAGGCCAGACTCTGAGAATACATCGTCCACAATGTCTAGTACAGGTGGAATAGCAAGGGGTCTGTGCTGAGGAAGAAGCAGAAAGTCTCTGAGCCTTTTATTAGATTCAGAATAATCTTGGCTCTCCCAGTGGAAATGTTCCCTCATGGTATGTAGGGTTTCCCCAAAAGAATAATCCTCAGGAGGAGAGGCTGAAGGAATGGATTCTTCAGCATCAGAATCCTCATAGGGAAGCATGGAGTAATCTTGTTCAGAAGAGGAATCAGAAGAAATGGAAACCTGATCAGAAGAATCATACTCTGTCTCTTGCCTAGGCCTCTTATCAGGAGGGGGATGGGTACCCCTGATCAAAGTAATTAGGTCTTCGGCCATTTTGAGCATTTGTTTCTTAGGCATGGTAGTCTGAGTAGGAGAATGCTGTACTTGTTTCTTTGTCTTTAATGCTGCTTTAGTCTTTGTCTTTGAAGCTGAGGATGGCTTAATGTATAGCTGTGTCGGTCTGAAGACACCCGCAGAAGACGATGCATGCTCAGTGGCTCCGGACCCATCTGAGGGAATGATTTCCGAGGATCCAATACCTTGAGTATCCAGAGGCCCGGTCGGCTCCACGTGGGAGTCGGAAGCGGCCTGTGGCTCTGAGGTAGTGGGCACCAGGGGCTGCGAAAGCGCCTCACTGAGAACTGGCGACTGGCCTAGACGAGGCTTCATCTGTTTTGGACCTCGGGTGCCTATCCTTTTCCTTGCATTTTTTGTAAACTGCGGTTGTCGGCTGATCCGACGGCATTATATAGTTAAATCTTCGGCTAAAGTAATGGAAAGCAAAATCAAACCAACGCTTGATAGTGCGTTGGTTAAATCTAGCACAAAACCGACAACTAGCAACTTTGTGATCAGGGCCTAGGCAAGGAATATAGTAAGAGTGAAAATCCTTATGAGGTATTTGCTTCCCACAAGAAATACAATTGTTAACTTTTTCTGACATCGGTCTGGAGCAAGAATTTCCCCAACGGGGTACTTAGCTTTAATGAAGACTTCGGATCTGAAATTCTGATTTGAAAATCTCAGGAGTTGGCCGACTGGCACTTGCGAACTGCTTTTGCTTCGGGCACCGCGCAGCAAGAAAGACTGGGGAAAATGGCGTCGGCTGCTTCTTTTATAACCCTGGTGCACTGACGTCAGGGAAGAGGCGACAGCAACCAATGCCGGACCTAGACTTTGGAATCGGGCCGACTACGGTTAGCCTGCCAGCAGGATAACCCACTGAGTAATGACTGCAACAGTGAAACACGATGAACATCCCCAAGCACGTCCTCAGAAAAAAAGGTGTCTGAAAGGAATCAAAAGTTTATCACTCACAAAGTCCGTTGTAAAGGTGACAGATGTGGATGAAGTAGAGATCCTTTGTCTTGTGTGAGAAGGTCCACTCTGTGAGGTAACTTGGGATGATTGCCCTTATAAGAGGGAACCAATGCTGTTTTGGCCAAAAGGGAGTCACTAGCAAGATTTTTGGTATGTTCTGCTGAATTTTGAGCAGGACTTTTTGAATGAGAAGAAAGGGGGGGGGGATGCATAGAGAAACATCTAATTCCATGAGAAAGATAAGACACCCAACTTCCAAAATGAGGAAGTTGTCTGTTCAGAGGGGAAGCAAAAAGATCCACTAGAGAAGTACCACACAGATGAACTAAGTTCAGAAACACATCCCTGTAAAGCATCCATTAGTGGGATTGAATCATGTACCTGCTTACAGTATCTGCCACAAGGATTTGGGTGGATGGGATGTAAACCACTTCAAGAGTCACCTTGTACTGAACTGCTAAGTCCCATGCCATGAGCAAACCTGCAAAGAAGGTATGACTTTGTCTACCCCTGCTTGTTCACATACCAACGTACTGTGGTGTTGTTCTTAAACACTTTCAAAGGGCCTGGATGAAAGAGGTGATGGAAAGCCTGAAGAGCTAGAATGACAGCCCTCATTTCCTTAATGTTGACATGTGTGCCCCCAACCTATGTCTGAGGCATATGTGAATAACTCTTGAGTTGGCTGGGCAGATGAAGTGGAAGGCCTGGATTCAGACAGATTTGCTGAATCCACCAAAGGATCTCAAATTTTAGGCATGGGCAAAAAGGGAGCACAGACTCCTGGAGGTAAGTATGCTATGTCCAAACAGATTTTTCCTTATGTGGAGTTTTGCAAGGGGCAGCATAGGTACTGTGGATGCTATAAACCCTAAAAGTTTCAGAAACTCCCCTGGGAGTAACAGAAGGAAGAAGCAGTCGACTGCAGAAGAAGGAAAGAAGGAAGTGAGAGAGATTTTTTTTCTGGTGGAACAAAAGCCATCATAAGGTCTGTTCTTAGCTTGCACCCTTCGGAAATGTGATCCTGAGTAGGGGAAAGAAATGATTTTTTGAAATTTATTGTAAAGCCTAAACTTTGCAGGACAGAAATGGTAAACTGCAGATTTTGAATTAACTGTTCTGAGAGAGGAGCCAGGAAAAAAAATATTGTCCAAGTATGGATATAGCAGAATTCCCCTGACCATGAAAAAATGCAATAACAGCAGCCAAGCACTTCATAAATGCCCTTGGGGCAGTGGAAAGACCAAACGGTAAGGCAAAGAACTGAAAGTGCAAAGAAGCCACAGAGAAATGTAAACATTCCTGTAAAGAGGATAAATAGGTATTTGAAGGTAGGCATCCTTGATGTCCAGAGAAACCATGTAAGCTTGAGGATGAATCAAAGGAAACAAAGTCTGTAAAGACAGCATGTGGAAAGTTGGTGCTTTTAGAAAGGTGTTTAAATGGGATAGGTCCATTATCAGTCTCCATGGACTGTTTTTTTCTGGGTACAAGAATCTTTCTTGAGGCAAACCTCCAGCCTCTTTGGTCCTGAGGCACATGCTGAATTGTACCTTGAGAAATTAATTTCCTTAGAACCTGTGGAAAGAAATCCAACTGGTTTGGAGGGGGTTGAGGAACACCCATGAAAGGAAGAAGGTTTTTCCAATTCATGAAATATCCATGCTGGATAACAGAAGGAACCCAGGAATCCTGAGTTACACTTGCCCAAGCTGGAAGAGATGGGGATAGATGAAGAGAAAGAAGAGTAAGATTTCAAAGTGGTTGGTAGTCACAGACTACATGGCCTGTCTGAAAAGGGCTGCTGAGATGAAGGACCTGAAATAGTAGTCTTCGACTGTGGAGGTCTTCTGGTGGTCTTCTTAGATCTAGAAGAAGAAGAGAAGAAGAAGATGGCTGTGTCTGTCTCCTAACAAAGGAAGTCTTAGAAGGAAAATTTCTGTGTAATTTTGGGACAGGAGACACAAAAATGTGCTTCAAGTCTTGAAGTTCCTTCCCCTTTTCTTGTAAGGACTTAAATAAATCTGCATTACCAAAACAGAGAAGTATTTTCCAGGGGTGCATCCATCAGTTTTGCTTTGATGTAATCTGGCAGTTGTTGAAGCCTCAACCAAGAGTACCTTTAAGGACAGAGCCAGATGTAGCTGCTCTAGAAGCTGCTTCAACTGCATCATAACTGCATTTAATGGAGTGTCTAGCCACTTGAGAAGAAGCTGCTGAAAGGGACATAACCTTATTTTTTTAGGTCCAAACCGGTAAGCTGTGAAAGAGCTTGAGAGGCCTGAGAAAGAAGTGCCAAGGAATGATGACCAGTAGAAGATAGATGTAGGCCTGCCTTCAGCATGTAACACCAGGACCTGCTCCCTAGCTGGAGTAAGAGGTATGTCTCTGGACCCTTCTAGCACTATAAGCTGTGGTTCCCCTTGTCCTTCCAAAATAGACGTCTGCACTGCCTCTGAGGACATGCTGAGGGTGGATTCTGTAACAGCTTCCAAGGTGGTACCCGCCAAAGAACCATACCCAACTTCCAAACATAATTCCAGGTCTTCAGTAACCTCAAGGGATACGTCAGCAGATAACAGGGGCAGCAGAAGAGGATTCAGGCTAAGGCTTACTGACCCTCCTCTTCAAAATCGGCTGGGCCGAATGACCCACAGAACCCTCCATAATGTCTTTAGCTAATCTTTTTAATCGTTGATTCTCTAAATAAAGATTCAAAGCTGGAGACTGGCTTTGCAATGTGTTTGGGACAAAGGCCTGACAAATGGAGCAAGAACGATGGTTGTGATTCTGGCCTAGACAGAAAAGCAAAGATTGTGGCTATCCTTATGTGGAATTTGCCTTCCACACCTAAACTTGCCCTTCCTGGATGACATGAACTAAATAAAGAAGGCAGTAGTAATGAAATAAATCCCCAATGGGGCACTCATCTCAAAGCTGGCAGCAACCAATGGAATCAGGCAGCAGACTGATGTACGAGTCAAGCATTCCGAATGGCAGAAGAAAGGTTTTGTGAATTGTAAGTACAGATGTCCTTTTATCACTGATGTTTGCCAGGCCATACTTGCAACATCCCATGTACCTTCAGTAGCTAAAAGCTGGCCTGACGTCGGGTCGATTGTGTGGAGGATCTCCCCCATATATAAAGAATACTGCAACACTGAATAAAAGTACATTTTTAGCTACCATTTTAAACAACAGTGTCTATTGCTTAAAAGTTTGAAAATCACTGACAGGTGCTGGTAAGAAATCTTAAAGTTATGAAAGGTTTTATATAACTTCTGAACAAATTCAAAGATGTTGTTCCAATAAAATATTTCGGAAGAGAGACCGTTAAGGAAGAAGCAGCAGCTGAAGAAACTGCTCATGCATAGACTGTTTTTTTTAAATATCTCAGCAAAAACATAAGTTAAAATATTCAGAATTCTTAGTTTGGTGTCACTATTCAAAAACTTGAACATTAAAATGGAACTTAAAATCTAAGCTTACATCATTTATAAACAGCTGGAAGTGTAGCAGGTGCACAAAAATATCTAAACTTCAGTTACTTTGTGAAAGAAATGACAAACTAACTACTTTAAGGTAAAAAAAATATATCAGTGCAGAAATTAATTCTTTAAAGGAAAGAATGTCTTTTGCAGAGACGTCATTCACTTATTAAACTTCTGATTGCCTGCCCATTGCAAGACGCACTCATGCTCACACACAGCACATACAATAATTTGGCATTACAAAATCAGACAACATGTGCATAAAACGGGTCCCCTACAGAATTTCGAAGCTTAAAACTTCTAAATTCATATCATCAAAGACCATATGATCGAAGTTTTAAAACTTCGAAATCCTGAACGCTGATCGGCATACAGCGTGTAATGGGAGATTTCCCTTTTCCTCACTATAGTATGATCTCAGAGTTGGTATATTTAAGTAGTGAGGGGTGGGGGTCGCAGGGGGGGGGGCTTTTCCTCCTGCAAAAACATGTTTTGTGATGTGTTGACTGCTTTTATTGGGGGGGGTTCTTAATTTCGAGAATCAAAGATCTCGAGAGTCTGAACTCGATATTCTGAAACTCGAAACTGTGGTATTTCAAAATTAAGAAGTGGACCCACATAAAACATATACTGCAATATCCTGCCATACTAAACTATACAAAAAAAAAAGAAAAAAGAAGGAATTTAATTCTTTAGAAGCAGGGTGTGAATTTTTAATAAAGACTAAAGACTAAAGCAATCACAGAAAGATCAGATTCCAAACTAAAGCAAAGCACAAATGAAAAACGTTTAACCTTTGTGCCAACTCTTAATTTAACACTGAAGAAGTCAGCTGCAATAGCAAAACATGTTTCTCCTCTACTCAAACAAAGGAAGGCATGTCAAGCATAACAAATCAGTAACTGTTTCAGGTTCATACTGGAAGGATAAAAATATATCAGAAATGGATCTTAGCATAACCTCTCAATTTTCTACTAGAAATAAAGAAAAAAAGGAAACATCAGACTCAGCAAAATTGCCTTCTACTCAACTATGATTTCAAAAGTATACACACTTAACAACTATCGGTTCCATAATTTATTTTCATAAAATACATGGCACATAAAATAGAAAAACAATGAAAATGTTTAAGAACACATTCCCACAGATTCATTAACATTATGTCCACTTTGTGATCAAGCTAACAAGATCAATCATGTTAGCAACAGTGAGCAGCATGGCTAATCAAATATGCAAGAAGCCATGGCACACAGCATGAAGAGGAACCTCACCTCAAGCTCACAGTGCAGGCTCATAGCCACATTGTGGTAGGCAAGTATGTGCAAGATATAAACAAAAAAAGTGTGCATGGCAAATCTGTGAATCAGAAGAGAGTGCGCACACACCAAACAGAATCAGTTAAGTAAACCAAGAATTCATGAGGAAGGAAAAGCTTAGCACCAGCAGACTATGAAGGATTAACTGAAGACTGAAATCATGGACATGTTGAACATTATTGGCAAGACGATTAAAAAGCGGTCATGAAAATTCAGCAACAAAAGTTGTTGTAGAACAATACAGCCTTTTAAAACATTTTGAAATATACAGAGGCACACCCATCTCCCAATGCAAGAATACTGGACAAACACACAAATAATGTGGGGACAAATGTACAAACTAAGGGACAACTCAAAAATACTGCTCCCATACATTGTCAAAGTGGACAGAATAACAGCTATGACAACAGCATGCGCAGGGAGTACGAAGTCAGACACAGAAAAGATCTGTCATTAGTGACTGCAATCCTCAATGATATGCCAGACAGCCATACATTTCAGGAGGGGCAGCATATAACTTTTAATGCTGCATAATGTGGAGAAGCTGTGAATGACATTTCTCACATGCATAGTTTGACTGTAATAAACCAGAGCAAGTAACACACCTCAACGGAAGCAAATCCAGAACTCTCACACAACGTACTTTCCATATATATGCGGCAAAAGGGTTGTCAGTGAAGCAGTTATGATGCAAGTCTCCCAGAACACAGCACACATCCTCGCAGTTATATGCAGTTCACTTGCATAGCCATTATTACCACACAGCCCCTAAACAGCCATCACAATGGTGGCGTAAGACTCCAGATAAATGAATTATGTGGACAGTAGACAGGACAGCTAACACTGTGTGGAATGTAACACAGGAGACCAGTAAAAAAAGAAAATACTAGGGATGACATATCACTTCTGCAGATGTCACTGACAGGTTTCAGAACACTGGGGTAGCATGGCATGCTTCTAAAGCACCAGGAGCACAGGTAAGTCGAATAACACATTACTAGGGGGAAATTATTTAATTATTTATTTTGGGAGGGTGGCCTAATGGTTAAGGTGTTTGCCTTGCAAGCACAAGGTGCTGGGTTTGAGTCTCACAAGGGATAATTGGCTAGGCTTAGAATGGCTCACAAGGGCAGTTAGCTTAGTACTAATCTATGAACCTATGAAATTTAAGATACAATGCTTGGAAAAAGAAAGGGAACTATGGGAAAATTATTTCATGGAAATTTAAGATACAATGCTTGGAAAAAGAAAAGGAACTATGGGAAAATTATTTCACGGAAATTTAAGATACAATGCTTGGAAAAAGAAAAGGAATATGGGAAAATTATTTCATGGAAATTTAAGATACAATGATAGAAAAAGAAGGAGAACTAGGGGAAAATTATTTCATAGAAATTTAAGATACAATGCTTGGAAAAAGAAAGGAACTATGGGAAAATTATTTCATGGAAATTTAAGATACAATGATAGAAAAAGAAGGAGAACTAGGGGAAAATTATTTCATAGAAATTTAAGATACAATGCTTGGAAAAAGAAAGGAACTATGGGAAAATTATTTCATGGAAATTTAAGATACAATGCTTGGAAAAAGAAAGGAACTATGGGAAAATTATTTCATGGAAATTTAAGATACAATGCTTGGAAAAAGAAAGGAACTATGGGAAAATTATTTCATGGAAATTTAAGATACAATGCTTGGAAAAAGAAGGGAAGGACAGTATGAGAGTATAATGACGGCATTTATTATGTCAGCCCATGAGAAAATTTAAGTGAAGATGTTATTAGGGAGATCAAAATAAGGAAACTGGTATAACAAATTAATAACATGTTAAGATTTTTATGATGGCTGTCTACATTAAGTTACCTGATAAAGGAAATATGTTGTATAAGGTAATGGGAGACAGGTTATATTTTGTATGACACAAACAGGAAACCAATGAACACATATTTTTGCATCGCAAAAGGGTTAAAAATACAGAATGTGGCTTTGAAAGATAAACCAAGCAATATTAATAATGTAGATATAAAGAGGGTGTTGTATGTATTTTATGAGGAAAACAAGAAACTAAAATAAATTAGGAAATGGACAAATATATATATATTTTAAGGAGAAAATGGAAAAGAAGAAAACTTAGTATTATTTAATAAAAATGGCTAAAGATAAATGTGGTTGTGTTGAAAAGAGTTGGGAGGCAAATTAAAATAATCATGTTGAAATATTTCGTATACAAGATAAAGCATGTAATGCTATGAAGTAAACAGAAAGAAATGCTTGTATACTGAGTTAAAATGCTTTTAGGAACTGAATGATGTAGACATGTAAATGTATACATACATAAGTATAAATAAAGGACCCAAACCATTTTTATCTTAGCTACCAAGTCAGGCAGATGGGATCTGGGTTTAAAGTCTCATCTGATGGATCTATAACGGTTTCTCTAAACCTCTACTTTGGGTGTGTTAAGTATATCACAAATCATCTATGTACATAGTTAAAATGTCCTCTGCCCACTATATAACTACATAGCTCAGAAACCGACTGCCTCTACGAGAAGCACCAAGTGCAGAGCAAACAGTAGAAGGGCGAGTGCACAACCCTGCCTTGTTCCTCCCTGTACTTGTCCATTCTTTAGACAGCTGCACATATGTTTTCAATTATGTTGAAGAGCCTGTTTATATACAGGTTAGCAGCTTCTTGTGCTCCACCAAAAAGCCAAAGTATTTTAGTAGCCTAAATAGATAACTCCACCTTATCTGACTATAGGCTTTAACTGCATGTAGATTAAGAACCAGGACAGAACTCTTTCTCCCATGAACATCTTCCAATACTATTGGGGTCTTTAAGAGATCATCAAAAGCATGGCTAAGGATGAGATCAAGCTGATCAGGGTGAATTAGTTTTATGTTCACAGCGACAGACAGCAACATCCAAAAACTAATTTATTAAAACAGTACCGGAGTGCTTTGGTTCTGATAGTTGCAGAACTTCATCTGAGAGTGCAACTGTTGGAATGAAAGAGCTCAGGTACAGTTTTAATAAATTAGTTTTTAAACGTTGCAGTTTGCCCCTGTGGACATTTTCCTTGTTTTTAGTATTTATTGGTGTGCACCTTATACTGGATTCATTTTATCATCTTTTTTGCTAATTTCTTTGCTAGGGCTGTCACAAATATTTTATAATCCTGATTTAAAATAACAATAGTCTATAGGAGGTTGGATATGTAAAATTCTTCCCTTTCTTTAGGACTGTCATCACAGCTTTGTGCCAGGGAGCAGGAATCTGCTTTAAAGTTAGCACTGCACTCATTATCTTGCTTAGTTCTGCCAATGTATGTCTAAACCCTTCGCTACAGCTCAGGTGGGATCACATTTACTGCAGAGGTCTTCTCCTTGGACAGGTCGTGAATCACCATTTCTAGTTCTTTTCTTGTTATTCATGCCAGCAAATTTTCTGTTTCTTACACTGACAATTTTGAGAAGGTTAATCCTGTTAGGAACTTTTCCTGTTTCTGTGCCTTACCATACAAATGCAAGAAGACAATAAGTTAGAATATTTAGATGCATTACCACTAAGTATACAAGTTATGTAATGAGTTCTTTAGTTCTAGGTTCAGTTAAACTCCACTCAAAGAGTGCATGGAAGACAATTATCCTTTGTACCTACACCATTTCAACTCGTACGATTCTTTTCCTAGCAGTCTGACATAATTTTGACTATGCCTTCCCTTGTGGGAATGCCCATTCCTGCCCATGCCTCATGAAGGCTGCTATATAGACATGGTTTGGAAGAGCCAAGCACATCCCTGGCACCAGCTGCGGCATGACATGTATCTCACTCTCCAACAGGTGCTGGCACTGCAGTGAGCTGGAGTGTCTTCCTCATCCCTGGATGGGCAAGCCAGTGTCAAATATTCATTCCCATCCTGCCCTGCCTGGCTCTTCCAGTGCTCATGCTGTTAATGGATCTTGGGCTATCCCTGTCATAGTCAGGATTTCATCCTTCTGTGCCATGCAGTTGGGCTTCCACAATGTGATCTTTAAACTAATTTACAAAAATGTTGTTCTAGCTGCAGTTTCTGTTTTAGCTGCATTGTTGTCATTACTTTACTTTTCTTCTGATTTTCCAAAACAGCTTAGGGTTCCCAGACACTGCCTTCTGTTTCCGTCTTATGAACTCAGATTTCTTCATGTTGGTTACCTGTTCTATGCAATTTTTTACATTCATGAAGTTATACTAACAGTCAGGATCACCTATGGTTTTCAATTATGGCTATAATCTGTCCATTTTCTTCAAATGTGTTTTGAGCAAAGTAGTTAGTCACAGGTACTTATTGAACTGTAGTCTTTTCGTCTTGGATGGGAAATATTTTTTGTACAACTGACAAAAGACCTAGGAAGGTATCCAAAGAGCTACTGGATTTGTCTCCCTACAGATCAGACCCAGATCTGTTTATTCCAATTACATTAGGAAAACTGTTTCTAACCATTTTGGGAAAGATCTGTTTTCTGCACAAACTCTTGAGAGTGACAGTTACAAAACCAAAAAATAATGATGGTGCGATCACTTACAGCATTTGGTAATGCTATTGTACAAATCCATATGTTATGAATATCTGTGATTAATATAGCCTGAACTGGAGTAAGAGCCTCTTAGGGGGTTCAGTGTAGCAGGTCCAGTTTTAATTAGGGTAAGGTCACAATAATTTTTTTAGGTGGCTTTTGTTAAGGCCAAGTCTTTAAGGCTGAAGTTCTCCACTATTCTAAGGCTGCTTTTAGTATAGCTTTCGATATATTCAAACAACACTTATTATGAGGTGGTGGTAGCATTAGGTTGTTCCAGTAAAGACTTTGCTGTGGCATTCAATTAATAAATAAATTTGCAGATAATTTTCCTCAAATTAATTGGAACAGTAAATAATTTAGGGCTTCCTGAACAGTAGATGGACTTCTTTTTACTGCAGTTATCTTCAAGCTTTTATTTCTTATTAGAAATAGTACTCCATCTTCAGTGTTCAGCCCTGGGAATATGGCATAAAGAGATGTGAAGTAACTGCAAGTTAAGAATTCCATCTTAATTCAGGATTATGTAAATGCCATGACATCTGGCTCTCCAGCTGGAACCAGGCTTCAAGTAATGATCATTTGCTGTTACTACTGTTGAGGTTTAGTGTGATGAATTTAAGTCAGACTTGGGAGGGACTGTTTGAGCTCTACCTTCATTAAATTTGAACACAGTGACCTGAAAACTACTGGGCAGATTTTTAGTAGATGGAGAAATAGATGGGACCAGAATTTGAATTGACCTGATTCATGAGTTTGCCTGTCAGGTTTATGACCTACTGGCTTTGAAGAAGCTTTACTGCCATAGTGCATGTTGATGTTTTCTACATCCTATAAATATATCAAGATTATTCTGAAAGAAGTTAATGACAGAGTTTTTCTGACCATAAGGGGAAGCTTACTCTGTAAATTTGGAAGGTACTGTGTAATGTATTTCCACGTTTTTTTTTCCATTTTAGGTTTGCTGATATAGTGCCATTTTCAAACAGTACTGGATCAGATGATTAGGCATTGCTTTACAAACCAGACAGAGGTTACCTCTTAGCAACATATAAATACACAACAGAATTACTATTTCTGAAGTCTTTCAGAACAGGTACATTTTCATAGTCCTACGATTCTTCTAGTAAGGAAATATAGCAAGACACGAGGCCTGTTCAAAAGCTACAAAATACAGCAGTGTGTCTCTAATAATGGATTGGTTAGGCAAGGTTCAAGCTGCTACCTTGATCTCCCTAGAGTGACTACATATACCTCACAGAATCAGATGGGCAGCAGAATATGCTTAAAAATGGTCAAAGTTTACATTGTTGTCAACTGCTGTCCCTAGATCTTTAACAATGGTGCCACTCTATGATTTGACATGAGGTCATCGTAATTTATGTCCCTTTTCCTAAACTTCATGATTCAACATTTACTGATATTAAATTTGAAGTTATTTCTAATGCCGCAGGTATGTATTTCAGAAAGATCACCTTGGAAAACTTTGCTAACTTTTACTAAAGAAACTGTATTGCTCAGTTAGCAGTTGGCATAATATCCAGTTATCTAAATGTAATTTCCATTTTTTTTTGAGAAGGAAAGTCAGAAATTAAGTAGCCACAGTACACAGCCATGTTGGACACCACTACTAACTCCTATCAGGATATTGATATTTATCTATTTAGTCTTGTAAACCTGTTAAGTAGGCTGATTCTAAGACCCCTTTCAGCCACAACCTGGGCCAGGGGCAATACAAACAGTCAGAAATTACAAACACATTTGCATTCCCTGACAAAATTATAAGGTTGATTATGAGGATATGTGAGGGATCAGAGGTGAAAATTAATGTGAGTGGGTTCCTCTCTGATAATTTCTGTTTGAGCAGAGGACCCAGGCAGGGGTGTCCTCTTTCCCTTTGTTATTTGTGTTATATTTAGAACCACTGGCAAAGAAAGTAAGGGACGCAGAAATTGAAGGACATAATTGGCATGGTAGTCAAGAAAAGCTGGCTGTATTTAAAGATGATATTATTTTATACCTAATAAAACCAGAAAAGGACATTTCAGTGTTGTGGAACATTTTGAGGAAGTTTCAAATCTTTTAGGGATACAAAATGAGTAAAGCTAAAACAAAGACAACAATAGCTGTAAATTATGTACCTACACACAAATTGGTTCAGCGGTATCCATATTTATGGGGACGTGATAAACTAAAGTACTTAAATGTATTGATTAAAAAGGTCTCCGTTGTGGCTAATAAGTATATGTGAGAAGAGACTAAACAAAAGATAATACAAAAACTGAGAAATTGGAAGCTTTGTTATATGGATATGGATAGCAAGATACAAGCAGCTAAAATGTTTTTATTCCCTTTATACACAGGTCAGGCATATTTTTATCAACCAGAGACTTTGTAGATAGCAATTAATAAAGAGCTGAAGGATTTTATCTGGGAGGGAAAGAGGCAAGAGTGGGATAAGCTGATTCTTTCAACAGAACAAGGCAGTTTGGGATTACCCTTTGAAGGGGTACTTCAGAGCTACACAGTTAAGGCTCCTATACATAGCACAAGCAGAAACCTATAATTCAAAATGGAAAGGGATGATGAAACGGAGGGGGGGGGGCTCAAGAAACAAGGAGAGACTGGAATTTTGGATGCAAATTCTTAAGGAGAATAATAAAACCACGTATAATATATTCATAAAGTAGCAGAAAGTATTTCAAGAACTAAGCCAATGGAGAAAGGAGATTCTGCCAACAGGGATGACTTCAATTAGGGATACAGACAATATTCAAGAGGGGGCTAGAATTTATTGGAGAAAACTGTCAAAAGAACCAACATATTGGAAGCAAATAATTAGAGACAGAAAGGTAATAGAATGGGAAGAGGGCAAGAATTTATTTGGACTGCAGGCTAGAGATTGCTTTCCCTAGCAAGGATTGATATCAGAGTATAGGCAAAGAGAAAGAAATAGGGGGATCCTAATTGAAAGACCAGCACTGGTAGAGCTTTTAGTAGAATCTAGAACAGAAGCTGCTGTTAAAGAAGGAATAATTAATAGAGCATATAAAATACTGCACGATAACTACAAAATCAATTGGAGGAGGTTAGATAGAATCAGGGAGTGAGAGAGAGAGATACTGGATAAGCAATTCACAAAGAAACAATGGGGGGGATATATGTATGTCTCCCAAATATGCAACAAAGTTTAGAAAATTTAAGATCTTTGCTTGGATGTGTTAATATATAATACAGTAAGTAGACTCCAAAGAATTTTCCCTCAGGTAGACAGCAAATGTTGGAGGTGTGATGGGGGAGATGGTTGGGAACAAATTTTCTGGGGGTGTGTTGAGTTGGTGGACTTTGGGGATTCACAGTGGACTGCTCTGTCAGGGATGCTGGGTGGGTGGGTTGGTGTGGCTAGGGAGATGATTTTTTTGAGCTATGACACAGAATCATAATTGCCTAGACATAGTAATGTTTTGCTGAGTGGTGCAGTGGTTAGAGTTGTCACCTCACAGCAAGAGGTTCTCTGGTTTGATTCTCGGCCGGGGTGCCTTCTGTGCGGTGTCTGCATGTCCTCTCTATGGTTGCGTGGGTTTCTCCCACATCCCAAAGACATGCTGTATGTGGATTGAACACTCTGAATTGGCCATAAGTGTGACTTTGTGCGTCTTCTGTGGAGGGTGGGTGCTGGGCTGGCAACTCAACACCATAAAACTCCACTGCCAATTGTTCTGCAGAGTGTTGTTCTACTGTGGCGACCCCTAACTGGGAAAAGCTGGAAGAAGAAGGAGTAAGGTCTTGCTGAGTCTAATTATGGTGACTGCCAAAAAAGCAGTTACTATAAAATGGAAATCAGAGTCTAAACCAACAGTACTAGAAGTAGTGAATATAGTAAAAGAAATAAAACAACTTGGATTGGGATCTTCAGAAAAGGGTAGGAGCAAATTACATATAAAAAAGAGAATTGAGGGAACAATACATACAGAACAAGAATGATGTTTAAAAAAGGCAGGATTTGAATGAGCTATGTAATGTTTGACTGATAATGACTAGACAAATTATAAGTGATGTATAATGTTTGCAACTAAAATTATGTCAATATGTTTTGTTTTCATTTATATAAATGTAAAACTGCCTATTTCACACATGATAATTTAATAAAGATGTTTCTTGCTTAAAAAAACAGAAAGTACAAGCACAGAATAATGCAACATTCGATTATCAAAAACATTAGCTGGATCAACAAAAGAAAAAGAATAAATATTGGAATAATGCAACATTCTAACATCTTTCTAAATTGTTGCAATTATTTTAGTTGACAAACTTGCACTCTCATAACATGACATGTTCAAAGATAACACAAATTTTACCAATAAATGCAACAAACCAGAAATAATAGCATTTTGTATATAAATGCTAGAATTATAAGACATATATAATATCATATTCTACATTAACCATAACAAAGGAAAGAAAAAAGAAGGAAAATATTTTTGAAAGAACAGAGAAAGATTAGTAACAAAGTGAAAATATATTTATATACAGGTGCATTAAACATTAACCAACAATCACAGCCAAAGTAGAAAGTTAATTTTCATACAACTCTAATAATAAACTTAAATTAGGCCAGTATTAGTCAAAATATTTCCAAAGACAAGTGACATATGTTGGAGATGTGACAGTTCAGAAAGAGGTTCTTGGAATTATATATTCTGGGAATATATGGAGTTACCTGAGTACAAAAATGAATTAAACAATATGTTAAGTCTTATATTTGGAAGAGAATGGAATCAGAGTATAGACATTTTTGTTGCGTTGGTATAAAATAACATGCTAAAAGCTAAAGGAATTACTACCTTTAGCACTGATAGAGACTAAGAAAGCCATCACCAGAATACAGAAAATCAAAGACAAGCCATCAATTTGTGACAGACAAAAATAGATGATTACAGAAATTAAAATTATGGAAGTGAGAACTATTAGTGATCAGAAACATAACTACCTAAATGAAAAATAGCTGTACAGGAGTCTGTAATGTGACATGGAATGAAGAGCCTAAGATGTACATCTATTCAATAACGCAGACTAATACAAGGTATGAAGCCACTGGGCCAATTAAGATTTGTAACATACTGAAAATAAAACAACATGGTCATTAGTTAAATAATTCTAATTAGTCATTTCACATTCAGATATTGAATTAACTGTATTTATTTCTTATATAAAAAATGCAATTAATAATACTTAAAACTTCAAGAAGGAATGAAAAGCAGAATTGCTACAATTTCTTTTTGTAGACATTGCTAAAAAACTACATAAAGTTGATACTGATCATGTTGGAATTAAACAACACTAATTGTTTTGATAACATTTTTGTTTTATACATTTGCTATTAGGTAAGCCCACTGACACAAATGTCTGTTTTCATGAGTGATGTGGGAGCACTGCCTGGTTAAGTGACTTGCTAAAAGTCACACAGTAGGCAAGAGGAGGTGGAAGGAATCGAGCCCTATACCTTAGTTACTGGAAATAACGTGTAGCTTTTACCCTCTGCACTAACACCCAGGACACCAGAGAGTTTGATCACATTTTTGGTTATCACAAAACTTTCTGATGAAAGATTCACAATCAAAAACATATGCTGCCAATTCATTTCAACATAGCTATATCCCGACAATGTTTGTAAATTCTCTTACTAAATTGCCTTTCCATTTTACCAGTGTAAAAGCATGGACAATTAGAGCATACAGTGATGTATATCACGCCACTCGTATAACTGCCATCTGCCAATTTTAGTTCAGAGTGGCAAAAGTTGTCCAGGGTAATAAATTCCTGTTGTAATACATAAGGGCATTGTCCACAAGCCCCACACTTATGAGTACCTTTATTTAGTTTGGATTATTGAAAACATTGCACTCAAAAAGACCCTTCACATTTTTTCCAGTCATGAACACTATTCTAGGTGATTCACCAAGGGTGTTAAAAATCTGATCATCCACCTTAAGAATGTTCCAATTCTTGTAAACCATTCTTTAATTAACTTAAAATCAGAAGTGTATTTGATAATTAGAGAGTTAGAGTGTTCAAAGTCTCCAGTGTGTGGGCCTTCCCTTACAGAAACTGAAAAATTAGAACTTAGAAGTGGACAGTATTTCATATCTCACAACAAATGGGGGCTAGAAGGTTTGAAGGGTAACCCATTTCCTGAAACTTGGTGGAAATGTAATCACTTTTTCTTTAAAAAATCTCAAGGGTAGAGCTCATTCTTATGGCCCTCACCAGTTTTCCTTTAAAAATGTTCTTTTTACAAAATAGGGGGTGACAACTGTTGAAGTCTAGGTAGGTGATGGAGAATGTGGGTTTCTTGTAAATGGATAACTGAAATCGTTGGAGGACCTTGTCCTTCCAGACATAGACATCCAAGTAATGAACTGAGTCCTTGGTGTGGTGGTATGTGAACTTGAGGAAGGAAGTTGTGTTGTTTAAAACTATAACAAAATCAGAAATTCTGTCCCCACAGTCAGTCCACAACAAAAAATGTCATCCAAATAACATAGGTAGACATGGCAGACATTAGTAAAAATAAAATGTAAAATGTATGTTTTATCCCACCAGTACATAAGCAGATTTGCATAGATGGGGGCACAAACTGCCCCCATCGCCACACCCTGTACTTGTTGGAAGTATTCCCCCTCAAAAAACATAAAAATGTTGAACAGAATAAATTCTGTGAGGGATGAAATTAAATTAATGAGAACACTGTTGAGGAAGTTAGTTCAACAAAACTCCAGTCCTACTGGGTGGGGAATACTAGTGAAAAGGTCCGCCACATTAACAGTTAGAAAACTGCATGTGTTGCTGTAATAGTGTTGTTTGACTTTTGTTAAAAAGTCCCATGAGTCTTTGAGGAAATGATTACTAAAAGAAAAGGAGTTTTTCAACATACAATCAACATAAACAGCTAAGAGGTAGGTTTCATGCATGTAAGGGGGATTGCAGATGTCCTTGTGAACTTTTGGAATGACAATGAATGAAAGAACATACTTCTGTTTTGCTTGTTTTAAAACTTAGTGATCAAGTCATGATATATATTACAAAACATATTTTACTCATGAAACATATTCCTTTTATCAGATTTCTTACTTGGCAGTGGGGGTAACTATCTCTGGTTATAATGACTCCATGAAAGAACATACTTCTGTTTTGCTTGTTTTAAAACTTAGTGATCAAGTCATGATATATATTACAAAACATATTTTACTCATAAAACATATTTCTTTTATCAGATTTCTTACTTGGAAGAGGGGACAACTATCTCTGGTTATAATGACTCCATGTATTAAAATCTCGGATTTTAATACAGTGCTTTCATTCTTATTTTGTATATATTTGAACTGTATTTAATTAACACATTTTTGGATATTTTATCATTGTTCTCAATTAGTTTTTCAATTTGTCAATTTTTTATATATATATTTTTCATTTATTTATTTTTGATACAGCTTTTTTACTTAATCTTAATAGTTTTAGATTTAATTAACCAATTGAATGTGTCACATGATTTTTAAAAACATTTACTGAAGGAAGTGTTTAACTGTTTTTCCGACTGGTTCTGAAGAAGTCCCAGCTCAGACACGAAAGCGCTTAATCAGTTTTTCTGGTGTTTTTGTTGGAATAAATATAGCTGCTTGCTCATTCATTTGTGATACCTACCTCTTCATTTGAGCTGGCTTGTTGATTTAAAATTGTAAACTTGCTTGCACCCTTTACACTACAATAACTACATATCTTACATATTTGGTTTGAAAAGGTCTATCATAATCAAACATCAATACAACATCCAGAGCTTGTCATCTTGTCTGGCCATCATGGGACACACCTCAGATCACTGCGTGATGAAGGCAGACTCAGACTTTGTGGTCATATCCAGTTTGTAATGTTTTGTGAAAACATTCAATGAAGCCCATTAAGCAGGTGCACTGATATAATCAAAGATGCATTTCTGAAAAAGGCCTGAGACGTAGCCTCTTTTCTGACTATGCTGTAAGCACAGAACCAAATGCTTTTTTATACATTTTAACACAAAATTTAATAGAATAAGGAAGCCATCAAAACAAAGTGACTTTAGAAACTTCAGAGCACAGTCTTTTTTTCTGGTAAAAATCAATAAACAATTATGATTTATTCCTTTCACTGTAAAATACGAACCTTTTGTGGACATTCAGGCAATCGACTAAGTATTTACCTTGGCTGGAACAGTCAGAGAAGAATACAACTAAAATAAATGACTGACATTTTTTTTAGTGGCTCCTTAGACATAAAGGAAGGACTGGTCTGTAATGACAATATTCTTGTGGAAGAGGTAAGGAGGATTTACACATAAAGCCTGTAATTTCGAAATTCATCCAGCAGAAAAATATTCACCAGGAAAAGCGTATTCTAAGAGGTACTTAAAATCAGCTTTAAAAGCTAACAGACACAGGAACCACAAATGGACTGAACCTCTTGGAAGTAGCCCAAACAGAAAAGAGTGACCATTCACTGTATGTTTTTTCTAGTACTGGATCTCTGGGTAGAGGTCAGGATCTGGACCACCCTAAGCAAGTACAGAGATTCGGGCCACTGAATTGCAGCAATCATACAGGTTGACAAAAGGAGTGAAGATTTAGGTAAGGCTTGCCAACCCAGATGAGTTGACATGATAATGTAGGACTTTGGACATACAGATGTATTTAGAAGATGAGACCAAGGAAGAGGAACCCAGATTTGCTGAGGTGAGAAAGGTGTAACGAGAAGGACTCTAGAATTGTTCTGTCTGCCTTTCCATTTGAACTTCAGAATAAAGTGAAATGGGAGGAAAGTATAAAAGAGTCCTGAGGGCAATTTTTGGATGAAAGAATCCTTGTGATGTTCCCACAGAGAGGAATCTGGGAAATAAGCTGCAGCATTTGCTATTGCTTAGGAATGCAAACAAGGTGTAGCAAACTTTCCCCATCAACTAAAGTGGTTTTACACTAAAGATAGGTTGGAGGACTATTCAAGTGGCACCACCATGGAATATCCGAGTCTGTCTGCCAAAAAATGGCTTTCTAAGAAAACGACTTGTTCATATAGCCCATTTCTATACCTTCCATGCTTATCAAAACAGGAGCAAGAGTAAGTTCCTCCTACACCACTGACATGTTGCCACTGTGAAAGTTTATTGCTTCCTACGGTAGGGAGGCCTGACACATGCAGATTGGGAGGACTGTCCTCATCTCCAAAACAATGACATACAGAATGGTCTGTCTGTGACTATATTTTGTGATCTGCTTGCCTGTGTTTCTTGAAATGTCTTGCCCTTGACAAAGTTCTCTTCCCTTTGCTAGGGACATAGACATCCATGGTGATGGCCTCTACAGGGATGGAAAGAAAAAAAAGCCTGCTCAGAGTAAACTCCGGAGTACGGATCCACCACTATAACATTCAGGAAATTCTAATGTGAAAAAAAACATGGGATATGATAACTGAGACAGTCCACTGAAGGACCATCATACAACATATGTCACGACGGACCATACAGAGTGCAGCAATCAAATTCTACTGCCCTGTTGTAATGGTGCCCCTGTGACTGATTGAGACTTAAGTAAAAACTAAAGAAGAGGAACTGTATTAAAAGAAGACATGGCTTGCAGGACAGAATGTATAGGATCCATTCAATAAACATTTGTGCCTGCAAGGGTTACATCTGAGACTTTGCAGTGTTCCAGGGACAGTAAAAAAAAAATAAGAGAGACTCTTAAAGCTGCAACTACTTTGTTTAAAGCCAGTATGGCTAGCTGTCAGTCAAGTAAGAAAACACTTTAATCCTTGCAGTCTCTAGTTCAACTGCAATTACAGACCAACACCTAGTAAACAATTTGGAGGTTAAGGTGTTAACTAACAGAAGGATCTGGAAATGCTAATGAGTGGCTATCACCCAGAAATGCAGCAGCCTCCTGGACTCTTTGGCTATCCAGTGGTCCAAAAAGGACATCCAAGCTCCTTACAGACAAGGAGGAATGGATTGCATGGTGACTGCCCAGGAGGATTGGTTAATAATGACAGTAGATAACTATGCCAGTGCCTGATACCCTAACTGCACCAGCCACTGGACTGTGCATCAAAATCTTCATGAGGTTCACTATGGAGGAGAAGGTTGCCACATGCAAGATTCATTTATTTGAGATTTTTCTTGGGCAGCTCTTCCAGTGATTGGACATCACATTGACAGTTCTCAATGAAAGCACAACATATGTGACAAGCAGTTTATTACTCTCAAGATAAAAGTGGACTTAGCATAAATCTGCCTCTAAATCTATCTAGTTCTATGATTCTTTACTGGGAAGGTAGACAGTAGGGTTCTGCAGAGTAACAACCTTTATAACGACTGCCAAAACACCAGAGTCTGCAAGGGGAGTCCAAAAGCTTCTTTAAGAAGCCAGAGTATCTTGTCTGGACTCCTCCAAATCAGTGCCACAGCTTAAGGTGCTTCCATGTGCTCCTGACAAAAAAGAGACATCTTATCTATCAGCAAGGGAGGCTATGCAAAGAATGACAAGGAGACAAAAAAGTCTTCCTGCAGGATCCACTCTGGAGCAGTTGTGGATTCTGTGGGACCCCCCCCCCCAATATTTATATTCAGAATCTTCCCAAATTTGGGTCCACTGGGGCATTCTGAGAATCAATGCCATCTCCACTGTCTGTATTTGGGGGGGGGGGCAACAACAAATTCAGATGCCTCTTCTTGTACCTGTGCTTCTTTGACATTAGAGGGGAAAGGTTCAAACAGGAGTTTGCCTAGGGTCCAGATGCATCTGGCTGATACTGCAAGTGCCTTCTGGCCCTTTGAACCTGCTGCCAAGGAGACTGAATTGCTGAAGGGGCAGGAAAATATCTATGGCCAAGGCTAATGATGACACAGGCACATGCACTGAGGGTTCACATGTAATAACTGTAATGTTGATGGTGATATCAACACTGAAGCAACACTCAGAGCCAAAGACACTGACACTGCCAAACCAAGGCCAAAGCTTATCAAAGTAAACTCTGACAGAAATGGCATTAAGCCTAATGGATGGCTCCACTGATGGAGTTTACAGAACCATCAAGCCTGTTGCAAAGACATCAAGGCCAAGGGCTCAAAAATCAAACCAGCTGAGGGAAGCATCAACCCTGGATGGTGCTGAGATCAACCCCCAAACCAGGGAAATGTAGATACCAGTGCCAACAGGATCAGCACTGAAGCCAATGACATCAACAGTACTGTCAGTGAAGAAAGGTTTAGACCAAATGCTTGTGGAATCACAACTGACATCCAAACATCTGTTGACATTGACACCTGCAAGAAAATGAATGAACTCATCAAAAATGGTGCAAAAACCAGAAAGAAATGGACTGCCTCTGTCTGCCTTAATATCAGTGGGAAAGAGGTTAAACACAATGTGAAAAAGGCCCTTAAAATCATCTTGAACTGACTATGGAAGGGCTAAAAGGATCAGTTTGGCTCCACAAAGGGGTTGATAAGTCGTCCTAGTGACATCCAGGTAACCTCAGATACTGGAATCATATTAGATTCTGTTGAAAAAGAATTGCGCAAACTGGATCCAAACAAAGCACAGGGTGGAGACAGAATTAGTAGTAATGATCTGAGAATACTTCAGCAAGAACTTACAGCACCACTGTATCTATTATGTACTAGGTCATATAAATATGGGGAGTTTTGTCAAGATTGGAATACATGCACATATTAAACCTGTCTTTAAGGGTAAGGGGAGTAGGACAAACTCAGAGTCATACAGGCCCTTAAGTCTACTTTCATTGTTGTGGAAAATAATGGAGAAGGTAATATTGGATAAGTTATTGTCAGAACTGGAAAGGTTGGGACTTGAAATCATAAATCAGCATGCATATGTTGAAAATAGATCTATTATCACCTGTAACATGATGTATAACAATATAACAACAGCTATGATTGAAACATTGTGCTGTGATGACATTTATATAGATTTAACTTCAGTATTTGACAAAATTGACATACACAAAACACTGATCAATAAATTAGAGCAAGTATCAATCTATTCTTGATAAGATGGATAGCTGCATGGCTTACAAATAGGACATGGCAAATATCTTACAGCAAATGGACAGGTGATATTCTTGGTTACAGTTAGGCTATCCCACAGGACTCTGTCCAAGGCCATTACTTCTTTAGACTGTATCTTTCAGACCTAACTTTTTCATCTGAAGTGTTTTACAGTCTTATTTACAGTTGACTTGAAATTGGGTAAACTGATTATGTGTGTTACAGATAAAGCACGTCTGCAAAAGAACTTGACTAAATTGACCATTAGGCACAGGAGAATAACATGCTGATAAATAAATTCTCAGACTTCTGTCTTCCTTATGGTCGTGCTTTTTTGTTTCTGTCTCCATACTTACTTTTCTGTTTAAACTTTACTGCAGAAGACAGACTCAGGCTTGATCCTTGGGACCAGTGAGATCAACCCCAACACTGTGCCAGAGGTTAAAGCCCCATGAGGGTCTGTAAAGCTGCATTTTAAATTTTTCAAAATTAACTTGCTCCTTCTGTCATGTAAAGTTTGTGGATTAAATGACTCAACGATATCATATATTTCATTAAAGTGTTTAGCCCAAGACAGACAGCACACATCAGATGTGTCTAACCAAAGAAGGAATTTTATGTCCATACTTAGAACATTTTTAAATGTTTTACTTACCAATTTTGAAAAAGTGAAAACTGCAATCATACTGTTTGGTATATATCAAAGATGCTCCCACCCCCCCACCCCCCAACAACCTACATATCATAAAACCCAAACAACTCCATATTCCAGACTACTCCCACCTTCAAACACAGCCTGACCAAACTTTTAATTTCCAAAAAAACAATGAAAATAAAAACAGAAACAAAGTAAATCTCCTTATTTCTAGGCCAACAAAATCTCTCTTTACCCCACAAAGCCAGCAAAAATAGTCATATCCAAGGGAACCCTCCCATTTGACTTTGAATATGACCTTCCAATCATTGTCTCAGACTCCAAGAACACCAACTCTCTACAAACTGCATCCAACAAAATTTGCTAGTTCATCACAAACTGCCTCTTCAAAAAACACAACCTCAACCTTTTCCAGGCAAAGAAGTTCACCATAAAAGTGAGATCAAACCTCTTTCTAGGATCACAACTCTTTATTCCCCAGCATCTTGAGGCATATTCCTGACTAGCAGCACACTCGCTGAAAAAAAATTCACCTATAACCTGAAGTGCCTCTGATAAACAATTCCTTTACTCTTAACTGCCCGCAGCTGAACTGTACCGAACCAAATACTACTCTGTGACAGCCCTATCACTTTGACAGTCACTCCCCACCTACCTACAGGAATTCTTCTCGTACCACAACTTCAGACATCAACAAAAACAATACCTTTTCAATGAAGCCCAACATGCCTACCTACAAACAGGTCACATTACCCCATTACTATCCTTTCATCTTCTCCCTACTCCACTTTCTCATTTTTTTGCCAATGCCATATCACTGTACATATTATATAAAATGTACATCTTATAATGTTAATACTCCTTGTAGAGCTTCTGTTTTATGCAGTATCGCCCTTACAGTGCTTTCTTCTTGCCTGTTATGGATGGCATGCTCCTACAACTATTACAGAATTTGCAGACAATTATATGCTATTCTCTATATACTTATTGTCTGCTTATGAACTGTAATTATATCACCAGAGCTATGTCTGAAAATACTTAGTGTTCATCAGTGCATCACCCAAAAACATAAATAAATAAACAAACAAATTTCTGATGACAAATTACCAGCTCCATTAGGGAAGAGGGTTAAAGCTAGAGTACAACCCAAACAACCAAAGTTTAATTAGTAGCTTGGATGTCTACTAGAGATGGCTAGGAAGAAGGGGGAATGATGTAACACTGTCTGCTTGTTTCTACCAGGAGAAAAAGGTGGGGTGGGGGGCATACAGGGGAAATGGTTATATCACAAGCCTTCAGGGTAATACGGGGAAGTGATGTGAGCCACTGCAGTAGGCAGGCAGGAAAAAAAACATGTCATCATGCAGGTCTATATTACCATGTCAACAGGGCTGTTCATCGAATGCCCATATGTCGACACATGTACACCGAAATACCTAAATGTCGAATGGCCATAAAAGCAATTTTTTCCCCAGGGGAAAAAAAAATCGCTGGGCAAACAAAAAACAAAATTAACCAACAGACAGGCCTGGGGAAAAAAATTGCTTTTGTGGCCGTTCGACATTTTGGTATTTCGGTGAACATGTGTCGACATATGGGCGTTTGATGAACAGTCCTGTCGACATGGTAATATAGACCCCATCATGCAAATGGGGGCATTTTCCCTGCAGTTCCACTGTGCAGATGGAGGCATTTTTCTTGCAGTGTCATTGTACACCCATCTAAAAGATGTCAGTCCAGCATGTCAGTGGGAGGTAGAGCTTTAAGGGAAAGAAAACTAGCTGGATACAATACAACAGCCTTTAATCCTAACCCCTGTTCAAGAGAGAATTCACAGCCTACTAGATGAGAGGAGTTCCTGTCTAGAGGAACAAGAGACACCTGGGAAATGGATCTTCCAGTATACTGCCTTAATGCAGTTACCTTGGGAAGAAACAAGAGCTTTGACAGAAGCAAGGGGCATGAAGTTAATGGTAGAAGGCAAAAAATAAATAAATAATAACAATAATTCTGAAAACAAACCAGAAATTAAAACAGAAACCAATTTACAAAGCCTTGAAGAATAAGGTTCTTATATTGGTCATCCAGTAGTATAAAAGGATAAAGCCCTGACAATGGCCCGACTGACCTGTGTTCAGTTAGCGACTTACATGACTAAATGAACAGCAAGGAGGGATTGGCATGACCTTTCTGGGTGGAAGAGCACATATCCATGACATTCCATAAAGGGAGGCATGGCCTATAGAGGAGAGTTGTCCTTGGATGTGGTTCATGAGCTAGGATGGCAAGGAAAGGGAAGTGGATTGGGCATATTGAAGAAATACCCCCCCGATGAAAGCAAAGATGGTTAAGTCCCAAGGACACCCCTAAGGCCCACGACCAGCCCCAGTAATTCTGAAGTAAGTCTAATGAGGATAGGAGACTAGCTGGCAGACTTGGCATGGATGAGGGGTACTGAGGGTACAGCTGGTAAGAATGATGTGCAAGAGGGGAATCAAAAAAAGGTACTTGTACTGGTCAGACACATAAAAACAACTAATGACAGAAGCTATACAATAACGTAACTAAATGATTCTGTGAACTGCAATGCTACAGTTAATTTTTATTTATATACATATATGCACATAAGCATGTGCATACACACAAATACACATTCAAATGTCTCTCTCTCTCTCTCTCTCTCTATATATATATATATATATATATATATATATAGGTTCATAGGTGCATACTAGGCTAATGACCCTGGAGCCTTTACAAGCCTAGCCCATAGAAGTGCCCTGGCATCATGCCGTCCGACGTTAGTTTCCAGTTCCTCTATCAAGTAGAGCCACTGCTGTGATCCTCGGGGTGAACTTTCTATTTCCCATCCACTCATCAAGATTTCTTTTGAAGAGGGCCTGTGAGGTGCTCTGTTTGACATGTATGGGAAGTCTATTCCAGAGCATGGCATTCTCTGTGTTATGAACCTGTCCCTCCAGCAAGTTCTGTTGATTGTGGTAATGAGGTTGAGTTCTCTGGACCGTGTGGTGCAGAGGGTTTCTTTAGATGTGGCATTTCTAACAGAGCTGGGTCAGACATGGCTTTGTAAGTCAAGCAGAGATCACCTCTTAGCAGATGATATGAAACAGAGAATATCTGGAGTTTTTTTGAGGCTGTCCATGTAGGACATGTGTTTAAGGCC
This sequence comes from Protopterus annectens, assembly GCF_019279795.1. NCBI lineage: Eukaryota > Metazoa > Chordata > Ceratodontiformes > Protopteridae > Protopterus > Protopterus annectens. Next base: position 549,826,252 of record NC_056730.1, on the reverse strand, counting down.
TAGGAGCCTCTTCAAGAGGTACTTTTGTGGCCTTTCCAGCTGTTGCATGTGTCTAGTGACGTACATGCCAAATGGGGCATTATACTTGATGATTGGCCTAAGAAGGGAAGAGTAGAGAGAGATGATGACCTCTTTCTTTCTGGATGCAAAACCCTTGGTAATGAGATGTCCCACATAGAAGGGCTTTCTGACCACAGCAGCAATGTGGTGGTTGAAGGAGAGGTTGCTGTCAACCTGTGTCTCCAGATCTCTTATAACGCCTTCAGTGTTCAGTGGGCTCCCATCAATGTGATAATTAGTGGGAAATGAGTTTTTCCCAGAGGGGATGACAACGCATTTTTTGGCAGTAAGCTTAAGGCCATGGTTTCGACACCAGTCATTGGTCTCATATATACATTGTTAGAAAAATATGTATTAATGTGTGTATTAGCAATATGCTTAGTGCATATAGAGCTAGAAAAGGGTTAACACATTTATTCTATTTCATACTGCATAAATCTATACAAACTGCAGTTGCTTTCTGACCTTGTATTGTCAGCTAAATCTTGCTTGTGCTTTGGAAATTTACTGAGAAGCAGATGATTTCTGCTTGCATTAGGAAAATAATAAACAGAACAATACTGCTTATATGAAACTCAAACAAGAAGTTCCGCTGTGCTATGAGAACATATACAGCTGTAGAAGTAACAGATAATTAGGACAAAGCCTGCTTGAAAATATGAACTGCAAGCAGCATTTGCTTGTATCTGTATTAGAAAAGTACCTTGAAAAGTAACAGTGTACAATAGACGCTTGTAAATGGATTAATAGTCACCAAGGCCAGGTTGTTTTTCTGAAATGTTTCTCACAAATCTAAAGTAACACCTGCTGTAGTACAATGCTTAAAGTTGTGCTTGATTATGTCAGCTTAGAAGGCCATGTCTTGTAAAACAGTATAAGAATGAACATACTTCCTGTTAGTAGTTAGACAAATCCTTGTATTTGCATGCTTTTGTCTCCTTGCTGCAAGTAAATTAAAGTGCCTTAACTGAACCTTACGTGTATTGGTCTTTGAAGTTTTTTCCTTTGACACATATATATATATATATATATATATATATATACAGACATACACATATAAACACAGATATGTTTCACATGCACGCACACACACATGTATATATATATATATATATATATATATATATATATATATATATATATAAAACACAGCTAGAAAAAACAGCAATAAAAAGTCAATGGCAGAGTAGCAAATACCAACAGTAAGAGCAAAGGTTTTGCTAAAGAATGCAGAGGCATAAGAGAAGGGATGACCTGATGATAGTGCAGACAACAAACAGCAGTATAAAAGTACAGTTTTGTACCTACCATAAATGTAGATGTTCGAGGATTCCATTGCTGCAGTCCTTACTATTGGGTATAGTCCGCGTCCAGTCGGCCCGAATACCAGAGTATAAGGCTGACGTCGGTCAGGGCGCATTAGACTGACGTCAGTACGTCAGGGTACTAATGCGCATGACCGACGTCATATCCTCAGTCTTTTCTTGCCCCAGATGTCAGAAGACCCTAAAAAGACAAGTCCCAAAATACCTGCACCAAAAACATGTACAATATATACAAGAATATATACAAAAATATAAGCATGTAAACTCACCTACACAACCACCCCTAAACACAGAGAGAAGGAGGGAGGGTAAATTGGACTGCAGCAATGGAATCCTCGAACATCTACATTTATGGTAGGTACAAAACTGTACTATGTTCTTCGTTTTCCATTGCTGCAGTCCTTACTATTGGGTAGAATCCCAAAGCAGAGGTAAGGGAGGCTGGCAAATCATAAAGAAGTAGGAGCTGACAACATGCCTTGCAAAACAGCTGTGGCAAAACCAGCCCTAGACTTAGAGTAGATAGGAAGGTGATAATGCTTAGAGAAAGTATGCACTGAACTCCAAGTAGCTGCTTCCAAAATATCCTTAGTTGCCACCCCTTAGAAATGCTGTTGAAGTGGCAGTAGCCCTAGTGGAATGAGGCCTAATCCCAGCTGGAATCTCCTTGCCATGATGGGAATAACAAAATGCAATGCAAAAGCCAATCCACCTAGAAATAGTTTGTTTTGACACAGGCTTGCCCTGTGAACTCAAAGCAAAAGAAACAAACAACTGCTGAGACTGCCTAAAATCCTTAGTCCTGCTTAAATAATAACGCAATTGCCTGTGTACATCTAAAGTGTGCAAAATCTTTTCCCCTTTATTTTGAGGGTCTGCATAAAACGTAGGCAAATGAATAGTTTGGTTTAAAGCCACACTAGAAACCACCTTAGGCATAAAGGAAGGATTAGTACGTAATGATACCCTATCCTTATGGAAAATCAAAAGGGCTCTACTGCCATAAGGGCCTGCAACTCAGACACCCTTCTTGCAGAAGTAATAGCCAACAGAAAAGCAGTCTTCCATGACAAGTATTTCAATTCAGCAGTAGCTGCAGGCTCAAAAGGTTGTAGAGTAAGTTTTTCCAACACAAAATTGAGATCCCAAGCAGGAGTAGGAGCTCACGTGGGGGTCTTATATTCTTTGCCCCTCTAAGAAACTGCTTGAACAAAGGATGCGAAAACAAAGGTGGGTCACAATCATAGTGAGCTGAAATTGCTGCAGCATGAATCTTAATGGAAGAGAAGGACAAACCTTTGTCCAATAACTCAGTAAGATATTGAAGAGCCACACTCAAATTAGGCTCAGAAATCTCCAAATTCTTTGCTGTACTCCAAAATAAAAATCTCTTCCATTTTTCTGCGTACACTCTCCTTGTACTAGGTCTTCTAGCTTCCATAATCACATTTAAAACTTGTTGAGGAAGTTGAGACCTGCTGTGTTTCAACACAGAATATGCCAGGCTGTTAGATGAAGAGAGTGAAGCTTGACATTGAGCAGATGACCGTCCTTCTGAGATAACAGATGAGGAATCAGAGGTAAAGGCCATGGAGGCTTCTTTACCAGACTCCGTAGTAGTGGGTACCAGTGTCAATCTGGAGCTATCAAAATCATCCTTGGCCTGTCTTGTCTGACCTTTAATAGTACCTTTGGAAGAAGAGGCAGAGGTGGAAAGACATACACATGAAGGTTTTTCCAACTGAAAGACAGAGCATCCACTTTCCAAGCTGTGTGATGAAACCCCTTTGTGCAATACTTTGGCAGCTGGTGGTTTAGTGGAGAAGCGAACAGATCTATGTCTGGAGTTCCCCATGACACTGTCAATTTCTGAAATACATGAAGATCCAGTTTCCACTGTGGGGATCCATGATTTGTCTGCTTAACACATCTGCTAAGGAGTTCTGTGCTCCTGGCAGAAACCTTGCCTGAAGAGTTAGTTGCAAGCTTAGCGCAGTCTCCCATAAAATCATTGCTTGCCTGCATAGAGGATAAGAAGGTGTTCCCCCTTGCTTGTTGATGTACCACATGACAGTTGTGTTGTCTGTTAGAATCAACACCTGCCCTGGAAGAAGTAACTCCTTGAAAGCCATTAATGCAAACTGGACTGCTAACATCTCCTTCATGTTGATATGTAGATGCTGTAGTCTGGCAGGCCACTTGTCTTGTATCCACTTTCCATTTAGATGAGCTCCCCAAACAATGTCCGAGGCATCTGTCGTTAAAATCTGACTTGCCTCTGGCCGGGTCACAGAGAGTCCCTTGTTTAGGTGACATTCCTGAGCCCACCACAAGAATTCTTTTTGAAGGCAAGGTATTATTTGAATGACAGTGTCCAAATCCTGGCAGTGCTGTGTCCATACATTTTGAGATACCATTGTAGCTTCCTCATATGCAGTTTGGCATTGGGAAGCACCAGAATACAAGATGCCATGAACCCTAATGCTTGAAGGACTGTCCTTGCAGTCAGCACGGACTGATGAGATAGTTGATGGAAGTAAAGTGACAGACTCTTTTGTTTGTCCGGGGTTAAAAGGCCATCTGGGCTGCTGTATTCAGTCTCACACCCAGAAAGCACATGTCTTGAGAGGGTACTAGACTGGACTTTATTTCGTTCACAGAATACCCTAGGCATCTTAGCACTGCTATAACATATTCCAGATGCTGTAGAAGGTCTTCCTTTTCTTGAGCCAGAATCAGGCAGTCATCCAAGTAAGGATAGATTTGAATTCCTTGAAGCCTGAAGTAAGCTATCACTGGAGCCAGAACCTTTGTGAATACTCTGGGCGCAGTAGATAAGCCAAAGGGCAATGCAGAGAACTGATAATGAGAATTTCCAGCTCGAAACCGCAGATACTTCCTGCAACTTAGCCTTATAGGCACATGAAGGTAAGCTTCCTTGGGATCTAAAGTTACCATCCAGTGATCTTTGCCCAGCAGAGGTAAAAGCTGATGTAACGTCAACATCTTGAACTTGGGAATGTCCAGAAAAGTGTTGAGGAGAGATAAATCCAAAATTGGTCTCCACGTGTTCCCCTTCTTTGGTACTAGGAACAGGCGAGAATAAAATCCTAGGCCCCTTTCTGATACAGGGACTGGCTGAATGGCCCCCATCTGGAGTAACTGAGAAACTTGCTTGTGAGCCTCCTTTCTTTGTGGAGGAGGAACGACTGGCATGCCTTTGAAAGGGGCCATTGTATGGAAATAAAATCTGTAACCGTGGTGAATGATATCCAACACCCATTTGTCTTGAGTAATTAAATCCCAATTTTCTTTGAAAAGAGACAGTCTTCCTCCCAAAGGAGCTGCCAGGCGAGAATCTACTGGCAGCTGAAAAGACAGGTCATTGGGTCTGTTTACGAAAGGACTGACCCCTGCCCTCACCAGAAGTCTGAGCTGGTGAACTCCTGTTCTAGGCCTAAAGAACCTTGAGCCCTGCCCCTACCACGTCTAGACCTACCCCTAGACTGGGAATCATAAGCAGGATATGTCCACCCCTTAGCAGGCCAATTTCTACTAAACTTCGGTGGCTGCTCCTGCAAAAAATCTTTAACAGTTTGCATAGACTTAGCTTTGTCCTCCATTTTCTTTAAAACTGCTTCCACAGGCGATCCAAACAACACATCAGACTGTAAAGGAGCATCCAAAATCCTTGTCTTAACATGCTCAGCGAAATTCTGATCCTTCAACCAGGCATGCCTGCGAAGAACAGAACTAGTAGCAGCCACCCTCGAGGAGGCCTGTACAGCATCAAAACCACATTGCAAAGAATGCTTACCCACTTGCTCAGACACATGAACCAAGTCCAGCAACTCTTTACACTCAATACCTTCCGCCAAAGCATCCACCTTAGATTTTAATTGTGAAAGGAGATAATTCTGATATTTTAGCATGTGAAACTGACAATTCAACGCTCTCATGGCTAGAGTGGAAGAAGTATACACTTTCTTTCCCCACCTATCCAAGGCCCTTGCCTCTTTATCAGTGGGAACAGGATTTTTAACCACAGAAGCCTTAACACCTTTAGGCCCTTGAGAAATAATTTCTGGGTCCGCCCTAGGACTCTTAAACAAATACTTATGAGCTTCGGGTACCCTATAATACCTATCAGGCTTAACAGGAGCAGGAGGCAAAGAGTCAGGATTCAGGGAAGCCTCTGCAAAACATCTTCCACCACATTCAACACAGGAGGAATAGCTAAGGGCCTATGCTGGGGTAAAAACAAGAATTCCCTAAGCCTTTTCCTGGAATCAGAGTAATCCTGGCCTTCCCATTTAAAGTGCTCCCTCATGGAATGCAGAGTCTCTGAAAATGAGAAATCCTCAGGAGGAGAAGCTGTAGGAGTGGAATCATCCACATCAGAATCAGAATACGTAGGATACTCCTGCAAGTCTTCCGCAGAAGACTCTGAAGCCTCTGAACACTGTTCAAAACTATCAAACTCGGTTCCACCCTAGGCCTCTTATCAGGCGGGGCATAGAACCTCTAATCATAGTAATCAAATCTTCTGCCATTTTAAGCATATGTTTCTTAGGTACAGAACCCGAAATGCTAGGAGAAGCCCCCACTGAAGCTGAACTAGGCCTACCTCTCAAAGAAGTTTTGGCAACAGAAGGAGAGGCTCTAACTACCTTGGGAAGAGAGGGAAGAACAGTTACCTGAGAAGCCCCTCAGCCTGGCCTACCTCCTGAGAAGGCACATCCTGTAACAGTAAAGTTTCTGCCTGAGACTCCATGGAAACTCCTGGCAAAACCTCTGGCTCCACTGAGCCTTCTAAAGAACCGGCGTCCGGGACTGCCGGTTCATCAACCCTAGGCTTCACTGTTTTGTCCTTGCGCTTCTTGGGCCGAAGCGGGCGCCGGAACATCCGGCGGCATTTTATAATTGCAACGCTTCCCAAACACTAACCTGGCACAGTCTAACCTCCTCTTAATAGTGCGTTTGTTAAACCTAGCACAAGAGCGGCAACCAACAACGTCGTGCTCAGGCCCTAAACAAGGTATACACAAGGTATGGTAATCCCTATGAGGTATCTGTTTCCCACAAGAAATACAGTTATTCACTTTTTCTGACATCCGGTAAAATACTGAGGCAAGAAAAACCAAAATGTTCCCCAACGGGTACTTAGCCAACTCTGTTTCGGTCTGAAACTCCGGTTTCGGAAATATTTCAGAACGCCAACCTGCACTCGCAAAACTGCTTCTGCATCGGACCATGCGGCAAAAAAGACTGAGGATATGACGTCGGTCATGCGCATTAGTACCCTGACGTACTGACGTCAGTCTAATGCGCCCTGACCGACGTCAGCCTTATACTCTGGTATTCGGGCCGACTGGACGCGGACTATACCCAATAGTAAGGACTGCAGCAATGGAAAACGAAGAACATCATAAGTTTCCTTTGAAAATCGGACATTGTTGCATTAAATAACTTCCAGAAAATAATCTAGCCCAAGGAGTTTGTTTCTCTGAAATGAACATTACAAGTGGCAAAAGAGATCTGGAAAGGTAGACAACTAGCAGGCTTTCAGGGATGGAGCTAGTAGCCTGGGAAAGTTTTTGATGCCAAGTTTACTGAAAGCTTGTAGTTGTCATTCTCACTGGTTGATTAGGATGAACAACCTCAAACTACAGTACCCTCCAATTACCATCTGAAAGTTTCAGAATGAACTCTAAAATTTGCAAGCAGTGACATTTGGAAAATGGTCACTTGAAAGCAGAAGTCTAGCTTTAGTGTTCTTCAGAGAATATAAAAGCTATCAAAACATAGATATATAATGTTACTGTCACTTCAGGCCTAAATGTTGTGGCATAAAAATGACATAATTTACCTTTTCATTGCAATTTAAGCTGGAGCTGCTCCTTTGCCTCTGAAGGTAGGAGTCCAGCAGTAACCTGCTTTGTAAAATTACTGAAAAAATACTGTACCATTTTGGACACAGAGGTATTTATGTACAAAGCGGCTATAATAGCCAAAAATGGCAAATAGCTTAGGGACAAGTCCTTTGGAAACTGACCTGTAGTAAAGGGATTACCTCTGGCAAAGGCACTCAATTTGGGGAAGCGCATGCTCTCCTATCTATATGTTCCTCCCATAGCTGAACAACTCTTCCAATGCTTATTATCAGTGCAGAGCCATGTCTTACTTTCTGCAGATATGGAACTTCGGCATCTATACTTTTGGACCCCCAAAGCAGATATTACTGTCTGCCTTGGCTTATCTGAGACCTTTCAGTTCACAGCACTTTACAACAATAATAATCAGTCTGCTGCTGGATACTATCTCCATCCTCATTCCTAAAAGAATTGCATATATTCTTTACACTGCAGTTTCTTTTTTATTGTAGGAAAGATGGAATTAGAAGATTAAAACAAGTCTTGCAACAATTCAGCCATATCTGTGTGTGTGTGTGTGTGTGTGTGTGTGTGTGTGTGTGTGTGTGTGTGTGTGTGTGTGTGTGTGTGTGTGTGTATGTGTGTGTTTGTGCGCGTGTGTGTACATATGTGCTAAAGGTTCTACACAGGCAGCATTTTAAATAAAAAAATGAAACCGCGCCTATATGTTTATATCTCTGTGTGTGTGTGTTTATGTATATATATATATATATATATATATATATATATATATATATATATATATATATATATATACATATACACACACACACACATATATATGTGTGTGTGTGTACATATATATATATATATATATATATATATATATATACACACATACATATACATACATACATATGTGTAATTCTGCTGCTAAGCATTTTATAAATATTCACAACACAGATTTCAAGAATTTTAGCCTTCAGTGTTTTAGAAACAAACTAGAATGTCAAACAGGATGATCAGCATACATCTCAACTGTCCAGATTTTTGCCTCATATTCTGGTTTGTTGCTCATAAAATTTGTGCTTTTCTAGCAAATCACCAAGGAATGAAGTCACTAAATAATGACACACATTTGAGTTTCAGACTTCATTTCCTTCAGAAATGTATGCTAACACAAATTATGTTACTCTAGCATGTTTCTAAGTATGTAAGAGTAATATTTAAAATCTGTCCCTATTTTTGGCCCTTTGTCCCCCCCATTATTTTAGGCTTTGTCAAGATTTCTTGTACTAAGAGATTGAGAAGTATGATGATCTGCTTAAAGTATGACAAATAAAGAGGAGTGTTTCTTCTCAAGTATGCCATATTACATGGAAAGTTTTAATTAACTCAAGGAATAGTTTTATGTTTAGTCATTTTTTGTGCATCGTATATAAATGTGAACAAGAACACAGCCAAAGTTTAAAAGAACAGTATACACCATGGTGTACATAGCATATAAATGGCTATGCAACTCTGTAATACTGCTCAATTCTCTGCTTTGGCACTAAGATTTTACAGTGGCAAACTGATTTACTTGCTTTTAATTATATTCATTTCTTGACAGATGCATTTAAACTTTGGTCAGTTCACCCTGGATGAGCTCAAGATGGCAAACGTTTTACAATTGTTGACAATTATATTTTTTAATGCCTTTTTCTTTCAGTGAATGAGCACATGGACCACATGTGTTATTGTAAATGTCTGCTTGTTCTGTGATGTTCAGTTAAAGGAACAAATGTCTATCCTTCATCATAAGTACCTGAAGGCAACTACCATGATACTGGCATCCTTGCTGAAATGGACTCACCAAAAATGTCATGAGAAAAGCGAATACTCACTTGCTAGATCAATACTTTTCTTAGCAGCAGCCTCGATTTCTGTAGTATTCCGCATTGTCTGCAAAAGAAAGTAAACCATTCAGTAGTAGTCAGTGAATTCTGTGAAAGATCACCTGACACACAAGACTGAAAACAACTGAAGAGTTTCCATTTACAGTTGTATCTTTTACAAAATACTCACAAGAAAGCTACTCTTTTAACAACAAAACAAAGAAATATTGCAACAAGTTAAGGACAGATTTACTGAAATGACACTACTAAAGTCACGATGCAAGTATACCAGGTACACTGCCATTAACAGTCCTGTGATTAGTACACCTTGATCTCACAACAACAAACACACAACTAAATTCAAATAAAAAACTCACTCAACAACTGATATTCATAGGTAGGTACTAGGCTATAATATGCCCGAGGGCATTTATAAGCCTAGCCAGAGTACGTCGGCTTTCGCCGCCCCATTGATTAATTAACTGAGCCTCTGTCAAGCAGAGCCAATGAAGTGATCCCAGGGGTGTATAGGTTCATAGGTAGGTACTAGGCTATCTGCCCGAGGGCAGTGTAAAACAAAATGTAGAAAATGTAAACCACCAAAGCCATTGCTCTAGTGATACAACCATACCGCTCAGCCTCTTAGCACAAGAAGTCTGGACAAAGCCTAAAATAATTAGGGTGGGCAATTGCCTAAAAATAGGGAGAGATTTTAAATATTACTTTAATAAACGTCTAAAATTACTAGAATATCAGGATTTGTGCTAGCATGAATTTTTAATACAACAGCAGATGAGCGCTTTCATCCGAGATAAAACACATGAACTTCATCGGATAAAATTACTCTGAAAATGCTTACAATAAATAGGGTGTTCTAGCAACTATACAATTAAATTACCTCCAAAAAGCAAAACTAAGAATCCCTTTAAAAGCTAATGCCTGAGTTAAAGTGGTAAAACATTTTTCTCTCCCCTTTTGAATACTGAATACCAGAAAGTAGACTAAAAACAATACAACTATCAAAAAGTTATTATGATCTGTCATATATTTAAATATAATTAACATGTTTAATATATATGTTTATAAATACTAATAATTATGTACATATGCATAATTCTATACTGCATAATATGTTTTATTACACTGCATGGATATAGCTAAGAACAGCCACAGCTGTAAATTTGAATACTAAGCTAAATGTCAGATTAACTTAAATACATACTGTATATATACTGTGCCGATAAACTAAACTTGCTATACTATAAAGGAAAAATATTGAATGGCTGAAATAAGTGCTACTTAAAAGTCACACACAAGTTGCTTTATATAGACAGTAGAAAATTTTGTTTATACAAAAAATTCAAGTTATTGCCCGGTCATGTTACAAACAAAAACTACACCAATAGGAAAAAGAAAGACTACACCAGTAGGAAAAAGAAGAAAAACTTTTGTTCAATATGGTTACATACATTTATCTTTCAAGTGCCTTTAACCTAAGCAGACAATAAACAGAACTAACCTCATTTAGCCCTGGCCATATACATGCATTCATTCTTAACTGCCATATTAGCTCTTTTTTCTCCAAATAGAGGCCTGTTGGGCCTCCCCTTGGGTTAGTTCTAAGCTCGTCAATGGTCATATAGCTAAAGGTATGTCCGGAATATGCCTAGCTAGTGCTTTAGTTTCTTTACCTTTCCTCATGCTATATTCATGCTCATATATCCTGCCACAAAATCTACGTTCAGTTTTCCCCACGTAGAAACCCGGACAATTCTTACAAGTTGCCAAATACAGTATATTCCTAGATTCACAATTATATTTATTGTTCAAATGGTATTTTACACCCCTAACTACGAAAGATTCACCCATTTGGATTTTAGCACAATAGGGACATCTTCCACATCTCAGCATTGATTTAATAGTGTAAGGTCTATATCCCCTACTTACTTGTTCAAAAATATTTTTGAAATCTAATCCCTTACGAAATACAATTTTAGGTGTTTCAGCCAGATTGGCTCTAATATGTTTCTCATTCAACAAGATGCCCCAGTTCTTATTTAACACCCATTTAATGAATTTATAATCACTACTATATATAGTAATAGGAGCCAGTGTATAAGGGGTATTAGTTGTTATTTCATCACTAACTTGTATCCCGCTGGAGCATAGTGGTGTACTGTCGATTGATATCCACTACAGTGTTAACATTTGACAAAACAGGACAAAAGTGACCCTCATTTCTTTTGTTACTAACTTCCAACACTAACTCATCCAACAAACTAGTTGGGTAACCCCTTCTTATAAACATAGTGCACAATAGTTTGCATTCTTTTGTAAATTCACTATCCTTTGAGACCATCCTTTCTACTCTAATTGTCCTTTAACTACGGATCTCTTCTGGTGGTACAGATGCGAACTAGTATGGTGCAGAAAAGAATTCGAATATGTTGATTTACGGTAAATAGTAGAAACATATTCACCACTAACACAATCCTTCTTTACAAAATAAGAAGGCAGCAGGAACTCCAAACCGATCCGCGTTGGTACCATAAAACCAAGAGAAAGTTTATTAATGTAAAGAGCTTTTCGTCTCGCTGATAGCGGGACTTCTTCAGACAACCACTCTACAATGATCTACTGTTTAAAACATATATTGTAAAAAAGCATATACTCCCAACCACCAAACAGCCTAAAACAATAATTAATTAATTAATCAATCAGCATTCTTTTAAAACAGTATCAATTAAAGCAGGTATTAGTTTACCATGAAATACCCAACAGTGCAACATACAATATTATTTAAACTCTACTATACCTAACCTAAATGCATGAAAATGTACTTAATTTATTTCATAGGTTTTTATATATATATATATATATATATATATATATATATATATATATATATATAAATCTCATGTTAATCACAAAACCTTAAAAGTTAAAGTTTAAAAAGTTTAAAAATCACTACTCTAATGTATGTCCTTAGTTACAAAATTAATAATAATATTAATTATAATATTAATAATGATAATACTTACAACTTATTCTCAAAATGTATGATTAGATTACTTATATTATACAGAATAAGAACTTGAAACAAAAGACATATAATGTTATGGGAGAAAAACCTACTCCACATCTTTGTCATATGGGTCAGGTTCCAAGTACTATCGCAAGTGGCTTTTTAACTTCAAAATACACCCAATAGAATACACCTCATTCAGACCAGGATGGTAACAAGCCCTGGTACGCAACTGCCATACTAGTTCCGATTTCTCAAAGAGTAGGGAATTCGACCCCCCTCTTATGTCAGACAGAATACAATTTCTCTAAATTTAAATGAGGCAGGGATTACCACGAGTCACTTACAAAACAACGAGCGAGCAGTACCAGCGACGGAGGTAACAGAATAATTTATGAATGGTTGTAAAAATCATTAAAAACTCTCAAGGTGACTTTAAAATTTTTAACTTTTCCAGTTTGAATGTAGGCAGTTTGTTAGCCAATTTGTTGGCTTAGCGTCAAACATTCGTACCAACTAAAAAAGCCGATATTGCTGATATTGTCAATGACCTTAAACTGTTTACAAGGAAATTAAACTTAAAATTTTTGTTGAGAGGGAGAGATCAGGCTGATAATGCATTGCATGTCTTTAGTATCTATTGCCCACCCCTCCATCCCACATTAGCTTTATTTGAACATATATGTGAGTTAGATTTTTACAATCATTTTAACACATACAAACAAACTCAATGGCACAATATAACACAAGAAGAGAAACAAGCCCTCACTTTATCACAACAGGCATCAGTTAGAGTGATGCAACCTGACAAAGGTGGGGGCTTGGTAATCATGGATACTGATGATTACGGATTCAGAATGGAGAAAGTTCTTGATAGTGAAGTATATGCAGAAGTATGAATTAATGAACTTAATGGTGACTATGGGACATTACGGTCATCTTTGGATGAAATGTTTATTGAGGCAAGAATTGATGCTATTAGCTTCAATTTCCTAAGTATGCTAGCTCCTAAGATACCTATTTTGTTCGGTATACCGAAGATACATTAGAATGTTGCTGACCCACCTATGAAACCCTTGGTAGATGCAAGAAATAGTATAACTTATGCGTGTGCCAAATTTGTTGATTTCATCTTGAAAAAATACGTGGCAAAACAGCAGCAGATCTGTAAAGATTCATGGTCCTTTCTGGCTAACATTAAAAAACTTAAATTTCATGATAATTTGAATTTTTTAACGATCAATGTAAAGGACCTGTATTCATCGATTCCACACATGGAGGCTATAGAGTGGGTCCGCCTCTTATTGCAGGGTTTATGAGCTCCTACAACTGAAATTTGTTTGTTGGAAGAGTTGTTGCATATTATTTTGTCCAACAACTTTATAACTTTTAATAACAAGTTTTATTTACAAAAAGTTGGTGTGGCAATGGGCTCCCCCTGTGGAGCCAGCTTTTCAAATCTAGTAATGGCATACTGGGGAAAATGAATATGTGAATAGGGTTCCACATATTGCAAGTCAGATTAGATTTTATACACATTTCTTGGACGACATCTTTATGCTAATAGATGGGAATAAAGATGATGCTTGTAAATTGGTGTCATATTTTAATAATACAACCAGTTTTTTTAAATTTACACATACCTTCAGCACAGATAGAATAGCTTATCTTGATGTCGATTTGAGGAAGGATTTCATCAATAATTGTTACACAGCCAGAATTTTTAGAAGGAAGCCTATTCAAATGCCTTTCTTCATTTTAGCAGTTGTCACCCCTTATCCCAGAAAAGATCTGTGGTTAAGGGCCAACTGGTGAGGGCAACACGAATGGTTTCCCAGGATATGGAATTTTTTCTGGAATGTGACAAACTAGGGGAAATGTTTTTCAAAAGAGTTTACACTGAACAACTTGTGAAAGATTTAATGAATGAGGTTAAAGAAAAGAGGTTAAGGGGGTTTTATCAACCAATTTTAGCAATAGAACACTGTTATGGAGGACAAGGTACTAATTTAGAATGTTGTAATAATGAAAAGAATCTAGTGAATGTACCTAGTTTCATTACTGTATTTAGTATGGATGCCTATTGTATAATGGACATAATTAAAAAGAATTGGGACTTACTTAAATCCGACCATACCCTAGTTAGTAAATTTTATAACCCACCTAAGGTGGTGTTTAAATGAGGGAGGAACTTAAAAAATTTATTGCAAGCCACCAAAGGGGAAATGGGTAACTTTGACAACAAGAAGGGTATGTATAAATGTTTTGTGGGTTCCTATTGCCCTTATATGGACATAGGTCAGAGTTTTTCTATTAATGGGGTTAACTTCAAGTCTAAGTACAGATTCAATTGCAATTTGAAGGGAGTGCTTTATTTGGCTCAATGTCAAGCATGCCCAGCCTTTTATATCAGTAAAACAGATAGGAAAGTCAAAGAGAGGGTATTATGAACAACTTTATAACATCCCAAAAAATAAACAAGAAAATGCATTGGCTAGGCACGTTGGTGAGTGTCCAAACCACTCATTTAAATTTAGAGTAACTGATTGTATTCTGCCTGACATAAGGGGGGGGGCCAAATTCCCCACTCTTGGAGAAATCGGAACTAGTATGGCAGTTGCATACCAGGGCTTGTTACCATCCTGGCCTGAATAAGGTGTATTCTATTGGGTGTATTTTGAAGTTAAAAAGCCTCTTGCGATAGTACTTGGAACCTGACCCATATGACAAAGATGTGGAGAAGGTTTTTCTCCCATAGACATTATAAGTCTTTTGTTTCAAGTTCTTATTCTGTATAACATAAGTAATGTAATCATGAAATTTTAGAATAAGTTGTAAGTATTATCATTATTAATATTATCATTAATATTATTAATAATATTGTAACTAAGGACATACATTAGAGTAGTGATTTTTAAACGTTTTAAACATTAACTTTTAAGGTTTTGTGAGTAACATGAGATTTTATATATATATATATATATATATATATATATATATATATATATATATATAAAAGCTTTAAAGTAAATTAAGTGCATTTTCATGCATTTAAGTTAGATATAGTAGAGTTTAAATAATATTGTTTGTTGCACTGTTGGGTATTTCGTGGTAAACTAATACCTGCTTTAATTGATACTGTTTTAAAAGAATGCTGATTGATTAATTAATTATTGTTCTAGGCTGTTGATCGGTGGTTGGGAGTATATGCTTTTTTACAATATCCGTTTTAAACAGTAGTTCATTGTAGAGTGGTTGTCTGAGGAAGTCCCGCTATCAGCGGGATGAAAAGCACTTTACATTAATAAACTTTCTCTTGGTTTTATGGTATCAATGTGGATCAGTTTGGAGTTCGTGCTGCCTTCATGTTTTGTTTAAAGAAGGATTGTCAATGGACAAACTAAACATACATCCAAACAGGCTAATTCTTCTTTACTAAAAGTGTAAGTAAATTTCAAAAACTGCATTTTGTTGCTAATATATTCAATAAAATGCTGTAATTCCTGCTCGGTACCATCCCAAATTATACAAATGTCATCTAGGTATCTTGTACATAGCCTAAAATTACTAAATTCACTTTTCAAAACAAAGGTTTGTTCCCACTGGGCCATAAGCATTTTGGCAAAAATTGCTCTACATGGCGAACCCATTGCCACACCACTGGTTTGCAAAAAATATTTGCCTTCAAAATATATAAAATTGGTGCTGAGTACCAATTCCAATAAGGCCTCATTTAAATTAAGTTTTTCTTGGGTAACCCCTTTACCGTGCAAAAATTATATTACTCACTGTGTTCCCAAATCCTGTGGTATTACAGTGTATAAATCCTTAACATCAATAGCTACCATTACGTCTCTTGAATGAAAATCCAAGTCCTTAAAGGTACGCATAAAATTCCCATGAATCCTTGCAAATTTGCTTCTCCTCAGCTAAAAAATACTTAATCTCTAAGTCCAAATATTTGTCACAACCCAAAGTTATAGAGTTCCTACCATCTATAACAGGTCACATAGGGGGATTTTGTACACTCTTATGCAGCTTCGGGACTTCAAATATAGTGGGAACTTTAGAGGATAACATGTTAAGGTAATTATACTGGTCGAGAGTTATACTAAATCAAGCATTAGCTTTTAAAGGGATTATTAGGTTTGCTTTTTGGAGGGAATTTAATTGTATAAGTGATAGAAGAACACCTTATTTTTTGTAAGTATTTTCAGAGTAATTTTATCTGACGAAGTTTGTGTGTTTTATCTTCGAGGAAAGCGCTCAACTGTTACTATATTAAATGTTTAACAGAACTTAGCTTGCCTCTTTGTTTTTTTGTTTTGTTCGGTTTTTAGTTTGTTGGAGATTTTTTTATTTTTAGTTTATTTGTTATGGCTGAAGGAGTGGATGCAGGTTTGCAATCTTTATTTAATTCTGGTGACAATTCCACCACAAAGGAGAATTTAATGCTTGGAGAAGTATTTTTACTTATTCAATAGCTTACCGGAAAGTGGACTCTTTAGTGACCGCAGAGAGATGTAAAGAGGTATCGGTCTAGTCGGATCAATTTTTGGATGAGCATTCAGCACAAGCTCACATTCCTCCTGAATGCAGTAATAAATCTACAACTGGACAATATCAGAACCAACGGATACACACTTTGGGTATGGTGCAGAATTTACCAGCAGTACAAAATGATAACCAGCCACAGGACAAATATACCTACCAATGCAACATTTCAAATTTTAATGAATGGCTTAACACCGATTTAGATTTACAAACCACAGTACAGAACAGAAACGAAACTATCTATGATAAATTGGACAGTTTGGACTACAAATTAATGAAATTTAAGAAGCTGCAGCTCGAGAACAACTATTTACATGAATGTGTTTGAGGAGACAGATACCGAAGGATCTTAGAATTTGGAGATATCTGACAGGGCTTGAGCTAAATTCACCTTTGCTTCGTGAACTGTTGGACTTCTTGGGTTATAAATTTCTTACTATTCTAATTAAACATAACAACCAACTAATGGATAATCTGTTGCAAGACCTTAACAGGCTGGATTACAAACTCACTAGTGATAGGAATTACGAAGGGTTAAAAGCGGAGCATATGCGTGTGTTTCATAACACTGAGCAGCACTTAATTAAAATGCACACCACTAAAACACAAAAAATGGAGAGAGATAGTGATGACTATAGGAAAGGAAAGGCATATCCAGCACCTCTCCAATCCCAAAAGTGGGGAAATGGGCAGGGTACAAGAACAGGATGTCCTCCACAGCAGCCTCATTTTCAGAGTTTTGTTCCTGATGTTAATGGCTTCAAGGCTAATGACAACTTCCGTGGAGACCTGAATGCAGCAGGAGATGATGAGGATTATAATAATGAATATCCCAGCACTCAGGAGGTCTGAGCGGATTAAACAAAAACAAAACCATCATCAGCAGTAGGAATTTTGGAACCAACAGCACAAGCCTTACCCCCAGCAGCAGGATTTTCGTTTATTACAACAAGGGGACCAGCGGAACAGAAACAGGTGGCTGCAACACCCAATGAAGAAGTACCCACAGAAAGGCAGCAGTAAGTGTAACTAGTTGAACCTCTTCATACTAGTTTTCAAGGTTATCGATGGATTTTGAACTGGAGGGAGATGAATCTCGTTATGGGACAGAAATATTACATGTTATAGAGGTATGCAATACCAAACAGGACCTTAATGTCTACAATTTTTCTACTGCAATAACTACTGAAATAGTTAATATGTTAGCAAAGGGGCTAACATTTGTCCCGGATAAACGAGCACAGGTTTACAATGTCTTAACAGATATTAAATTGTTTTTGAGGAAATTAAACCTCAAATTTTATGTCTGAATGAACAATATACTTTGAATGCATACAAGGTCTCTAGTACATTCAACCCCCCGCTCCACCCAAGTTTGCAACTGTTCAAGATGTATGAGTTAGATATAAGAAGTTTAGATAATTCTCTCTCTCTCTTTCGTTTTTTTTCCAGTTAGGGGTCGCCACAGTGGATCACCTTGTCTGCTCATGATTGGCAGTAGAGTTTTTGCAGTGTCGAGTTGCCAGCCCAGCACCCAACCTTCCACAGAAGACACACACACTCATGCCTAGGGCCAATTTTAGCATGTCCAATCCATTTGCAGCATGTCTTTGGGGATGTGGGAGGAAACCATAGCACCCGGAGGAAACTCACATGACCACAGGGAGGACATGTAGACTCCACACAGAAGACACCCCAGCCGAAGATCAAACCGGAGAGCCTCTTGCTGTGAGGTGACAACGCTAACCGCTGCACCACCGTGTCCGTCCATAACAGGACTAATAAAAATAAAAACAAGCAGGGTAGAACTAATTTGACCAGCAGTGAAAGGGATCTATTGGACTTTTTGAAGGGGCATAAAATACGGATAATGAAACTGGACAAAGGTGGAGGTCTGGTCATTACGGATATCTGCGATTATAACAAGATTTTTAAGATAGTACAGAAGCATATAAAGAAGTTTCTCTAAATGAAATGAATGGGGCTAAGAACAAAATTTATGGCTTCTTGAATGACCTTCTTATTGAAGGGAGTATAACTCTCAACCAGTATAATTACCTTAACATGTTGTCCCCTGAAGTTCCCTCTATATTTGGAGTACCAAAGCTGCATAAGAGTGTACAGAATCCCCCTATGCGGCCTAGATGGTAGGAACTCTATAACTTCGGGTTGTGCCAACAGAGTTTAAGTATTTTTTAGCTGATGAGAAGCAAATGCGAAAAGGATTTGTGGGAATTTTTGCTAATCATTAAGGACTTGGATTGTCAATCAATAGACATAATAGTAGCTATTGATGTTAAGGATTTATATATGGTAATATTGCAGGATTTGGGAACACAGTGAATTTGCATGGTAAAGGGGTTACCCAAGAAAAACTTAATTTATCTGAGGCCTTATTGGAATTGGTACTCAGCAACAATTTTATATATTTTGAAGACAAATATTTTTTGCAAACCAGTGGTGTGGCAATGGGTTCGCCATGTGGAGCAATTTTTGCCAACATGCTTATGGCCCAGTGGGAACAAACCTTTGTTTTGAAAAGTGAATTTAGGTCTAATTTAAAGCTATATACAAGATACCTAGATGACATTTGTATAATTTGGGATGGCACTGAGCTAGAATTGCAGCATTTTATTGAATATATTAACAACCCAACACAGTTTTTGAAATTTACTTACACTTTTAGTAAAGAAGAATTAGCCTATTTAGATGTATGTTTAAAGAAGGATTGTGTTAGTGATGAATATGTTTCTACTACTTACCGTAAACCAACATATTCAAACTCTTTTCTGCACTATACTAGTTCACATCCTTACCACCAGAAGAGATCATTAGTTAAAGGACAATCAGTTAGTGCAGCAAGGATGGTGATTTTACAAAAGAATGCTAACTACTGTGCATTATGTTCATAAGAAGGGGTTACCCAACTAGTCTGTTGGATGAATTAGTGTTGGAAGTTAGTAACAAAAGAAATGAGGGTTACTTTTGTCCTGTTTTGTCAAATGTTAACACTGTAGTGGATATCAATCGACAGTACACCACTATGCTCCAGTGGGATACAAATATACAAGTTAGTGATGAAATAACAATACCCCTTATACACTGGCTCTTATTACTACATATAGTAGTGATTATAAATTCATTAAATGGGTGTTAAATAAGAACTGGGACATCTTGATGAATGAAAAGCATATTAGAGCCAATCTGGCTGAAACACCAAAAATTGTATTTCGTAAGGGATTAAATTTCAAAAAATATTTTTAAACAAATAAATAGAGGATACAGACCTTACACTATTAAACCAATGCTGAAATGTGGAAGATGTCCCTATTGTGCTAAAATCCAAATGGGTGAATCTTTCATAGTTAGGGGTGTAAAATACCATCTGAACAATAAATATGATTGTGAATCTAGGAATATACTGTATTTGGCAACTTGTAAGAATTGTCCGGGTTTCTAAGTGGGGAAAACTGAACGTACATTTCGTGACAGGATATATGAGCATGAATATAGCATGAGGAAAGGTAAAGAAACGAATGCACTAGCTAGGCATATTCTGGACTATCCGGATCATACCTTTAGCTATATGGCCATTGACGAGATTAGAACTAACCCAAGAGGAGGCCCAACAGGCCTCTATTTGGAGAAAAACGAACTAATATGGCAGTTAAGAATGAATGCATGTATATGGCCAGGGCTAAATGAGGTTAGTTCTGTTTATAGTCTGCTTAGGTTAAAGGCACTTGAAAGATGAATGTATGTAACCGCGTTGAACAAACGCTTTTCTTCTTTTTCCTACTGGTGTAGTCTTTTTCCTATTGTTGTAGTTTTTGTTTATAACATGACCGGGCTATAACTTGAATTTTTTGTAAAAAAGAATTTTTCTACGGTCTGTATAAAGCAGCTTGTGTGTGACTTTTAACATTTCAGAAACTGCATTATATATGAGCCATTCAATATTTTTCCTTTAAAGTATAGCAAGTTTAGTTTATCAGCACAGTATATATACAGTATGTATTTAAGGTAATTAACATTTAGCTTAGTATTCAAATTTACAACTGTGGCTGTTCTTATATATATCCATGCAGCATAATAAAACATATTATGCAGTATAGAATTATGCATATGTACGTAATTATTAATATTTATAAACATATCTATATTAAAAAATGTTAATTATATTTAAATATATGACAGATCATAATAACTTTTTGATAGTTGTATTGTTTTTAGTCTTTCTGGTTTTCAGTATTCAAAATGGGAGAGAAAAAGTGTTTTACCACTTTAAATCAAGCATTAGCTTTTAAAGGGATTCTTAGTTTTGCTTTTTGGAGGGAATTTAATTGCATAATTGATAGAAGAACACCTTATTTACTGTAAGTATTTTCAGAGTAACTTTATCTGATGAAGTTCATGTGTTTTATCTCAGACGAAAGCGCTCATCTGTTATTGTATTAAAAGTTTAACAGAACCTAGCTTGCCTCCTGGGTTTTTTGATTTGTTATGTTCTCAGTTTGTTGGAGATTTTTTTATTTTCAGTTGAGAGGTATGTCAACAACTTATTTTCCACGGTATATTACTTTCCATGTCTAAGACTCGTACAACACATATGTTTTGTGGGTTATGAGTGCAGCACAAAGTTAAAAGAGGATGCATTAGTGGATAAGGATCGTTACCCTACTAGTTAATGGTATACTAGTCCAAAGACTTCAACAACAGCAGTTCCACCTACGAGGAAGTAGTGGACTTGCATAATAAAGAAAGGTGACAGTAGCAGCACTGTAGGTTAAGTGATGGGCAGTGAAGCTAGAAACTAATGTTTGAATACCTTTAGCTTCCACCTGCATACAACAATGTGTTTTTGGGTCTTCCCTACAGTCTCTTCTAGCACAATGACCTAATTAACAAAATACTAAAGAAAGGTACTTTTGGCAATCCACAAAAATAAACAAATGTAAAGTTAGGATAAATAGGAGCAGCAAAACAATTCATTAGATTTTGAACCCGTCGCTTGTCCTATGTTATGATTCAAGATGAACAGGTGGGGTAGTTTGTTTATATGCTTTATTATGTATATAGAAACACATCAGGATGGATAGCAGCAACATAAAATATAAACAAACTGATTAACTGACAGACCATTACATACATACATGCTTACATCTCAACACAATGGCAGTCTGGCTCACACATGCTCAATATTTATACACATGTGCAAGCCCATGGAAAGCTTCTTAAAGGTATACATACTTACTGATCTATATCCTCCCTTTTTACTGAACTGCCCACAATAAAATGATATCTAGCCACCCACCTCTATAACTCAATCACCTTACTGCCAACACCTGAGCATCATTCATATACATCATGCATATCACACTAGAATCTCTCTTACTAGCTCTCACAACACTAGCCTGCATCACACCCATACATACTAAAATACCACTAAATAACACTACATTCCATACAACACATATCTCCACATCTACAAAAATACACATAAACTTCTCTATCAGCTCTACAATATTTAATGATACCACAATACTACATATACATAAGACCCACATACCAAGATGTAACACTAGAAAAATAACATCTAGATCCAGCATAGAAGTAACTCATACAATCAAACACATACTATCTATCACAAAGAGGCTACTTATCTCAGGAGACATACACCCAAACCCAGGTCCAGCAAAGCCATACTCACAACCAAATATCTGACCTACTGGTTCTTAACATCAACACAAGGAGTATAACTAACAAACTACCTGACCTGCATGCATTTGTAACCCACTACACTCCTGACATACTGACCATAACAGAGACATGGCTAAAACCCAGTACCCAAAATGAAGAAATCCTCCCTCCAGGTTATAATATCTTAAGACTAGATAGAGTAGATAGAAAATGAGGTGGGGTCGCAATTCTCTTTAAAAATACACTAAACCTCCAACCTCTTCAAACCCCTATGCCTAAATTTAATAATGCTAAAACCCTTGGTTCAGTCCTATACATAAACAAAAAAAATAACATTCTCTGCTGCTACATCCCTCCAGGAAATAACTCTCACATAATTGAGGAAATCTTACACTGGACTAGAGATAATCTTCCACAAGAAACTATCCTACTAGGCAACCTAAATACAGATTGGTTGGCCTGTAATTCCAACAGCCCCACTAACCATATTAATTTCTTTGGGTTCTCTCAACTTATTCAAGAACCCATTAGAGTAGATAAAAAATCCCCAAAACAATCCATGCTTGATTGAGCACTGGTCAATTTCCCAAACAAAACTACCAGACAGGCTGTCTACCAGATAGTCTTAGTGACCACATCCCTACATTCCTTCTATGCAAACGCACCAACATACCAAAGCCTATAGCTTATAGACAAATCCAAAATGACTACAACCTAAATCCCCAGGATCTTAACACTATTCTGAAACAATGTAATTGGGAACCATTACAATCTCTTGGCTTGGACTAGACCAGGCAGTTGACTACTTTAACAGTACTTTCACCAGTGTCCTTAATAGAGTCGCTCCCATTAGGAAAATTAGAGTTAAGGCTAACTATGCTCCATGGTTAAGCAGGGGCACAAGAGCCCTACTAAAGTCCAGATACAAGGCTTGGAAAGTCTGGAAGAGGGATAACACCACCCCAGCCAAACAAAACTACCAACAACTTAGGAATCAGACCAAGAAATAAACCAAACTTGATAAACAGAACTACTTTCTTGGTGTCCAAAGCAAACACTCAAAAAAAACCCTCAAAAGTTTTGGCACTCTATCAACTCCCTACTAAAACCAGGCAAAACTACCACTCCAGCTCCCAACTCCACCAATAACAATATGGACATAGCCTCTCAATTTAACTGCCATTTCACAGAATCCATACTGACGTTATCCAGCCAATTATCCAAAAGCAACCCTGCACATATCCCAACCAACTGTCTAGACAACATTCTCCCCTTTACTCTCTCTCCTGTTCCCACCTCCTCAATTAAAAAACTCCTTCTAAAATTAAAACCTACCACCCTTGCAGCTGATAGTCTACCTACTAACTTCCTAAAACTAGCCACTGAATCCTTATCTTACCCTGTTTCCATCCTCATCAACCGCTCCATACAAGAATCCTACATCCCTCAACTGTGGAACGTGTCATATATCATTCCTCTT
This sequence comes from Protopterus annectens, assembly GCF_019279795.1. NCBI lineage: Eukaryota > Metazoa > Chordata > Ceratodontiformes > Protopteridae > Protopterus > Protopterus annectens. Next base: position 549,802,358 of record NC_056730.1, on the reverse strand, counting down.
CATAATGCCAGCAACTTCTCAAATTACCATCCTATTGCCATTCTGTCTCCCCTTTCCAAGCTGCTAGAGAAATATATTTACTCTCAAGTCATGCAATTCCTGAACACACATAAACTTCTTTCTGCCACACAGCACGGGTTCTGGCCACACCACAGCAGGTAATCATTTTAAATCGAGTTGCTGGTTACTGAGACTTGTCTGCATATATCAACTGGACATAAGCTGATTTAAGTATATTTTCTGCACTTATTTAAGATATGAGTGAGTAAATATTGTGTGTCTTGGATTCAGTAAATATTGTGTGTGTCTCTGAATCTCTGCAGTTAGCCATCAGAGCTCACAGAAAGTTGTTAGACTGCTTTGGAATTCCTTTATTAGTGTTAATTAGCTTGGGGGTTTCTGTTAACATTAAAATCTGTGTTGGTTACATTTCTAGTAATCATTTTAAATCGAGTTGCTGGCTACTGAGACTTGTCTGCATATATCAACTGGACATAAGCTGATTTAAGTATATTTTCTGCACTTATTTAAGATTTGAGTGAGTAAATATTGTGTGTCTTGGATTCAGTAAATATTGTGTGTGTCTCTGAATCTCTGCAGTAGTTCCCCACCCACCCTCCCTGTTTCTTGTTGTGGTGTTAATCTTGGTGGCTTTGGAATTGCCCGCCCCTCCTGTAAATCTCTTTTTGCACACTCCTCCTGGACCCAGCTCATTCACTCACTCAACTGAGTACAGTGAGATCATATTTTGATTTTGGATACTCTTACCAGTCCCATCTCCTCTGCAGTGTACAGAGAGAGCACTTGGGAAGGGCATTCCCCTATAGTATCTTAATCTGCTCTGTTTCCTCCATCTCAAAAAAAAAAAATTTTTTTGCACTTTAACTGCCTTACTGTATTTGTGTTTCTTCCTACTTTATTACCTTATTTTGCTTTTGCCTCTTTTAAAAGTACTCAATTAAATTTATTCTGCTGCCTTTATTACTGCTTGTTAGTAGCCTGATTAAATTGTAACTGTTATTCTAAGGCCCTTGGTTTAAGCACTTGGGCTTCAAACCAGTTGTTTTACATTAGGAAGGTTTGTGGTCTGCACTGTTGTGGCAGGACAGGTAGCGTACATCCTTCTAAGTTGGGAACTGCAGATTGAAGGCTCAGTTGTCTGTTATTCTAAAAGTGTATTAGTTCTAGGTTAAGGACTTGGGCTTCAGGCCAGTTATTTTACATTAAGAAGGCTTGTGGTCTGCACTCTTGTGGGAGGAAAGGCTAGATTCTGCCCTTCTGAGCTGGGAATTTCTGGTTAAAGGCTTATTGCGCATGCTTACTTGAACTGTTTCTTTCTGAAATCGGTACACCTTGTTTGCTGTAGCATAGACTAGATTCAGGCCGGCTGGATCTAGCTTTGTTTGTATGAATTGTGCACTGACCCAGGCCGTCTTTTTCGAGAAGGTTTCTCTGTACCCTAGTGGCAGGACTGTGCAGTTAGAACTTGTCTGATTGAAGACTGCTGGAACAGAGCTCAGTTTTACGCTTTTTAACTGGTCAATTGGGTAAAGTGTTGTTTTGATTGTATCTGCAATATTTTCCGGAAAAAAAATATATATATATACTTCTTTCTCGCCTTTCTGAACTAGTATAGTCCAGTTTTCATGTTATTGCTGAATCCAGGGTTGTGTTACAAGTTTCTGTGTTGCCATACCTTACTTGGATAGAAGGAAGTTTCTCTGTTCACCTGTGAGAGAGGGGAGCTTTGAGCAGGCTGTCTTGTCCCTGGAGGAGTGGTTTCAGCCCAGAAGTTGGTAGTTTATTGGCCTTTTTGGGCTAATTTTGATTGTATCTGCTCTATTTTCTGAAAAACAAAAATGATATACTTGTTTCCCACCTTTCTGAACTAGTATAGTCCAGTTTTCAGGTTATTGCTGAATCCAGGGCTGTGTTACAAGTTTCTGTGTTGCCATTACCTTACTTGGATAGAAGGAAGTTTCTCTGTTCACCTGTGAGAGAGGGGAGCTTTGTGCAGCCTATCTGTCCCTGGAGGAGTGGTTTCAGCCCAGATGTTAGTAGTTTATTGGCCATTCTGGGATAATTTCTATCTCTTTCACTTCCCTGCTATAAAAACCTCATTTGCACAGTTTTTACGCTTGTATTCCGCTCAGCAAGTGCCTTCCAGGTGTTCTGCAGAGTCTACAGCAGCAGAGAGACAAAAGAGTGACTTTGGAGTGATTAAGTATCAGTTTTCTGCTTTTCTTGCTGTCTTAACTAATTCTGCCTAAAACGCCAGTTTTTTTTTCTTAGCGAAAAAAAGTTTGTTATTGTATACAACTCTGCACAGCTCCTTGTGGTGTCCTGCAGAGTGATACAGGCAACTGGTAGGCTACACACTCAAGTGCGCTAGCCGAATTAAAGTATTTACTGTGTTTCTGTACCTAATTTCTGCTACTTAAAAAAAAAAAAAAAAAAAAAAAATATCCTTGTTTCCCGCCGTTACTGAACTAGAATAGTCCAGTCTTCAGGTATTGCTGATCTCTGGGCTGTGTCATAGTTCCTGTGTTGCCCATATCCTTATTTGGATAGGAGGAAGCTTCTTTGCTCACCAGTGAGAGTGGGGAGCTCTGAGCAGCCTATCTGTCCCTTGAGGAGTGGTTCCAGCCCAGTAACTTGTAGCTTATTGGCCGTTTTGGGTCATTTCCTATCTCTTTCTAACCCCCTGCTTTAAAGCCAGCTTTAGCGCTTGCAATTTAAAGTTTGTCCTGTTTGTTGCATTTACCTGTTGAGGCTACACACTCAAGTGCGCTAGCCTGTGTTACATATTTATTGCATTTTCCTGTTTGCTGCAAAAAAGAAAAAAAAAATGATCCTTGTTTCCTGTCTTTCCTGACCTAGAGTAGTCCAAGTACAGCCTTTGCTGTATTCTGGACTTTTGGAAAGTTCCTGTGTTGCCCATTTCCTTTATTGTATAAAGGGAGGAGGCTTCTTTGTTCACCAGTGGCAGTGGGGAGCTTAGAGAAGCCTATCTATCCCTGGAGGAGTGTTCCCAGCACAAGAATCTGGTAGCCTATTGGTCATTTTGGGCCAATTTCTATCTCTTTCAAGTCCCCCTGTATAAAACCCGCTTTGGCGCGGTTTTTGCACTTGTTACTACTCAGCCAAGCTCCTCATGGTCCTGCAGAGTGGTGCTAGCAGCAGAGAGGCTAAAAGAGTGACTGCTAACCTGATAAAAGTGTTTTTTTTTTGCTGCTACTACCTGGGCGACTGTCCGATCTAGCTAAACTGCAAGTATTTCTGCTTCTTGAACTGTTTTAAACTGTTTAAAATTGTTTTTGCACCTGCACTTTTAAAGTTTGCCCTGTCTGTTGCATTTACCTGTTGAGGCTACACACTCAAGTGCGCTAGCCTGCGTTACATATTTATTGCATTTTCCTGCTGTTTGTTGCAAAAAAAGAAAAAAAAAATTATCCTTGTTTCCCGTCTTTCCTGACCTAGAGTAGTCCAAATACAGGCTTTGCTGTATTCTGGACTTTTGGAAAGTTCCTGTGTTGCCCATTTCCTTTCTTGGATAAAGGGAGGCTTCTTTGTTTACCAGTGGCAGTGGGGAGCTTAGAGCAGCCAATCTATCCCTGGAGGAGTGTTCCCAGCACAAGAATCTGGTAGTCTACTGGCCGTTTTGGGCCAATTTCTAGCTCTTTCAAGTCCCCCCTGTATAAAACCCGCTTTAGCGTGGCTTTGCGCAATTTTGCGCATAGCGCAGCATCGGGCAACGCCGCTTAATTGGGGTTAAACCACTGTCGGCTCCACAAAGTCTGCTCTTCACTTTTTCCCTTAGAACTGATCTAGTTCTCATAATAAACACCCTATTCCTACTCTAAAGCCTGGCACTTGCTCACTAAAGCAATTATATAAGTCAGCACTAAAACATTAAAAGCACTACACCCTCACAAACTCCCCTTGAGTACCTTGTTCCCCACTGGCCCTTTTTTCAATTATAAAGGAATTCCCAATACTATTCTAGCATGTCCAAAGGTCAGTTGTCAATCTCCTCTCCGGTCCAGCTGGTGAATCTGGGAATCTTGAGGCAATGTTACAACTGCCTCATGTACACAGACAACCCTCTCCTCCTCCCAACAAATTCCAACACATGTGAGAGATGCAACCATATAGCCAAACTGGAGGCTAAGCTCTCTCAACTCAGTACTGGCGTAACCAGTCAGGAGGAGAAGGAAACCACACTCACTACAATTCCAGTCTCACACAGACCTACCACGACAGCAAACCAAACACATAAACACACAAAAACATACTCGGAGGCTCTAAATAAAAATCTGCCTAAGCAACAGAGACCTCCAAAGCAGACACCCAAGCAACCGCTACCCCAAAACAAAACACGTGCAACACATAGCTCACAAAGCCAGTGTGCTGAACAGTCACAGCCCTTAAGGCTAAACAACCCAACTGATACACTTGTAATAGGTGACTCTATCGTCAGGCACACTGACGTCCCGCTCACCAGGCTGAACAAGGAGAAGGTCACGGTGAGCTGCCTGTCGGGCGCTAGGATCTGCCACATAACACAAGCACTCAGGTCACTCCAAGGATAGTACAAATGTGACTCAGTCATTGTCCATGCTGGTGTGAATGACCTGAGACGTACCTCCCTGGACTACATGAAAAGAGACATAGAGGAGCTCTCTGAGCATGTAGCCCAGGCCAGTATGACCCTGACCTTGAGGAGCATCTTACCCTCACCAAGAATGATGCCACAATATGAAGACAAGATGATCAATTTCAACAATTGGCTTAAGTATTGGTGTCATTCAAAGGGGATCCAATGCCTGTCAGCCTGGGATGACATGCTCGACAAGCCACGATGCTTCGGTAGGGACAGCTTGCACCTGTCACCCCTGGGCTTTCGGTTATATTAGCAAAGGCTCTTGCCACCCCCATAGTGCCTTTTTTAGGCAAGGCTCAAAAGACAAACCCACCTCCATAGGTATCACAAGGGATAAGAAACTAAGAGTAATGCTACTCAATGCCAGAAGTCTAAACCTCAAGATGCACGCACTCGAAACTCTCCTTAGCATGGAGAACATCGATATCTGTGCAGTAACAGAAACCTGGTTCAAGGCTCCCGAGAGCACCCCAGCACTACCAGGTTATACCTCATAAAATGTTTTTCGGCCTCAAAACTTGGACCAAACCACAAAAGGAGGGGGAGTATCAATATTCGTCAAAGATACCCACACCTCCAGGTTGGTGGCACAGCACGAAGCATCAGAGACTATCCATGTGCAACTAACAGTGGGTAAAACTGCCTTCCAGTTTATAGCCTGCTACAGACCATCCTCCCAAACCCAGGAACCCCACTCGGCCTTCCTGAGAACACTGGAAAATATGAAGGTCTCTCCAAACACCATTATATTGGGCGACTTCAACTACCCAAACATAGACTGGGAGCATTACTCTAGCTCCAACACCCTAGCCCAAAGGTTCCTAGAATTTATAAACTCAAATGCTATGGAACAGCTTGTTACCACTCCCACAAGAGGGGAAAACATACTGGACCTGATCATCACCAACATGGGGACTCTATGCTCCAGACCAGAAGTGTATCCCTCACTGGTAAGATCAGACCATAAACTAATCTCACTAGATATTCACATCCCGACCCCAGCCCCTGCCCTGAAAACCACAGTGAAAAACTTCTCTAAAGCAAATTTCACATTCCTCAAAACCGAGGGGGAATCCTTCAAAGACCCCGGGCCTGTGGAAAATACGGCCCAGACCGCAGAATCCTTTATAAACGCATTCTATGAACACCTTCAGGAATGCATGCATCATGCAATCCCAAACAAAACCAAGACCCAATCCTCCAAAGGCAGACGTCCTGTCTGGTGGACCCCAGCCATAAACAAACTATACAATAGAAGGAGGAAGCTACTACATGATAGAGCAAAATCCCAAAAAGGGAAGGCATCTCTGAGCAGTATTAGCAAAAAACTACTGGCACTCATAAAATCGTCTAAGGCCAGCTTCGAGAGAAAAATTGCACAGGACACTAAGGATAATCACAAGGCTTTCTTTAGTTATGTTAGAAACCTGGGTGGGAATTGCCAGATATGCTCAGAATTAGTCCAAAATGACAAAAAATACACCGAACCCACAGACATTGCCAATATCCTAGCTGACAGGTTCAGTGCAAACTTCTCCCCCCCTCCCCACCAAAAGGGCAAATATCTATCCCAGCAGAGTGCTGCCCCCCTGACAACTCAGATGCTCAGGTATGAGCCGCCCTCTCCAAAGCAAAAAACGCAGCATCAATGGCCAGACGGTGTCCCGGGCTGCGTCCTACATGAACTCCAAGAAGAACTAAACCCAAACATAAAACTACTGTTCAATCTCAGCCTTACTACAGGATATGTACCCAAAGAGTGGCCTACAGCAACAGTGGTCCCTCTCCACAAAGGTGGTGCCTCAAGGGATCCTGGAAACTATCGCCCCATAAGCCTGACTAGCTTGGTCTGCAAAGCTATGGAAATGATCATCATGGACCTCATAAATAAAGATAATGGGGACCTACAGACACCGGATCCTACCCAGTTCGGCTTTGTTAAGGGCAGATCCTGCCTCTTAAACCTGGTCGATTTCTTTGAAACCGTCACCAAGGCCACTGACGTGGGGAAGGTGGTCCACACAGCCTACCTGGACCTCACAAAAGCCTTCGATACAATACCCCACTCAGGCATTATAGATAAGCTCACCAGCTTAAATATAAACCCCTATGTCACTAGATGGGTTGCAAACTGGCTCAAGGACAGAACCCACATGGTTAGAATTGCTGGAGCCATGTCAGACTCCAAACCAGTTACAAGTGGCGTCCCACAAGGTTCAGTCCTGGGACCTCTCTTGTTCGGTATATATTTCTCGGAGGTACAGGCCAACATGGAAGGACTGTGGCTGACCAAGTTCGCAGATGACTGCAAACTGGGCGCCATAATCGACTCTCCAGCCGACACAAGCATCCTACAAAAGGGCCTCATGGAAACAGACAACTGGTGCCAAAGCCATGGCCTCAAGCTAAACGCCAAAAAGTGTATAGTCATCCCCTTCAGCAAAAACAAAGTGCCCACAAATTACCACATAGATGGTAATCCATTAAGTACGGAAGAAGTAATTAGGGACCTGGGGACCCAAGTTGATAGCAATCTCTCATTCGACAACCACGTGGCCAAAGTGGCTAGAAAATCATTTTATATAGCCCACCTAATCATGAAGGGATTCACATCTAGATCAGGGGAGGTCATCGTGCCTCTTTACTCATCCCTCATCAGGCCCATAATTGAGTACAATGCCCCTTTTGGGATGTACCTTACCAGACACCTGCAGCAACTGGAAAGACCCCAAAAGTACCTCACCAAGAGGATCAAGGGGCTCAAACAGATGCCATATGCTGCCCAGTTAAAGAAACTCCAGCTCTACTCAGTGGCATACCGCCTGCTCAAAGGCGATCTGTGCCTGACGTATAAAGCCATGTCCAACCCGGAATTAATGGACATGCTGCACCTCAGAAAATCCAAATCCCATCGAGCTACGCGCTCGAGAGACTTGAACCTCAGCACTGAAATAAATAGGACATGCTGGAGGGACAGATTCATAACCCAGAGGCTCCCTTCACTCTGGAATAAAATCCCAGTCCAGGTTAGGCAGAGTCCCTCATTGACTCTCTTCAAGAGGAATCTTGATGAGTGGATGAGAGATCGTAGATTTACTCCGGGTATCACTTCTGTGTCACTGTTAGACAGATGCACATTATACTAACCTCGAAAAAGGGCATAGCAAAATTCATTTTAAAATGGGTGGCGAAAGCCAAGCACACTCTGGCTAGGCTTGTAAATGCCCTAGGGCAGATAGCCTAGTATGAACCTATGACTGCCGCTCTTCTCTCTTTTACCAATCTAGTTAACTAACACAGAAATGACAATAACCATACATCTACCATATTCTTGGATCTCTCTAAAGCATTTGATATGGTCTCGCACTCCATACTACTAGATACACTAGCCTCCCTATCCTCTACCCTTCTACTATTGCCTGGTTCAAGAACTATCTATCTCACAGGCAGCAATCTGTCCAATGTCAAGGGGTACTATCTCCTCTACTTCCAACTTCCATAGGCATACCACAAGGCTCAATACTGGGCCCCACTTCTCTTTTCTATTTTCACTAACAATCTACATACCTCCACCCAGCATGCCACACTTATACAGTATGCAGATGATTCGACTTTAATCTACTCAGCCCCATCTCTTTCCACTCTCCAACAACTCACTCAGGAATCCTTCAGCCCTGTAGAAAAATGGATTACTGATATCCAACTCATCCTAAACCCCAATAAAACTAAATTGCTCCTATTTACCCCCAATAAATCAAAATCTACTCATCTTTCCTTTACTATCACTTCCAAAAATTGTACTAGCATTTCTCCTTCTGCCCATATCAAACTCCTTGGCATTGAGATTGACAAAAACCTCCTCTTTGATGTCCATATCTCTCAATCCATCAAAAAGGTTCACAAAAAATGGGTACACTATATAGACACAAAAACTTCCTCTCAGATCAAGCATGGATCACCCGAGCCCAAACCCACCTATTGTCCACACTAATGTATGCAGCACCAATTCTTACCCAGATCAAAACACTAGACCTTGGCAAATTTGAGTCATGCTATAATAATATTGCCAAGTTTGCTAACAACTCCACCTTCAGAACCTATCACTGTCTAGCTCTAAGGGACCTACAATGGTTAGAACTTCCTCAACTACTCAATTACCACCAGCTGGTCACTGCCTATAACATTCTGAAATATCCTGATAAAACCCCAGCACTAAGTCAACTACTCGCTCATTACATAGAAAATCGCCCACTACGCTCTAATGACAAATCACTCCTCTGCATTTCTAGGGCTAACAATACTGCTGGTAAAGTAATAATCTCCCACACCGTTGCTAGAAATTGGAATAGCCTCCCCCTTCGGTGTCCTCTGTCTCCACGACCTCACACTTCAAAAACTCTCTTAAATCACATGTTACGAATACCTGGCTATGTCCATGTATTACATAAAATTACTGTTTTTCTACTTCTCACACCTTCCTGCCTAGGAAGGCTTCCTATTTACTTACTGTAATATGCTACAGTATTATAATTCTAACAGTTAATCTCCAGCTTGAAGTAACCATGCTGTGTTTAACCTTGTTTATTGCTGAGATGTATCATGTCTGTTTCATATTTCAGTTTTATAATCTTGTTTTTGTTGTTGATATGTGTTTTATCTGTCTTACACTTATGTATTTATATTTAGACTTCTGTTAATAAATGTGGAATTCTTCTCCCCAGGCCTCCTCTGTAAATGGACCTAGTCTAGTCGGACTATCCCGGTAAACAAATGTAAAAAATAAAATAAAATAAATAAATAAATATGCAATTATACAGGCACTGAGAAATAAACACAACATTCATGTCCAAGTTGCTATGTGTCTGGAACATGGTCTGGAAATGTGACCTGATGTAGTGATATAGCAATCAGAACTGGGTTCAGCAACAGGGACAGTCATTGGTGAACAATCTGTTTCAGGAGTTCCAGGAATCTTCTCAGGAATAGGGATACTTGATGGAATGTCCTCTGGAACTGGAACACTGGAGAACTGGAACACTGGATAACTCACTCTGAGATCTAAAGTCTTTTTCACAAGCAAGATGCTGCAATACAGGCTCGGACACCAGTACTAAATATTTCCGACTCTGCCTAAATTCTATTCCTTGTTATTCCACAAAGTACAGTTTTGTACCTACCATAAATGTAGATGTTCGAGGATTCCATTGCTGCAGTCCTTACTATTGGGTATAGTCCGCGTCCAGTCGGCCCGAATACCAGAGTATAAGGCTGACGTCGGTCAGGGCGCATTAGACTGACGTCAGTACGTCAGGGTACTAATGCGCATGACCGACGTCATATCCTCAGTCTTTTCTTGCCCCAGATGTCAGAAGACCCTAAAAAGACAAGTCCCAAAATACCTGCACCAAAAACATGTACAATATATACAAGAATATATACAAAAATATAAGCATGTAAACTCACCTACACAACCACCCCTAAACACAGAGGGAAGGAGGAGGGTAAATTGGACTGCAGCAATGGAATCCTCGAACATCTACATTTATGGTAGGTACAAAACTGTACTATGTTCTTCGTTTTCCATTGCTGCAGTCCTTACTATTGGGTAGAATCCCAAAGCAGAGGTAAGGGAGGCTGGCAAATCATAAAGAAGTAGGAGCTGACAACATGCCTTGCAAAACAGCTGTGGCAAAACCAGCCCTAGACTTAGAGTAGATAGGAAGGTGATAATGCTTAGAGAAAGTATGCACTGAACTCCAAGTAGCTGCTTCCAAAATATCCTTAGTTGCCACCCCCCTTAGAAATGTTGTTGAAGTGGCAGTAGCCCTAGTGGAATGAGGCCTAATCCCAGCTGGAATCTCCTTGCCATGATGGGAATAACAAAATGCAATGCAAAAGCCAATCCACCTAGAAATAGTTTGTTTTGACACAGGCTTGCCCTGTGAACTCAAAGCAAAAGAAACAAACAACTGCTGAGACTGCCTAAAATCCTTAGTCCTGCTTAAATAATAACGCAATTGCCTGTGTACATCTAAAGTGTGCAAAATCTTTTCCCCTTTATTTTGAGGGTCTGCATAAAACGTAGGCAAATGAATAGTTTGGTTTAAAGCCACACTAGAAACCACCTTAGGCATAAAGGAAGGATTAGTGCGTAATGATACCCTATCCTTATGGAAAATCAAAAGGGCTCTACTGCCATAAGGGCCTGCAACTCAGACACCCTTCTTGCAGAAGTAATAGCCAACAGAAAAGCAGTCTTCCATGACAAGTATTTCAATTCAGCAGTAGCTGCAGGCTCAAAAGGTTGTAGAGTAAGTTTTTCCAACACAAAATTGAGATCCCAAGCAGGAGTAGGAGCTCTACGTGGGGTCTTATATTCTTTGCCCCTCTAAGAAACTGCTTGAACAAAGGATGCGAAAACAAAGGTGGGTCACAATCATAGTGAGCTGAAATTGCTGCAGCATGAATCTTAATGGAAGAGAAGGACAAACCTTTGTCCAATAACTCAGTAAGATATTGAAGAGCCACACTCAAATTAGGCTCAGAAATCTCCAAATTCTTTGCTGTACTCCAAAATAAAAATCTCTTCCATTTTTCTGCGTACACTCTCCTTGTACTAGGTCTTCTAGCTTCCATAATCACATTTAAAACTTGTTGAGGAAGTTGAGACCTGCTGTGTTTCAACACAGAATATGCCAGGCTGTTAGATGAAGAGAGTGAAGCTTGACATTGAGCAGATGACCGTCCTTCTGAGATAACAGATGAGGAATCAGAGGTAAAGGCCATGGAGGCTTCTTTACCAGACTCCGTAGTAGTGGGTACCAGTGTTGCGAGGCCAATCTGGAGCTATCAAAATCATCCTTGGCCTGTCTTGTCTGACCTTTAATAGTACCTTTGGAAGAAGAGGCAGAGGTGGAAAGGCATACACATGAAGGTTTTTCCAACTGAAAGACAGAGCATCCACTTTCCAAGCTGTGTGATGAAACCCCTTTGTGCAATACTTTGGCAGCTGGTGGTTTAGTGGAGAAGCGAACAGATCTATGTCTGGAGTTCCCCATGACACTGTCAATTTCTGAAATACATGAAGATCCAGTTTCCACTCGTGGGGATCCATGATTTGTCTGCTTAACACATCTGCTAAGGAGTTCTGTGCTCCTGGCAGAAACCTTGCCTGAAGAGTTAGTTGCAAGCTTAGCGCAGTCTCCCATAAAATCATTGCTTGCCTGCATAGAGGATAAGAATGTGTTCCCCCTTGCTTGTTGATGTACCACATGACAGTTGTGTTGTCTGTTAGAATCAACACCTGCCCTGGAAGAAGTAACTCCTTGAAAGCCATTAATGCAAACTGGACTGCTAACATCTCCTTCATGTTGATATGTAGATGCTGTAGTCTGGCAGGCCACTTGTCTTGTATCCACTTTCCATTTAGATGAGCTTCCCAAGCAATGTCCGAGGCATCTGTCGTTAAAATCTGACTTGCCTCTGGCCGGGTCACAGAGAGTCCCTTGTTTAGGTGACATTCCTGAGCCCACCACAAGAATTCTTTTTGAAGGCAAGGTATTATTTGAATGACAGTGTCCAAATCCTGGCAGTGCTGTGTCCATACATTTTGAGATACCATTGTAGCTTCCTCATATGCAGTTTGGCATTGGGAAGCACCAGAATACAAGATGCCATGAACCCTAATGCTTGAAGGACTGTCCTTGCAGTCAGCACGGACTGATGAGATAGTTGATGGAAGTAAAGTGACAGACTCTTTTGTTTGTCCGGGGTTAAAAGGCCATCTGGGCTGCTGTATTCAGTCTCACACCCAGAAAGCACATGTCTTGAGAGGGTACTAGACTGGACTTTATTTCGTTCACAGAATACCCTAGGCATCTTAGCACTGCTATAACATATTCCAGATGCTGTAGAAGGTCTTCCTTTTCTTGAGCCAGAATCAGGCAGTCGTCCAAGTAAGGATAGATTTGAATTCCTTGAAGCCTGAAGTAAGCTATCACTGGAGCCAGAACCTTTGTGAATACTCTGGGCAGTAGATAAGCCAAAGGGCAATGCAGAGAACTGATAATGAGAATTTCCAGCTCGAAACCGCAGATACTTCCTGCAACTTAGCCTTATAGGCACATGAAGGTAAGCTTCCTTGGGATCTAAAGTTACCATCCAGTGATCTTTGCCCAGCAGAGGTAAAAGCTGTTGTAACGTCAACATCTTGAACTTGGGAATGTCCAGAAAAGTGTTGAGGAGAGATAAATCCAAAATTGGTCTCCACGTGTTCCCCTTCTTTGGTACTAGGAACAGGCGAGAATAAAATCCTAGGCCCCTTTCTGATACAGGGACTGGCTGAATGGCCCCCATCTGGAGTAACTGAGAAACTTGCTTGTGAGCCTCCTTTCTTTGTGGAGGAGGAACGTCTGGCATGCCTTTGAAAGGGGCATTGTATGGAAATAAAATCTGTAACCGTGGTGAATGATATCCAACACCCATTTGTCTTGAGTAATTAAATCCCAATTTTCTTTGAAAAGAGACAGTCTTCCTCCCAAAGGAGCTGCCAGACGAGAATCTACTGGCAGCTGAAAAGACAGGTCATTGGGTCTGTTTACGAAAGGACTGACCCCTGCCCTCACCAGAAGTCTGAGCAGGTGAACTCCCTGTTCTAGGCCTAAAAGAACCTTGAGCCCTGCCCCTACCACGTCTAGACCTACCCCTAGACTGGGAATCATAAGCAGGATATGTCCACCCCTTAGCAGGCCAATTTCTACTAAACTTCGGTGGCTGCACCTGCAAAAAATCTTTAACAGTTTGCATAGACTTAGCTTTGTCCTCCATTTTCTTTAAAACTGCTTCCATGGCTAGAGTGGAAGAAGTATACACTTTCTTTCCCCACCTATCCAAGGCCCTTGCCTCTTTATCAGTGGGAACAGGATTTTTAACCACAGAAGCCTTAACACCTTTAGGCCCTTGAGAAATAATTTCTGGGTCCGCCCTAGGACTCTTAAACAAATACTTATGAGCTTCGGGCACCCTATAATACCTATCAGGCTTAACAGGAGCAGGAGGCAAAGAGTCAGGATTCAGGGAAGCCTCTGCAAAAACATCTTCCACCACATTCAACACAGGAGGAATAGCTAAGGGCCTATGCTGGGGTAAAAACAAGAATTCCCTAAGCCTTTTCCTGGAATCAGAGTAATCCTGGCCTTCCCATTTAAAGTGCTCCCTCATGGAATGCAGAGTCTCTGAAAATGAGAAATCCTCAGGAGGAGAAGCTGTAGGAGTGGAATCATCCACATCAGAATCAGAATAAGTAGGATACTCCTGCAAGTCTCCCGCAGAAGACTCTGAAGCCTCTGAACACTGTTCAAAACTATCAAACTCCGGTTCCACCCTAGGCCTCTTATCAGGCGGGGGCATAGAACCTCTAATCATAGTAATCAAATCTTCTGCCATTTTAAGCATATGTTTCTTAGGTACAGAACCCGAAATGCTAGGAGAAGCCCCCACTGAAGCTGAACTAGGCCTACCTCTCAAAGAAGTTTTGGCAACAGAAGGAGAGGCTCTAACTACCTTGGGAAGAGAGGGAAGAACAGTTACCTGAGAAGCCCCCTCAGCCTGGCCTACCTCCTGAGAAGGCACATCCTGTAACAGTAAAGTTTCTGCCTGAGACTCCATGGAAACTCCTGGTAAAACCTCTGGCTCCACTGAGCCTTCTAAAGAACCGACGTCCGGGACTGCCGGTTCATCAACCCTAGGCTTCACTGTTTTGTCCTTGCGCTTCTTGGGAAGCGGGCGGAACATCCGGCGGCATTTTATAATTGCAACGCTTCCCAAACACTAACCTGGCACAGTCTAACCTCCTCTTAATAGTGCGTTTGTTAAACCTAGCACAAGAGCGGCAACCAACAACGTCGTGCTCAGGCCCTAAACAAGGTATACACAAGGTATGGTAATCCCTATGAGGTATCTGTTTCCCACAAGAAATACAGTTATTCACTTTTTCTGACATCCGGTAAAATACTGAGGCAAGAAAAATCCAAAATGTTCCCCAACGGGGTACTTAGCCAACTCTGTTTCGGTCTGAAACTCCGGTTTCGGAAATATTTCAGAACGCCAACCTGCACTCGCAAAACTGCTTCTGCATCGGACCATGCGGCAAAAAAGACTGAGGATATGACGTCGGTCATGCGCATTAGTACCCTGACGTACTGACGTCAGTCTAATGCGCCCTGACCGACGTCAGCCTTATACTCTGGTATTCGGGCCGACTGGACGCGGACTATACCCAATAGTAAGGACTGCAGCAATGGAAAACGAAGAACATTGTACATTCTCGGCTCTGGACATACACTTTATATGACTCCAATCTGATCAAAACCTTTGGATGTCTGCATCCTCACTATCTCCCCTTCTTGTAATGGAATGAGTGGTTTGCTAGTCTTATCATAATAGGACTTCTGGGGCAAATGCCTTTTAATAAGTTGAGCTTTTTATTGCTTTGTTTTTCTTAGCACAGGGAACCAACAGATTGCTACTGATCGGTACTATGGTTCTGGTTTGTCTTGGCAAAAGTCTCTGAGCAGGTGAACCAAGATGTTTATCATGAGGAACATTTCTGAGATTCAGAAGATTTAGAAAAAAACATCACTATCATCTCGTTTTGACTTCTATAATAACTGTTTTGCACTTTGAACTGCATGTTCTGCCAAACCATTTGACTGAGTACTCAGGGCTACTCGTAACATGAATAAAGTCCCACTCTTCAGCAAATCTCTCGAATTACTAGCTTATAAACTGTGTGCCATTGTTAGAAATAACTTTGCACGGTCTACCATGGACTGCAAAATGATGCTTCAACTTAGTAATGAGAGTACTGGACACTAGATTAGGAAGCAGGTCAATGTGGAACCAATTTGAATAAGAGTCTACTAACACACCAAGTAATGCTGACCATTCCATTTGAAAATGTCTGTAGCGACTGTCGACCAAGGTAGATCAGGAATCTGGTTTAACCGAAGTGGTTCTTTCTTACATACAGAATGAGATGAAAGTACTCTTTCAATATCCTTTGACATAGAAGGCCAAAATACTAGTCCTTTCACCCTTCTTTTGGTAGAATCAGTTCCTGGGTGGCCATGATGAAAGATGATAATATACTCTTGTTGCAAACATTTTGGAACAATCACTTTTGGACCTTTCATGATGATACCATTGTCAAACAAAATCTCATCTCTATAAGGAAAATAAGGCTGCATGTCGACTGGCAAACAAGACTGCTTTGATGGCAATCCTCGACTGATAAAGTGGTTGAGCTTCTGAAGAATTGGATCTGAAGCTGTATTACTTCTAAGCTCATCAAGAAGTATGGAAGAAAAATTTCTCACTCCCATGACTTCAAAATCAAGTTTCTCATTTTCATGCTGTTCAGTGGTATTTCTGGCAATCTGGATAAAGTATCAGCAAGAAAAAGAAGTTTGCTTTTTGTGTAGACAAGACTGAAATTACACTTTTGCAATTTCAATATTATGTGTTGCAATCTGGCAGGAGCTGAATGCATAGGCTTTCTCAAAATAGTGACTAGAGGTTGGTGATCAGATTCAATTTGAATAGCAGACCAACCATAAATATAACCATGGAACTTCGAACATGCAAACACAATTGCCAACAGCTCTTTCTCAATTTGCGCATACTGCATCTCGGTTTGGGTTACAGTTCTGGACGCATAGGCTACTGGTCTACATTCTTGAAGAATGAATGCACCAAGACCAAAGTTCGAAACATCACAAGAACGAGTTTCTAGTTTGTGAACATCGAAGTATCTGAGAGTTGGTGGGTTGGCAATTCTTTGTTTTAGGACATCAAATGCTCTTTGGTGTTGTTCTGACTAGGACCAGGATACATCTTTGCATTTAAGCTCTCTAAGTGGTGCTGAAAGTTGGCTCAAGTCTGGAATAAACCTGCCTAGGTAGTTAACCATACCAAGAAAACGTTGTAGGACCTGAACATTATCTGGAGCTGGCATCTCAAGAATTGCTGATTGTTTGGAAGGATCTGGTCATAAGCTGAACTGGTAAAGAAATGACCAGCATAAGTAACTTCTCACAGCCTGAATTTGCACTTCTGAGGATTTAGCTTAAGATTCACTTCACGTGCTCTTTCTAGAACTTTCCTGAGGTTTCAATCATGCTCAGCTTCACCATTACCTCCTACTAGAATATCATCTACTATAATAGCACATGGATATCCAAAAATGTGTTCCATCGCACGCTGGATGACTTAACTGGCAAAATTTATCCCAAATGGCATTCTCAAAAATTTGTACTAACCAAAAGGAGTACTGAAAGTGGTTGGCAATAAAGATTTCGGTCAATTCACCCAGGGGATCACGTCAGTCAGGGCGCTAGACAGGGGTCCAGGGAAGTAAAGAGTGTGGGAAGAAATAGCCAGGGAATTGTTATGGCTAGGCTTGTATAGCCCCTAGGGCCGATAGCTTAGTACCAACCTATGAACCTATAAGCAAAATTTGCCAAAATGAACTTTTTGCATCCAAGACAGAAAAAAACAGTGGCATTTGGCATAAGAGCACCAACATCTTCTACTGTACACATTGGATGATGAGGTCTGATCAGTGCTTTGCTCAAATCTCTTGGATCAATACATATTCTGATATCATCTGAGCTTTTCTTATGAGCTATTACCATGGAAGACACCCACTCGGTTCACCAACTGGACAAATCACACCTTTCTGCACCATTTTATCTAGCTCAGCTTTGACTCTGTTCTGCATAGCTACTGGAACTTTCCAGGCTGGTCTGACAACTGGGCTCACTTCAGATTCTAACTTCATGGAGTACACAACTGGGAGTTTGCCTAGTCTGTCTTCGAAAAGATCAGCATAGGTAGAGAAAATAGACTGGGTGAAATTAGAACAGTGGCCTTTCAAGCTTACATGGTGGACTTCCTTATTAAATGAAAGGAGTCCCATTTTCAAACTGTCTCTGAGGCCTAATAATGACTGTACGTGCCTTTTGACTACATAACTTTTGACTACATAAAATTGCAAGTCATAGCTGTTCCCAGCAGAGCAACATGAAAGCACTACTGAACCTTCAGTTTGAATTTCTTCACCACCATAAGCAACAAGCTTTGCACACTTTGCCAAATCAAGCTTCTCACCAGCACGTATGCTAACAAATGTTTCTGCTGACATAACATTGCACTTTGAACCTGTGTCAACTTTGAGATCTCTGAGTCTTCCATTTATCTGAATAGTACAATATACTTCATTCTTCGCCTACAAATCTACTGCACTGACCGTTTCGGTAAGCACAGAAACACCATCAACATATAAAATAGTGTCACAGCTTTCTAACTGATCAACTTGTCTCTTTGAATGTTGTATTTTAATAAAAAATGTGCCTCTCTGATTTACAAAATCTATGGAAATGATTCCCCTTTTTACATCTGTGGCATTGCTGACCAAAAGCTAAGCACTTTTCTCTTTCAGATACATGATTACCACCACAATTATGACAGTTGACTATGAGGCTAGATGAGGGAACATGCTTTAGGTTTGCTGACTCACCCTTGTATTCCACTGAGACTGTGCGCGCTCTGGAATTTGTTAGAAAGGTCCGAAGTTTACCAGGGAATGTTACAGGTGTTGGGCCTGCTTCTTTTAACCACGTGTTGCATACTATCAACTATTAAAATCACTGTCATAACGCAAAATCTTTCTCACTGCATGAACTTTAATGCCACACACAAGTCTGTCTTTTATCAACTCATCCCTTAAATCACTAAATCTGCAAGTTTTATCCTTATTTCTCAAGTCAGTTATATATGCTACAAAAGTTTCACCAGGCTTTTGATCCCTTGTGTAAAATAAGTACCTCTGCATTGTAATATTCATTTGGAGGTTACACATTTCTCTAAATTTATGTTTTAAGCACTTGGGGTCTTCCCTTGTTTCAGCCGGTACCACTATATGGCGGTCTTCCCCCTCTCCTGCATACAGCGCAGTTGCAAACACAAATGAACGCTCTCTTTCTATGGCCTCTGAACCAGCTAAGTTAAGCAGAATAAATGCCTTTGTATGTGCATCTTTGTCAGAAAATGCTGCTTGTATAAAAATATCATACTCTTAATCAAACACTCTCCAGTTCTCTGCAATATTATTATCAAATACAAGTGGAGCTGGTCTGCAAAAGTATTCTGCCATGCTAACAAATTAAGCTTAAACACACTGCAAAATGGCCCTTATAATTATGTACGAATATGCACACACACCAGGTACTTGAAATAACATTCAAATGTACAATAAGCTCTTCTAAATACTGTACTTTGTGAAATATGCTTTGAAATGGCTGTATTTTGTGAAATAACTGCACTGTAATACTGCACAAACTTGAAAACACTTGGTAAACTTTGGATATCTCAAATTGCTTTAATTAATGTTAAAAAGTAGCACACAGAAAAAAAAGCAGTCATTTTCCCTATTTTATGCATTTTATGTGATTCGGACATTATTTCAAACATTTTCATAACTATTTCAAATATTTTTATCAATATGTCTCAGTTTCGGACATTTCGTTTAACTAGAAATTCATTTTGAGCAGTTTCAGTGCTTCATTTTATATTCTTCAAGTAAGAAATCATTTAAGCAAGTTTTAGTACTTGGAATTTGTTTCTGACCTGTTTTTCAAGTTGTGCGTGCAGTAGGGATGATCCATTCCTCTATATTCCTTCAACATTAACTGAGTGCTTCTTGGTCTTGATTGTGGATCCCATTCTGACACCATGTTACTCGTCCTATGTTATGATTCAAGATGAATAGGCAGGGTAGTTTGTTTATATACTTTATTACAAAGAAACACATCACAATGGATAGCAACAACATAAAATATAAACAAACTGATTAACTGACAAACCATTAAATACATGCATCCTTACATCTCAACAGCTCTCTACAGAATGGCAGTCTGGCACCACTCCCTGGAAACGCTCTTTACCCTAGAGAATGCTGATGTCTGTGCAGTCTCAGAGACATGGTTTAAAGCCACGGACAGCACACCAACAGTGCAGGGTTTTAATGCCTTCCACACATTTAGGCCAGCTACTTCACAGGCAGGGAATAAAGGTGGGGGTGTCTCTATTTACATCAAAAATAAATATACTTCAAGGCTGGTCAAACAGGACAAGGAACTTGAGCTGCTCCATGTTCAAATCACCATAGGTAAAATCCAATACCATTTCCTTGCAAGCTATAGGTCCCCCTCTATGACCCAGGAAACGCATACCATGTATTTAATCTTATTAAAAACACTAACTATCCAACCCAATACCATATACAACATCAAACGTACATGCACAGAGATTCCTGGATTTTGTAAACACAAACTCCCTGGACCAAACAGTCAATACACCAACCAGGAGTAAAACCATACTGGCTCTGGTCCTCACTAACATGGGAGAGTGCTGCACACCCCCTACTGTAATGCCTTCCCTGGTAAGGTCAGACCACAAAATGGTCTCCTTTGAAGTAAAAATAAAACCTGGACCCCCAACTAAACCAGGGATATTCAGGAACTATTCTAAGGCTAACCTCCTGCCATTAAGTGAGAACCTGCAAAATTTCAAGCCCCTATAAATCCTGAGAACACTTCTGCCTATGCAGAACTGTTCACAGAAACCCTGTACAAGCATGTTAATAGCTGTACAGTGGCAGCTGTACCCACCAGAAAGAAGTACAGAATTAACTCAAAAAACAAGCCACCCTGGTGGAATCACAAAATCAATCGGATGTATAACATCAGGAAGAAAATCATGGCAAAAATTAGGAGGTGCAGCACCCATCAGGATAAAAGCACTCTAATTAAACTAAAAATGAAGTTATGTACTCACCATAACGTTCCATGTGAGTTGTTCATCTCGGCTTCATTCTTACTGATAGGTTCGGAGCCGATCCTCGGCTCCGACTTGGCCAAATGCAAAAGCTCGAAGTCTTCAACCAGCTCGAGGCCAACTCCCTATCCCATGATGCACCTTGAGCTTCCCTTAGATCTTGTTTGCTGCCAATCGGCTACCTATCACTACTAATATGCCACTCTGAGAACTGGATAAGAGACAATACACCATGATATAAATGAAATCTCGGTCCTCAAGAAGTCTGGATGGGGGTTGGAGGGTGGGACGTAAGAATGAAGGTGAGATGAACAACTCACATGGAACGTTATGGTGAGTACATAACTTCTTTATGTGAAGTTGCTCTATCTCGCCGTTCATTCTTACTGATGGGTAGTGTCCCAAGCACCATTTTTCTCAGGTGGCTCACGTGAGAATGTTCTTCAGGACAGTGGAACCAAAGGAAGCCCTGTCCCTGGAGGTCTTGTCTACTTTGTAATGAGTGATGAAGGTATGAGGACTTGACCAAGTAGTTGCTGTACAAATAGTATCTAATGGTAATTTAGCAGTGAAGCCTGATGAGGTAGATACAGCTCTAGTAGAGTGGGCCTTTATCTTCTGATATAATGGAGTATTCACTGAACTGTAAGTGAAGGAAATACAATCTGATAACCATTTTGATAAAGTGACTTTTGTCACTGGAGCGCACCTTTTTTGACTCTGAAATGGAGACAAAGAGCTGTTCTATTTTTCTGAATTATTTGGTACTGTCCAAATAGAATTGGAGTTGCCTATGAACATCAAGTTTGTGCAGCATGTATTCCATCTTATTAGTATATTTAGGGGAAAAAACGGGCAATTCAATAGATTGGTTGAGATTTGTCTCTGAACAAACTTTGGGTAAAAATGATGGATTCGTTCCGAGTGAGACTCTGTCATTATGGAAAATCAGATAAGGAGGTTTAATGGTCAAGGCCTGTAACTCAGAAATCCTCCGAGCAGAAGTAATAGCTATTAGAAATATGGTCTTCCATGATAGATATTTCAAATCACAAGATGAGGCTGGTTCGAAAGGGGGTAAAAATTATTTGGGAAAGAACAAAGTTTAGATTCAATGGCATGGCTGGAGCTTTGATGGGTGGTCTCAAATGAACAGTACACTTGAGAAATGCTTTGGAGAGTCTATGTGACATGATATTAGAACCTTGGACACCAAGATGAAAGTTCAAGATTACTGTCAATTGAACTCTAATGGTAGCTGCAGCAGCTCCTGCTTTGAAAAGTTTAGTCAAAAACTCCAGAATGGATGAAATCGAAGCTAGGTACGGGTCAATATCATTCTGGAATGCCCATACAGAAAACCTTTCATTTATTAAGATATAACTTCCTGGTAGATGATTTATGAGAGGATGTTAAAATATGCTGAGCTGCAGCAGAGAGGTTGTGGATCCTGGCTATGTTTGGAATTGGAGCAGCCAAGCTGTCAGTTTGAGCAAGTGAAGAGAAGGATGGAGAGCCTCTGCTGAATGAGTCAGAAGATCCGAAACCAGGTCCAGCATCCAATGTTCTTCCAATAGATGAGGCTGGAGGAAGGGGAACCAAATATGACAAGGCCAGTAAGGGGCTTTTAAGATGATGGTCCTTCCCAGAGTCTTTGCTTTCTGTAAAACTTGGGGTATTAGAGGGAAAGGAGGGAAAGCATAAAGGAGACCCAGGGGCCAATTGTGCACAAGTGCATCCTTTGGGACATCCCCCGGCAGGGGGATTAGGGTAAAGTAGCTGCTGCATTTCATGTTTGTTGGGGTTGCAAAGAGATCGCAGCAAGGCTGGCCCCACCTGTGGAAAATCTTTTCCATTACTTGTTTCTTTAGGGACCAGTCATGAGGCAAAACAATTGTCCTGTTTAGCTTGTCTGCTATCACAATGTATCACCCCGAGATATGCGTTGCTGTCAGAAAGCTCTGGGTGAAAGTTGCCTACTGCCATACTCTCAGGGGCTCTCGACACAGGGGATAAGATCTGGTTCCTCCTTGTTTGTTTATGTACCAGACCACTGACATATTGTCTGTCTGAACTGCAATCGTTCCCAGAGGGAGAAAGTCTTGAAAGGACTGCATTGCTAGAAGTACCGGTCTCATCTCCAGGACACTGATATGCAGATGAGCCTCGTGTTTCTTCCAAGTGCCTTGGGCTGTTCTTCCCTGATAATGCCCCCCCCCCCCATATCAAGGAAGCATCCGTGGTCACCATGGCTATAGGAGTGGGTTGAACAAAGGGGCGGCCTAGAGTTACTTGGTGAGATTTCAGCCACCACTGAAGGTCCTTCTTGCATGTATTCGTTATTATGATATCGTGTGACATTGGAAGCTCCTGAAAGGACCATTGAGAGAACAGGAGCCACTGTACTACACGCATATGCATTCGACCCAGAGGAATGGCAATGATCGCTGCCGCCATCGTTCCTAGCAATTTGAGTTCCATTGAGACCGGGGCTTTTTCCTTTGGAAGCAGGTCCAGGACTTGTTTTTGTAAAAGACAAACTCTTTCTGGAGGAAGGCTTTAGGTCATTGTGACTGTGTTTAGCTGTGCTCCTATAAAGACGGTCTGTTGTGATGGTGACAAGGCAGATTTTTTTTGAGTTTATGGTAATCCTCAACTGACTTTAAAGTTGTGCCCTTTGCTTGTATGAGTTGATGCTTGGTGGTGGCAGTGAGCAGCCAGTCATCTAGGTATGGAAACACCTGGAATCCCAAACGTCTCAGGTGAGCCGTGACTACTGCCATACACTCTGGGGGCTGTAGTGAGACCAAAGGGCAGAGCACGAAACTGATAATGACTGGCTCCCAGCTGGAAGCACAGATGATCCCTGGATGGTTGTCCATTTTTATGTGGTAGTATGCATCCTGGAGATCTATCAAGCACATCCAATTGCCTTTCCTCAAAAAAGGGGAGTATTGACTGTAGCGTGACCATCTGGAACTTTGTCTTTTTTACCGACCTGTTTAGTCTGCTGAGGTCTAGAATGGGTCTCCAGTCTCCTGTTTTCTTTGGAACCAAAAATAATCTTGAGTAAGTTCCGAATCCTCTCTGGTCTGCTGGGATGGTTGGATGACTCTTTTTTCCAGCAACCTTTGAATCTCTATGGCTGCTTGTTCCCTGTGACTGGGTGGGACGTCTGGGATTTTTTTCATAGGGGGTGATGGTGTGGCAAAGAGAATTGAGTATCTTCTGGATATGACAATTTGTACCCAGCTGTATTTGTTATTTTTAGCCAGGCATCTAGGTACAAAGAAAGGTGTCCCCCGACTGCCTCCAGAGATGGACAGGTGGGCCTCCTCTCAGGAGCACTGATCTCTGTCGCCCTGATTCTGCAGACCCCCTCTGCCGTGTGGTCAGTGTCTTCCATTATTTCCCCCTCTTCTGCCTCTAGAGGGGGGGTTTCACCATGAGTGTCCTGGAAAGGTCCTTGAGATTTACGGAACCACATTCTCCCTACCCCTTACCTTTGGGGTAAGGTCTAACGGGGTGGAAAAATGTACTCTGACGGCAAACAGAGTCCTTCCGTCTTTCTCACTCCTGGTAAGCGTTTCCTTCACTTTCGGTTCAAAAAGGAATGAGTCATCAAACGGGGTGTTAATAAAGGAAGACTTAAAGGCTTCCGCAAAGGAACACAGGCGCATCCAGGAATGTCTCCTAAGGGCAATTCCTGCACCCGCTGCTCTGCTTGTTCCATCAGCTGCATACGAAACCAGATGCATGGAAGAGTTTACAATAGAATTAAGGGTAGAGAGCTAGGAAGTTACCTTCTCTGAAATCCCCGCAGCTACTGAACCCTGTAGAGTATTCCCTAGTTCCTTCAAGAGATCTCTTTGCAACCTAGTGAAGTGTGTGAGATAGTTCAGTGATCGAAGAACAAAAGCCGTTGAACTAAACATACTCTTCCCATATCTGTCCATGATCCTGGAATCTCTATTAGGAGGAAGAACAGACGTAAAAGTTTCTGATAGCTCCTTCTTAGTGGCTGCTACCATCACCATGGCATCAATGGGAACTCCTTTACTTAGAAAGGTCTTGTCTTGAGGTCAAGTTATAAATTTATTAGGCCTCCTGGGAACAGGCTCCGTGGTGTTCGGGGACTCCCATGCCCTTAGAGAGATACATTCAATCAACTCATCAAAGGGTGGAAACACCCAAGAGGTGGAGGGTTGAGACCCAAAAGTCTTCAGGCGGACTGACTCATCATCAGTAGGATTAAGGGACTTCCAGCCACCCCTCCGTTTAAGAATTTCCAGGATATCTGCGAATGAGATATCCTCCGAGGGGGGACCGTGGGGACCCTTCTGACTCATCTAAGTCAGTGTCTGAAGTGACGGACTCCTAGGGGGAGTCCAGATGCTTCCACTTGCAAAGTCTCCTCCTGGGAACCTCTTGAGTGGGAGCTTCTGGAGAGGTCCCGGAAGAGCATGGCTCACCCAATGGGGCTTCCTGAGGCTCAGGGTCTCTAAGCTTTAATGGAACGTGTGTTGTAGAGGTAGACACTAGTGCTTTGAGGGAGGGAGCTGCTGGTTCTGATGGTGTGGTTGTCAGCATGGACAATACCCTCCTCATGGCATCGAAGGCACCCCGGTCCCGATGCGAGGAATCCCCCAGATCCGAGGATGCGGAGGACTCTCCCGGCACCAGAACAGAGGACTCCGTGCCCAAGGTCGGAGCCGAGCTCACTCGAGCCGAGACCCTGACAGGCAAAGTTGGAACTGACAAGTCGGTCTGACTATCCTCCCCGGACCTGACCAGCGAGCGTCGGCTCCTAGATCCTTTGGTCGGCACTGAAGATATCAGGGTAATTGGGACCAACAATCCTGAAGTAGGTGTCGGCCCCGAGGGCTCCACAATCATCAGCTCCGAGCTCTCTGGCTCTAAAACTTCAAGGCAGATCGGAGGTGGAACAGAAGACGGTAGGGGAATTTTTGTCGGTTCTGACGTCCCAGGGATCAGTCCCGATAATATTCTGGCAAACGCCAGTGTCTGCAGAAGTCTCTGCACCACACGATCCACATCCAAATCTGGAAGTCTGCTTGAGGCCCGAGAAGAATGTGTGGATGAAGCCACCGACTGTAAAATTGGGGATTTCAACGTAGGACATACCAGCTCCAATATCGGGGACCGGCTCCTAACTGCAGCAACAGTCGGCTCCGATGACTGTGGAGCCGATATTGAAGCCTTACTTTGTCTGGATTTAGAAGTCAGTGGGTTTTCCTTGGCTCTGAAGAACTCGAAGAAGTCTTAGAGTGTTTGGCATGCTTATCCAGTGCCTCCTGAAAAGAAGATTTCAACAGACCTCTATCTAATAGTTTCCTTTTTCGCTCATGCAACACTCCAGCACTAAAAGAGTGGCATATCGAACAGTTTTCTTGTAAGTGAACCTCACTTAAACAACAGACACAGTCAGAATGGACATATTTTGACCGCATCTTGGGCATATTTTAAATCTGAATTTGGATTTCTCTTTCTCTTGATGAGACATATTGAACTATCAATAACAGAGAAGTCTATACATATGAGAAAAAAACAGGCTGTTCCAGCAGTAATTTCTAATATCTCTAAACTATGAATAGTATACCTAAACAGTATATGAAAATAGCACACTACTTCTAATAATCTAAATTCCACACTAAATGAAACTTATAATAATATACTAGCCCTGTGAACAAAAAAGGGCTCTAAACTCTCACCACTCAGCTATGCAATATGAAGATTATGGGTTAGGGAGAAAAAAGCCTAAATACGGCCATGATGATATCTTTCAAGAAAATTACCAATAACACACTAATAATTTGCTTAAACTACTTTAAGAACGGAAACTTATGATTATACTACTTAATGTATAGTTTTTAACAAAGTTTTAAGAAGAGAGAATAGAAAATAGCAATAATTTTCACTGGCCAGAGTTGGTGAATGTCCGATCTAGTTGCAGCGGCAAATGAGATCTGAGGGAAGCTCAAGATGCATCATGGGATAGGGAGTTGGCCTCGAGCTGGTTGAAGACCTTGAGCATTTGCAGTTGGCCGAGTCAGAGCTGAGGATTGGTTCCGAACTCATCAGTAAGAATGAATGGCAAGATAGAACAACTTCACATCAAACAACTCAGAGGACAAATAAAGTCTAGCAAGGCTATATTTGAGGTAAGTTTGGCCTCCCAGGCCAACCACAGCCACAAAGCATTCTTCAGCTATGTCCGCAACCTCAAAGGCAATACACAATTGTGTGCAGAGCTCATTGTAAATAGAGTCACCTATACTGAGCCAGAAGATATAGCAAACCTCCTGGTTGATAAATTCAGCTCCAACTTTACTCCCCTCTCCCCCTCAACCTTCCCTCAGGAAATAATCATCAAATATAACTCCCCCTACTATCACTAGGGAACACGTCCTTAATGCTCTCTCTAAGACCAAGAACATTGCATCAATGGGCCTAGACAATATCCCAGGATGCCTACTAAATAGCATGAAACATGACCTATCAGGGCTTCTGGAATTACTATATAACTGTAGCTTCCAAACAGGCTTCATGCCTCATGAATGGAGAAAGGCAACAGTTATCCCTCTGCTCAAAGGTGGGCCATCTACAGATCCTGGAAACTACAGACCTATAGGTCTCACTAGTCTTATATAAAAAGCCATGGAAAGAATTTTGGGAGATGATCAATAGAGATATAGTAAACCTCCAGACACTGGACCCAACCCAGTTTGGTTTTGTAAAGGGCAGATCATGCCTACACAACCTGGTGGACTTCTTGGAGAAGGTTATCAAAGCAATGGATGACGGCAAAATCATTCACACTGCCTACCATGACCTGGCCAAGGCATTTAACACAATACCCCACTCGGGCATTGTTGATAAACTCAAAAGTTTAGGTACAAACCCATATGTCACTCAGTGGATAGCCAACTGGCTCACAGACAAGACCCAGGAAGTTAGAATTGGGGAGTCCACCTCTACAAAGAGGCCAGTCACAAGTGGAGTCCCTCAGGGATCAGTCCTTGGACCTCTCCTTTTTGGCATTTACTTCTCAGAAGTTAAGGCCAATGTCAGTGGTATCTGGCTGACTAAATTTGCAGATGATTGCAAATTAGAAGCTGTTATTGAATCTCACACTGACACAAATGTTCTCCAGGAAGGGCTGACACAGACAAACAACTGGTGTCAGACTCATGGACTAAAACTAAATGCCAAGAAATGCATAATACTACCCCTTTGGGAAGTCATCCATCCCTGGTAACTATCATATTGACAACACACCCCTTAGAGTTGACCCAGTAGTCAGGGACTTAGGGAAACACATAGATAGTAATCTAGCCTTTGATCATCATGTGTCTACAGTAGTGAGGATATCATTCTATGTTGCACAGCTTATAAACAAAGGTATGGCATCTAAGTCCAAGAAAGTCATTGTTCCACTTTATTCAGCATTCATCAGACCTATCACTGAGTATAATACCCCCTTTGGTATGTACCTATCCAGGCATAACCAACAACTGGAACATCCACAGAGGTTCCATTAAGAGACTACAGGGCATAAGTAATATGTCCTATGCAGACCATCTCAAGGCCCTATCCCTGTATTCTGTCTCCTACAGGCTTTTGAAGGGAGATCTATACCTGGCATACAGGTCATTGTCGAACCCCACTCTGATGGACCTCCTGCATATCCACAAAACAAACAGTACCAGCATTACCCATTCTAAAGACTTAAACCTTGCCTGTGATATAAATAGGACCTGCTGGAGAGATAGGTATTTATCACAGAGACTACCCCATCTATGGAAAAGGCTCCCACATCCATGTGAAGCAGAGTTCCTCCCTAATACAATTCAACTGCAACTTGGACACTTGGATGGGAAACCGGAAATTCATCCCTGGTTTGGCATCTATGTCTCTGATGCAAACAGGTAACCTGTAAATGGTTCATCTCTCAGGCCCATGCTTACACTTAACAAGGGTATCAGAACTCGTCAGAGATTTGGGATGCATGGCTAGGCTTAAGAAGGCCCTTGTGGTCGTTAGCCTAGTAAACACCTGTGAACCTATGAATGTGCTCAATATTTATACACATGTGCAAGCCCATGGAAAGCTTCTTAAAGGTATACATACATAGTGATCTACAGAACTTAAATACTAACATTTATCATAATTCAGCTAAAAACACACTTGAATTTTTGAACCTAGACAATCCAGTATCCTACAAGACAGTGATTCTTTAACTACTAGCATATGTGTGTGTGTGTGTGTGTGTGTGTGTGTGTGTGTGTGTGTGTGTGTGTGTGTGTGTGTGTCTATATACCCATACACAAACAATTATATTCTGAATGAACAAACTGTTGCAATGTCAAACCTCGAAAGATTGACAAAACATTTTTTAGGATCACAGGAAGTTACTGGGCTATTGACCTGGAGGTCATTTCATGCCTAGCTGTTTCATCCCAATGTAATACCTAGATACTCTAGTCAGTACCCAGGATTGTATTTATTAATGACTGCCGATATCCAGGAGGACTATGGCAACCACCTCTGGTAAGAATTTACAATGTCCCATCCACTCTTCCAGGTTCCTTTGGAACAATGTCATAGAGGTGCTCTGCTTCACATTAATTGGCAACCTATTCCAAAGATGCGGCAGTTGCTGGAAGACAAATCTGTCCCTCCAACATGTCCTATTCAAGTCGCAGGCCATATTTAGGTCCCTGGAATAGGAAGCTCTAGTCCCATCCTTTTCATTTATGGATGTGCAGCAAATTCATTAGGTTTGGGTATGTGTTAGCTCTGTAAGCCAGGCATAAGTCTCCCCTAAAAAGTCTATACGATACTGAGTATAGTGACAGGGACTTTAGTCGGTCTGTGTAAGGCATGTGCTGCAGTCCCTTGATCTTCTTAGTTAGAAACCTCTGAGGTCTCTCTGCTGCAGGTGCTTTGTATGCTACATGCCAAAAGGGGCGTTATACTCAATTATGGGCCTGATGAGTGACAAGTATAGAGGGGTTATAACCTCCTTTGCTCTAGAGGTGATGCCTCTGCTAATCAAGTGTGCTATGTAGAAAGCCCTTCTTACTACATGGTGGTCAAAGTTAAGGTCTCAGTCAACCTCTGATCCCAGATCTCTTACCACCTCATAGGTACACAGGGTATTGTTGTTAATTTGAAAGTGTGAAGGGACATTGTTTTTACCACATGGAATGATGATGCATTTCTTTGCATTCAGTTTGAGACTGTGACTAAGACACCAACTGTTGGTCTGTGTAAGACCCTCCTGAAGTATACTGACATCATTTCAGGATTCAATAATTGCACTCAAGTTTGAAGTCATCTGCAGACGTGGTCAGCCACAGACCCTTAGCTTAGGCCTGAACTTCTGAGAAGTATACATACCAAACATTAGGGAGCCCAGAACTGACTCTTTTGGCACCCCACTGGTGACAGTTCTGATGGATGATGTGGAGTCACCCACTTTGATAGTATGTGACCAGTTTGTGAGCCAGTTGTTAACCTATCTTGCAACAAAGCGGGTTTCATTCAGTTTGGTAAGTTTATTGGGAATGCCTAAGTGTGGGTTTGTGTCAAAGGCCAATGGCCCTAGTCACATTTTTGAAGAAATCCACCAGGATTAATAGGCAGGATCTGCCCTTGACGAAGCCGAATTGGGTCGGATCCAGGGTCTGGAGGTTGCCTATGTCTTTATTTATGAGGTCTATGATGATATGTTCCATGGCTTTACAGATGAGGCTGGTCAGACTTATGGGTCTATAATTCCCCTAGGTCTGTTACTAACCCACCTTTGTGGAGGGGAATAACTGCTGCTGTTCTCCATTCCACAAGAATAATGCCAGTGGTTAGGCTTTAACTGAATAGGGTATTTAATGGTGGTGCTAATTCATGTTTTAGTTTGTTTAGAAGACATTCTGGGATGCTGTCTGGTCCCACAGAGTCTGTTTTTGCCTTAAACAAGGCTTTAACGACCTACCCTTTGAATATGTAGGGCGGGGAGGAAGTTGGGGACAAGGTATGTGATAAGTTTGGAGTGGATAAGGGAGTGGAATTAATGCTAAATCTGTCTGCTAGCAGGTTTGTTATCTCTCTGCAGGATCAGTGTGTGTGATACTGTTAGTCACTAGTTCGACACATGC
Organism: Protopterus annectens; assembly: GCF_019279795.1. Lineage (NCBI taxonomy): Eukaryota > Metazoa > Chordata > Ceratodontiformes > Protopteridae > Protopterus > Protopterus annectens. The sequence continues at coordinate 549,771,623 of NC_056730.1, read as the reverse complement.
TTGGGTCCTACCCTTTAAACTACTTACACAGCTCTAAAAGACCTTCTGATTATCCTTGGCTGTGACTGCTAACTTTTTCTAAGCTACTCTTAGAGGATTTGACATGTTGTCTTACTTGCCTGTTGAGGCTGTGCTTTTCCATTGTTGTGGCCTCGTCTTAGTTTTCTTAGACAGCAACTTTTTGGGTTTGCTGATGCTGGATGTCCACCAGAGTGGCTTTTTTTTTACGTGGGACTCTGGCTTTGATTCTCTCTGGAACAGCTGAGTCTATACACTTATACAAGTGACTGTACAGGGCTTTAGTTTAAGTTTTGGTGTAGATACCACTTCCAGTTGGGAGGGGGGACTTGGAATGCATTTATACCTTTCCCTAGGATTGTATAGTTTGCTTTGGTGAAGTTTTTAGTCTGACTTCACCCTTTGTGAGTTCTGGTGTTAGCGTCAGTTTGAAGAGGACTGACCTGTGGTCAGATTTATATTTTACTGCTATCTACTGCAATTCATTACTGTTTAACTGCATTTTGTTACTGTTTAACTGTATTTTTCATACTGTGAGTTCTGTTCTTTTGACTGTAAGTGGTTAATCTGTGCTTCATTGTAAGATTTTTTACTGTTTTCTTAACCTTAAAATTGAGTAGCATAGTCTAGATACAGGTCTGCTGCACCCAGAGTTACAACAGCATGGTTTTTAACCCTTTTTGAGGTATTCCAGCTACAAATTTCCCCTTAATAGCACTTGTTATCACCTAGTAGTACTACTCTTAGACCTTCCCTTTACCCTCTTAGCTGTCTCTGGCCTCTTTCCCTCAGTTTCTGACAAATATGGATGGACAGTTTCCTACATTTTCTCCTGCCAGTCTGGTTGATATGACCATCCTGAGATAGTGTAGCAACTGCCTCATGTACACAGACAACCCTCTACTACGACCACCTAGGAACACAATTTGTGAGAGGTGCAATTACATCAAGCACCTAGTGTCATTTTTCTCTCCCTCGTAAACCAGTATATCTGGCACTGAGAAGGTTGGCAGCATGAACACCACACCTCAAACACCACCCACATCTACACAGCACACCCTAACATATGCGGAGGTCCTCAACAAAAGCACATAAATGCACGCGAACTCCACTACCCACTACACCACACACACAGTCCACACACCTGTGTCTCACAGCCACTAAGGCCTAAACATAAACCTAACATATTAGTCATAGGAAACTCCATTGTTAGACACACAGATGTACCCCTCACCAGGCTGGATAAGGAGAAGGCCACAGTTAGTTGCTTGTCGGGTGCCAGAATCCACCATATCACCAATGCACTCAAGTCTCTCAGCAGGTACTGTTATAACTCTGTCACAGTCTATGTTGGAGTGAATGACTTGGGACATACCTCCCTGCACTATATGAAGAGGGAAATGATGGAGCTCACTGAATATGTGTCGCAGGCAGGTATGTTCCTAGCCTTAAGCAGCATTCTACCATCACCCAGAATGATGCCTCAATACAAACAGAAAATGACTGACTAACAACTGACTTAGTTTCTGGTGTCATTTTAAGGGGATCCAGTACCAGACAGCCTGGGATGATATGACTGACAAACCACGATACCTTGCCAGAGATGGCCTGTATCTGTCTCCCTTAGGCTTTAGGCTCCTGGCAAAGATTCTTGCCTCCCCCATAGTGCCTTTTTTATGCAATGCCATGAGGTCAAAACTACCAACATGAAAATTTCATCAAAACATAAAATAAAGGTCATGCTGCTAAACGCTAGGAGTCTAAACATGAAACTGCACTCACTGCAAGCATTCTTAACCCTGGAAGAAGCTGACATTTGTGTAGTCACAGAAACCTGATTCAAAGCTGCGGAGAGCACCCCAGCCATACCAGGTTACTCATTCTATCATTCATTCAGACCCCAAACTGTGGGCAACAAAACAAAAGGAGGTGGAGCTGCAATATATATACAAGACATACACACCTCCAGGCTGGTCAAACAGTATGATGCACCGGAAACACTCCAGGGACAGTTAACCATTGACAAGACCCCTATTCAAATCATAGCTAGCTACAGGCCTCCAACTCTGACTCAAGATGCCCACTCCACCTATCTGGACCTCTTTGAATTTATCAAGATTCAACCCTTTACCTTGATCCTGGGCGACTTTAATTATTCAGCCATAGATTGGAAGAAATACTCATGCCAAAACACAAATGCCCAGAGATTCCTTGATTTCGTCAATGCAAATGCCTTGGACCAGTTGGCTGACACCCTCACAATAGGAGAAAATATCTTGGACTTGGTATTAATAAACATGACTAACCACTGCAGCATCCCTACAGTGTCATCATCCCCTGTAAGATCCGACCACAAAGCAGTAACTTTCCAAGTCACCATCTCTCCCAACCCCCCCCCAGCTAGGGTTACACAAAAAAAACTTCTCAAAAGTTGATTACAACCTCCCGAGGGAAGGTATAAACAGCTTCACAGCCCCTTCCGAGGTTGTAATCAACTTCTCAAAAGTTGATTACAACCTCCTGAGGGAAGGTATAAACAGCTTCACAGCCCTTCCTCCTCCATAGGAACTGGCACAAATGTCCAAACCTACACCAAAGTACTACATGAGCATTTATATAGCTGCATGGAATCAGGAATACCAGGCAGGATGAAATAATCCTCATCAAGGAAGAGTAAACCTGTCTGGTGGACATCTACAATAAATAAACTGTATAATAAAAGGAAAAAATTGCTGTCCAGGACCAAGAAGGAGTAGGTGCCTAATTGGAAGCAATCTCTCCTTAGCCTGAACAAGCAAATAAGAGCACTAGTGAAATCCTCCAAAGCAAACTTCGAGTCCAAACTTGGCACATCTACTAAAGACAATCATAAGGCCTTCTTCACATATGTCCGCAATCTCAAGGGAAGCACCCAGATCTCAGAACTGATGGTCAGGCACACCACATACACAAACACTGTAGATATAGCCAACTTGCTGGCAGACAGGTTCAGTGAAAACTCCCCTCCTCTGCCTCCCCATCAGTAAAACAGGACATCTGCAGTATCTGTCCCTCTCCCCTTATCTTTAGGGAGCAAGTCATCACTGCCCTCTTAAAGGCAAAATATACAGCCATGGGACCAAATAAAATTCCTGGCTGCATCCTACATGAACTCAAGCAGGAACTTGCAGCACCATTAGGCACCCTATTCAACTAAAGCCTAAGTACTGGCTTTGTCCCAGCTAAGTGGAGGACAGCTACTGTCATTCTTTTGCATAAAGGTGGAGCATCCACTGATCCAGGGAATTACAGACCCATAAGCCTAACTAGCCTGATCTGCAAGGCCATGGAGCGGATTATCATGAACCTCATTAACAAGGACATTGGCAACCTCCAGACACTTGATCCCACACAGTTTGGTTTTGTCAAGGGGAGGTCATGCCTGTTAAATTTGGTCGACTTCTTTGAGACAGTCATTAAGGCCATAGATGAGGGGAAGATGGTGCACACCGCCTATCTTGACCTGGCCAAAGCCTTCAATACTATTTCCCACTCAGGTATAATAGATACACTCTCTCAACTAGGCATCAATCCATATGTTACCAGATAGAACCAACCTAGTCAAAATAGGGGAAGCCATCTCAAGTAGTAGACCCTTAACAAGTGGTGTACCCTAGGGATCAGTCTTGGGGCCTCTGCTGTTTGGGATATACTTCTCAGTGGTGCAGGCCAGATATAGTGAGTTATGGCTGACCAAGTTTCCAGATGACTGCAAGCTGGGTGCTGTCATCAATTCCCCTAGCGATGTGGAAATCCTCCAAGAGTATCTCACCCAAACAAATGACTGGTGCCAGAAACATGGCCTTAAACTGAATGCCAAAAAATGCATCATCACCCTTTTGGGGAGAGTGATGTCCCCACAAATTATCACATTGATAAAGTCCTAAGCATGCAATCAGTTGTGAGGGACTTGGGCACCCAGGTTGATAGCAAACTGACTTTTGACCACCATATTGCCTCCATTGTATGGAATGCTTTCTACATGGCCCACCTCATTAGTAAGGGTATCTCATCCAGGGACAAGGTGGTCATAACATCCCTGTATTCTTCCCTTATAAGACCCATTATTGAGTACAATGCCCCTTTCGGCATGTACCTTACAAAGCACATGCAGCAGCTGGAGAGACCACAGTGGTTCTTTACCCGGGGAATCCAGGGCCTCAATCATCTACTCTACACAGATAGGCTAAAAGCCCTGTCCCTCTACTCAGTCTCCTACAGACCCCTCACAGGTGACCTCTGTCTGGCACACAAAGCAATCTCAGGCCACACCCTGATGGGACTGCTGCATATCCGCAAGTCAAGCTCCACTTGAGTAACCCACAAGCACGACCTCAACCTGGTCTGTGGCATCAACAGGACTTGCTGGCGGGCAGATTTGTGTCCCAGAGACTCCCCCTTCTATGGAATAGACTCCTTCTCCACATAAAGCAGAGTACCTCATTAACCCTTTTTAAGCATAAACCCGGATAACTGGATAAGGCACAGAAAATACACCCCTGGAATTCCAGCTGTGTCCCTACTGGACAGTGGCATACGGTGCTGACTTGTTGGAACATGGGCTAAATTCTTGGCTTGTACGGGCCTCAGGGCCAATAGCCTAGTAACTTCCTATGATCCTATTATCCTATGATTTAACTAATGTGTGTCCAACAGTTGCGGTGCTGCATCCATTTGTTATGCTAGTGAGGACCAGATCTAGTATGTTCCTTTTTTTCAAGTCTGAACAATTTGTTCCAGAGCATTTGAGTTAACCAAGTCAAGGAACTTTTGCACTAGTGAGTTAGAGCTAGAGTAGGTTTCCCAGTTGATGGTGGGATAATGACGAGAGTGTTTGGCAATATTTGGATTGACTCCAGTTTGGTCAAGTAGGCCTCGTGTGCATCATGATCCATGGAGGGAGATCTATAACTAGCTATGACTTGAGTGGGGGTCTTACTCACAGTAATCTGAACATGGAGTAACTTCATGGAGTTGTCCAGTCTAACTAGTCGAGAAGTGAATTTATCTCCAATATAGATAGAAAGACTACCTCCTTTGGTTCTCACATGTTCATTTTGTGGTCTGAAAGTGTGGAAGGCATTGTAGCCTTGAAAGACAGCAGTACTGAGACCTTGAACCAGGTTTCTGTTATGCACAGGCATCTACATCCTCCAGTGATAGAAGTGCTCCCAGGCTGTGCAGCTTTTGGCTTAAGCTCCTAGTGTTTAGCAGCATAACCCTTGTTTTGTTATAGTTGGCAATTTTCAAGTCAGCAATTTTGTTTTTGAGACCTTGCCTAAAAAAAGGCATTATGGGGGAGGCAAGAGCCTTTGCCAGCAGCCAAAAGCCTAGTGGTATCCGGTGCAAACCGTCTCTGGCAAAGCTGCGAGGTTTCTTGACCATGTCATCCCAAGCTGACAGAAACTGGATCCCCACTGAATGACATCAAAAACTAAGATAATTATTTAAATTGATAATTTTTTGTTTATACTGTGGCATCATTCTAGGTGAAGGTAATATATTGCTCAAGGCTAGGGACATACCTGCCTGGGATACATACTTGGAGAGCTCAAGTCATATCTCTCTTCCTATAGTCCAGTGAGGTACATCTCAGGTTGTTCACTCCCACATGACCTATGACAGTGTCATAATGGTACTTGTTGTCGAGAGGCCTGCGTGATCTGACGAATCCTGGCACCGGACAGGCAGCTGACCGTGACTTTCTCCTTATCTAACCTGGTAAGTAGGACATCCATGTGTCTCACTATGGAGTCTCCAATGATAAGAAAATTAGTTTTTTGAATGTTTCACCTTAAGGGCTTGGTAGGTGAGACACTGATGTTGCTGTGTGTCTTGGGTGTTGTGGGAACTGTGTTAGTTCTAGCAGTCCTTTGTTTTGGAGGTCTCTGATGTTTTGGTAATTTTTTTGAGAAAATCTTCTCGTATATTGATTCATGTGTTGTATGCATACTATGTGTATGAGTAGTGGTACTATGTGCATCAGTAGTGGTGAGTGAGTTGACAACCTCTTCAGTGTTACTGTTTTGAGTGTGAGAGAGCATGGATTCAAGATTCTTGGTGTAGATACATCTCTCGCACTCTTTACTAGAGTGAGTTAGTAGTGGGTTGTCAGCGTACATGAGGCAGTTGCCACACATAAATTAAGGTGTAGGGTTAGTGCGCATTACTAAGGTGGGCAGTGAACTATAAAGGTATGCTAATCTCCTTCAGTTCTCAGTTTTATTCATATCCAGTGAACATGCATAAAATGAAAAACAGACAAAAATACAAGGAAAAATCAATATATATCTGACTGACTTACAGGAAATTCAAGCCATAGCTGCTTCAAGGAAAGACTGTCAGATACAGATGGATGGTGGATGGTTCATTAAATCTTCGGTACAGAAGCCCCCTCACTCACAGATTAACTGAAAGAGAGAGAGAGAGAGAGATTGTGTGTGTGTGTGTGTGTGTGTGTGTGTGTGTGTGTGTGTGGTTACAACTCAAAATATCTAAAGCTCATGTGAATGAAAAGTTTTTTAGGTAGTGAAAAACACTGAAATCACAAAATGTCTAAAGGACATTTGATTGAATGCTCTTTTTTATAGTGTCTGTAGGTAGAACTGTACAGGAAATTGAATGTTTGACTGAAAAGGTTATAGTGGTTTGCGTACGTGTGTGAGTGTTCACAGGATATGGTAAGGTAAGAGGATAGATTTACTGTTTTGCATGTTCGGTGTTGTGGGTGTTTTGTGTCCTCTTGTCTTGTGTAGTGGTACTGTTATAGAAAGGTTTTCCTCTAGGCTCCCTAAGTTTGACAACAATCTTTCTACTTTCTGTTGCCTAAGTTGTTGTGCTAAAAGTTTTTGTTCTCTGGAGTTATCAAAAACTAGCTGTGTAACAGCGATCTTTCTAAACTCATGCATATTATACAGATACCCCTTATTTTCTGTTTAGCATTCTGCATTTGCATCTCTTCTTCTGCTGTGATATTCCTCTTATTCTGCAATACTTTAACCTTTGTCACCCCCTCTAATTAATTCCTATTACGTCTTGACCACATCTCTTTCATTTTTATTTCTACCCTGTTTTTAAGCTCCATTTTCATTTTATACAGCTCACTAACTATAACTTCTGAAGATATTTCTGCCTTCCCTAATAACTCTCAAATAATTTCCACCATCCATTTCTTAAATTCTACTCTTTTTTAACAAGTAGGTGGGAAAGTGCTAGTGCATTGTTTTACTCCATTGCCTTGAATTTTAATATTTGTTTTTATTTGTACATGATTTGAAATAGTTATAGGATGTTTGTCTAAACTTTCAATTAAATGAAAATGTTCCTGTGAAATATAATTTCTATTTATTCTAGCCAGTTATTGTACCTCGGGCAATAATATATAAATTCTATCCAAGTTCCATCTGCTGAATTCACATCTTCCATACTAAATATTTTCATAAATTTCTTCATAAATCTACCCTTTTATTAGATGTTCCCTTCTAGGTCCCCCAATACATCCTCACTACTGGAAATCAAGTTCCAGTCTGCACCTATAAATAGTATTCAATGCTTAAAGCTGATTATTTATCCCAACATTTTCTTAAGGCCCAGTTTTTGGTTGAATATAAATACATGCCAGTGTAATCCCCCTCCCTTGACAATAACCCCTTACTACCACAAATCTACCATTATTATCTGTTTTTCCTTTTCTATAACCACTGGAGACCCTCTAGAAATTAGTATAATTACTTCCTTTTTCCTTAATCCCTGATATTCTGCCATCTATCTATCCTGAAATCCTTTCTTTGTCAAATTCCCATGCTCATTTCTTTCCAAATGTGTCTCCTGCAGGATTGCCATTTGCAGTCCACATTTCTTAATATAATTCAATACACTTTCTTTTTTTGTCTATACCTGTAATGCCATTTATGTTCCAAGAGAATATGGATAGCATAGTAGTTATGATAAAGAGATATTATTCCCACCTATTATACATGATGCTTTTTTTAAATGTGCATTTCCATCTTATGTGTTACATGCACACACTGTTTGTCAGGCTGACCTTTTATAAAGTTGCCTCTTCTCATCTCCATTAGAACCTATATCACATTTTCAAGATTTTTTTAATGAAAAACATCAAGCAAAAAACTAAATACATTTTCAAAGTACCCACACTCCCTATTACTTTAAATCAAACACATACAACTATGTCCCACATCCCCTATTAACTTAAAACAAACACACAAAACTATGTACATCTTCAAAAAATGAAGTTTAACATTCCAGATAGGAAATAGTGCCACAAATTGACAGCTGTACTCTCAGGCATTATCTAGACTAAAATTAAGGTTACCCAGCCTTTGTTCACACTTACACAGATTCCTGTATGTTCTTTTCTTATCTCTATTCTCCTCCCACATGTGAAAAACAGCGTGCATGCTTCCAGAAAACACTAAATAAAAGTGTGCTGACTCTTTAAATAAAACTAAATAGTACACTGTTCTGTTAAATGCATTAAAGTATTAAGGCTGCTATCTCTTATTCACTTCCCATAATTTCAAACTTTATTTTTCACTGAGCTACTTGCCATTGTACCATTAAATGTTGCATTTCCCTCAGAACTTTCAAGATTAATTACTTGCACCTGCGGACAGCTCATCTTCATGGAAAAGTACTCAGCAATGAATCTGTAAATTTTGCTCAGAACAGAATGAACAGCTGAGCCTGAATGACAATGACTGGATGGATTATAAGTGGTATATAGTGTTTGCAGCTGAAAGTATGTTGATACAGTTTTTCATTTATATAAATGTATGACTGCCTATGTCATAAGTGATAAATTAATGAAGATGTTTTTTCTTTAAAAAAAAAGAACAGAATGTACAGCTGCCTTCAGCTACAGACTTCTTGACTCCCAATGAACATTTGCTAATGAAAAAAAAAAAAAAAACAAGCAAAGATCTTTACAGATGTAAGAAGCTTGTCATTTTTCATGGCTTTCATCATTTTGACTTAGTTTTCAAGCCTACTTGCTTACAAGCATTTGTTTACAGCTCAAGCTAAGGGCTTTAATCTAGACATTTACCTTTGTAAAATAAGAGAAAATATCTTAATTCTACATATAATATAATATAATATAATATAATATAATCAGTGTACTTTTGCACTCCATTCCCACCCAGCAGCCAAAGATAACAGCACATTAAAGCTGCTTTTGCCCAGCCTTTCCTTTCTTCTTATACTGTAAAGCCTATATTTCTTACAACTAAAAGTACTTGTTACTTTCAGTATCTTTAAAACAGACAACAGTCACTGAAAAGACTCCCTTCCCCACATTTAAAATACCCCTGTCTGCGTACTACACAAACATGCTTTGCTATATATACCAAATAAATATATAGTTTACATCATGAAATGTTTTATTCAAATACTAATAACAAAATTGTTTTACTTATGTTCACTTTTCCCCATTTTAGTGTCCTTCTAAACATGAATGGCATAAAGTGGGGTACATATTTTACAGTTCACCTACACTTTTAACAAAGTCTACAAATTCTAGTCTTTTTTAGCCATTTTTTCTTGCAAAGCCATATTTCACAGATGTGAATTATGCTTCATACTCTCCCATTTATTCACTAATTTCAGCATTACTTGTCTTCTTGTTCATCTCCCAACTCCAAACTCTGGTTCAAGTCCAAAGCACTCCTGATTCTTCTAGTTAAATCCTGTACTTTTTTCTGTCTCTCAAGCATTTTCCTTTGGAACAGTGGAAAAGGTTTCACTAACAAAGTCTCTTTATGAACTTTACAGTCAGAAGAATAAGAAACAATACCCCTTCTGCTTGATGGCTCACTTTTGTTGGATAAACTTTTTTTATTTCCTCCTTAGCTTGTTCTGCATTAAAAATGCCTTTGATCCTCCACAAAAAAAAAAAAAAAATACTCAGAAGACAGCTGGATAAAGCAGCTTGAATCTCACACCTGCCTCTCGATATTCCCCGATTACTGTGATATATTTTCTTCTCTTCTGCCTGGTGTACAGTGAATAATCATTTTCTACAAATACTCTGCTGTCTCCAGTGTTTAATCCTTTTCTCTTCTGCCACATTTTGTCAGGATCAGCTCTTTCTGCTAATATGATAGCATCTTTACTAATAAATGTCTGCTTTCTCATGGCCAGGTTTGGAGCATACACTCTACATGCCCTTTGAATTAACAAAGCCTGCTGTGGAATACCACTCCAGTTACTTATTTGTGCTTTCATAAAATTAATACAGTCTGTTCCATCCAGTTCTCTAGTACAGCATAAAATCTCTTTGCATTCTGTCTTCTAACTCTATTTTTTGAAACAGGTCTTCTTGATAAGCTTCATACTTAGCTGCTTTTTCTTCATTTCATTCTCTGATATTTGCAGTTTTATCAGTTCATCTGAACAGCTAGTGAAAGCTCCTTGCATTTTTTTCATCCTTTTATTTTCACTGATATATTCCTTCAATGTTTCACTTATTTAAGGTGATATATTCTCCTTAATGTTTCACTTATTTTCATTACCTCTGAGTACACTTGATTTATTTTTCAACTTTAAATTACTGGAAACAATATATTGAACCAAAGCTGAAGTTTGAACTGCTTTTTGCTGAACAACTGCAGAATCCTGCCCAGGCAGTATTTTATCTTCATCTTTTCTGGTTGATTTTCTTACAGATTTTCCAAATTTCTTATTTGCTAGCATCCAGGCAGCCTACTTGCTAGTCATTAACTGAATTTTACCCCAAAACAGTTTCAATGGCACTCTTTTTTTCTTAGTTTCTGTTTTCACACTGGGAGAGATGAAGTTAAACTGCTGATCAGTGTGCAGCCATCTTCTAAGTATTACCTCTCCCAAAGTACCTTGATCAGACAGGATTCCCAAATCCTCAGCTCCTGTACAAGGCTGCAACTGTAACTCAGAGGTTCTTCCACTATGTTAATTTACCTAGACATGTAATGTCATGTAAGAGTGGTGCTCATGACTATAATCTACTGCCAGGCACACATTACCTCTCTACAGTGAGGGTATAAGGGCATGTCATCTTGTTTACACTGGTTGTCAGAATAGATCGCAAGCATTTCTTGGTTCTGTTCCCTTTCTGCAGCCTTCAGGGCAAGAATTACTACCTGCAGCCTAGGATAGTTTATATTGAACCTCTCTACTACTGGCCCACCTTCCTTGAACAAAGGAAAAACTAAGATGAAGTCCCTGCTTAGCTAGCAAAGCATCTACTTGGAGAAACTGCAATGTGTTCTGCTGTAGGAAAGGAAGACACAAAAAGGGCATTGGGAATCAACCATCACTCCAAAGCCTAGAAACAGGATCTGATACCAGATGATCCCTTAGTGATTTTTCTAATGACATCACCAAGCATTGAAATAATCTCTAAAGACTCTGGCTGATGTCAAGTCCAGAAGACAAAGGAGGGTCTGGATCCTAAACCGCATCCTCATATAAGATGTCAGGGACAAGACCTCCTGGAGACTCTGTGCAGGCAGGCTGGCTGATACTGTACAAGGTTCAACTCTACCACACTGGAGGAGACCTTCTGAGTTGGACTCAGAGAGGATTTATTCTAATCTATCAAGACTCTAGAAATCTGCAACTATTGTATCATCCACACCAAGAACACGAACAAACTATTTATTGGTGGAGACACCTGAATCCAGTCATCCAAGTAAGGGAAGATATGGAGGTCCTTCTCTTGCAGGTCTCTGATACCAAAGCTAGTACCCTGATAAATATTCTAGGCATAGAGAAAACACAAACCACAATAAACTGTATTGAAGGTGATGGCAAACCAAAGCAAATAAAAGAAACCTACTGTATAGACTGCAGATAATGATGCTCCAAAACAACTTCCACCATATCTAAGGATTCAGTACTCTGCAAGCGGAAGGATACGACTCCTGTTGTGTAACCATCCAGAACTAAGTACTTTATGAAATCAATGACACCTGCAGTAGGTCATATGTCTCCCATTCTCTTAAGAACCAACAAGTGATGGAAATAAATTCTCTAGCTACATACTACAGTAGGGAGCATCTCTATGGACTCATTGAGAAGCACAGCCTGGGCATGTCCCAACAGCTCTGCAAAAACTGGTCCCAGGACAGAGTTCCTTCTAGAAGTTTACCTAAGAGTTAAAGATGTGGTTGTCCATAACCATGTTGAGAGCCCATCAGTATCTGCACATGGCTCTTCAAGCCAGCATAAAGTCATGTAACATCCAAAACAGTTTTTGCAGTAGTCAAAACGGTGTCTGTTGGGTCAGTTGAATTGTCATCTTGGCTGACTTAATTAGTAGAAGATCAAATGAAGATGGAAGTGAGAAGCATTCATCTTCCTGCAGAACTGTGACAACATGGAAAAGCAGTGGAGATTGGAAAGGTAACATAGAACAGTGGCATAACTTGGGCACTTTATGCTGAGCTTAAAATAGGATTCTTGCTGAAGATTTCACTCTATTCTACTATACTCAGGGCTTGTACACAGGATCCACCTCCTTGGGAGTAGTGCCCTAAGAATATGTCCAGCCTCAAAAAAAATAGCATAATTAAGAAGAATCCTCATGAGGTGGGATGAAAAATGGCTATTTCTCTTTTTCATCAAGGTATTCATGAAGGCATACTTCCAAGATGGCTGCACACTTATCAAAAGTTTAATTTCAGCTCTCCCAGCATGAACAAAAATGAGAAATAAGAGCCAGTGATTTTTTAGCTTGAATAAAATTCAGTTACTTGCTAGTAAGTACACTACCTGTATGCCAGCAAAGAACAATTTTATAGAATATAAAAGAAAATCACCAAGAAATGGTGAAGAGAAAACAATACCTGGGAAGAATCTTGCAGCTGTTCAGCAAAAAGCAGTTCAAGCTTCAGCTTTGGTACAAGAGATGGCTTCCAGTAATTTAGAGGAAAAATAAATCAAATGTATTAAGAGATGACTAAAATAAATTAAACACTAAAGGAGTATATCAACTCCAAAAACAAAAGACTGGAAAAACAGCTATTCCAATGAACTAATAAAACTGTAAAAAAAATCTAAAAATAAAATGAAGAAAAGGTTGGCTGAGTGTTTTTTTTGTAAGCGAATAGACTTGAAACATAACATAACAAGTCATAAAACCCATAAAAATGCCAAAAATGCCAAACTACTTAATCTGCAAAGATAGTGGCTTGTTTTTTTTTCCACTGGCAAATGTTCAGTACGAGTCAAGAAGTCTGCTGTTAAGGCATGTGTACATTCTGTTCTGGGTGAAATTTAGAAAGATTCATTGCTGACTATTTTTACAAGGAAATGAGCTGTCTACATGTACAAGCAATTAATCCTAAGAGTCCTAGGTATACTTTTCTGAGGGTAAATTCAAAATGTTAAGGTACAATGGCAAACAGTTTAGTGAAAAATACATTTTGAAATTATGGGAAGTGAATAAAAGATAGCCTCTCCAGCAGCCAGACTATTTTGATGCATTGGATAGAACGGTGTACACTTTAATTTTATTTAAAGATTGCCACTACACTTTTTCGTAGGGTTAAAAGTTAAATGTTTTCTGAAAGCATACAAGCTGTTCTTTTGCATCTGAGAGAAGAATAAAGATAAGAAAAGAACAGACAGCAATCAGTGTAAGTGGAACCACAGGCTGTTGCATTAGGTAATGCCTGTACAGCTGGAGATTTGGGGCAATTGTTCCTATCTCGAGGGTTAAACTCATTTTTTTGAAAATGTACACAGTTTTGTATGTTTCATCTAAGGCAAAAGGAATGGGGTGTTTTGAAACTGTATTTAGTTTTTTTTTGTTTGTGGGTTTTCATTAATATGAAAAGTCTTAAAAAATGTGACATAGGTTCAATGCAGATAAAAAAAAATGTATAAAAGATCAGCCTGCCAAACATCAGTAAATGCATGCAAAGCAAAAGTTGGGAATACACATTAAAAAAAAATGACAAATATAACAGGTGGGAAAAACAGCTTTTTATCATAATGGCTACACTATCCACATTGTCTTGCAAGTAAATAGCCATACAGGTACAGACAGAAAGGAAACAGTATTGAATTATATTAAGAAATACAGAGTACAAATAGCAATGCTGCAGGAGACACATTTGGAAAGAAATGAGCATCTGAATTTGACAATGAAAGGACGTCAGGATGGAAATTCAGCACAATATCAGGGGAAAAGGATAAGGGGACTTATTATACTGACTGCTAAAGCAGCTCCAATAGTGATAGAAGAGGGAAAATAATAACAGTAGATTTGTGGTAGTAAGGAGCTATTGGCATAAGAGGAGGATTACACTGGCATGTATTTATATTCCACCAAAAACTGCTATTTGCAGCTTAAGAAAATTTTGGAAGAAATAATCAGCTTTCAGAAGAGAATATTACTTACAGGTGGGGACTGAACTTGATTTTCCATAGGGAGGATGTATCAAGGGACCTAGAATATAAATATAAAAAAAGGGTAGATTTCTGAAGAAATTTAAGATATTCATTAAGGCACTTCCAATGGAAAATTAAAGGTCTCAAAGACCAGACCATGGAGGATCTTAGCTTATTACAATGGGTCATTGCTAGTGAGCTGTAAGAAGGCATTGACTCAATGACTTCAATTTCTGATATGAGTGCCTCTGGGCCCTTGAAGTACCTTTTCCATGGCACACACAGAGAGGGAGATAGAGAACCTCCTGTAACCATAGCTCTGAGGAGACAAACCAAACTGACATTTCAAAGGTACTGTGTGACATAAGTGAGCAGTGGATATCAGGTGACAGGATTTCAACAACAGGGAAACACTCACCTAAGACAACACTGGGGATGCAAAGGCATGTGCAGCTATCAGGCCATGTTCCCTTTGGATGTGCTGCTGCACTTGAGTAGACAGGTCCTAAAAGATATCTTATATATAGTAAATGTCCAAAGTCTGAGCTTGTTCTCTAGGTCCAACTGGTACATGAAAATGCAAGTGGCCCTTCCTCAGCTTTGGCTTGTGAGCTCTCTTGCACTGTGTGGTTGGGGAGGGAGAAGACTAAGAAAAAGAGTCCTCAGTCCCAAGTGCAACCAGGAAGCAAACAAATGGGGTCTTAAGGAAATGCCACAGAGATGGAGGCCAACTGTAAGCATGCTGTTATACTTTAATACCCCATGACCATAAAGAGAGGTAGTGCAGACACAGTGGGATGTGCCCTTTCCAATAGGATGCATCCTTCCCAATGTGGTTGTCAAGAATGCACTTCTTTAAGGCCTCTCTTCAACAGCTGACCAAAGGAATGAACTCAACAAACCTTTCTTAGTCAAGAGGATCTGGCACCTTACACATCTGCCTCAAGGACTCATATACATGAAGGAGAGTGTTGCAAATGCACAGCCTCCAACTCCTTCATCATTTTTCAATGTTCCAGAACTGGCCTAGAATCAAATAGGGGCTCTTTCTGCAATTAGCTCCCTGTACCACTGTCATTTGGAACAAAATGGGACACGAATAGACATATCTCTAACTCTACTTTTTCATCTACACCTGGGTGGTCTGGTTGAAACACTGGCACCTGCAAAAATGACTCAGGCAATACATTCAATGTTATGTAGATGGCTCATGAACTGTCAGCCACAAGAATATTTGCAATACTTTTCATGGCACTGTATGTGGGAACTCCACCACAATAAGAGGTCCAAACTTTATGAGTAGTAGAAAAGAAATGAGTAGTTCGGGAGCTAGGCACTCTCCTTTAGCCTGATGCATGATATCATGATGTAGGCAGGCAAGAAGCACATGTTTCGCATATAAAATCCGAAACTCAAAAACATGAAAAACAAAATGAGACATAAGACTGGATGCTGCCAGCTTAATTTCTTTCAAACTGCAGAACACTAAAAGAAAACCAGATTACAAAATGCACACAGCTCCTATATGAAGTGCAAAATCACATACTGGCAGTCCTTACACTTAGAAAATTACACCAAATTCTAACAAATAAAAAATTCCAAAACCCACTGTTATGCCTTTAATTTGTTCTTTGCAGGGGGTTTCATTACCCCCTCATCATCCTTTATTCCAACCATTTATCATGCACTAAATCTAGGATCACAATAGCTCTGAGTAGAGGGAATGTTATGAGGTTTTGTAATCTTACATTTATCATGAATTCCCTCTCCAATTCATAGGTAGGTAGGTACTAGGCTATCGGCCTGAGGGCCTATGTAAGCCTAGCCAACAAGGTTCCCTGGCTTACGCAACCCAAGAAAGTTATTTTCCTGTGCCACTGTCGACCAAAGACACAGAAGTGATCCCCGGGGTGTATTTCCTATTTCCCATCCACTCATCAAGATTTCTCTAGAAGAGTGCTAATGAAGAACTTTGCTTGACATAGATGGGTAGCTTGTTCCAGAGTATGGGAAGTCTCTGGGGCAGGAATCTATCCCTCCAGCATGTCCTGTTTATTGTGGTGACAAGGTTTAGGTCCCTAGAGTGTGTAGCTTGGAGGGATTGGGATTTCTTTAGGTGTAGCATGTCCAACAGCTCTGGGTTTGACTTAGCTTTATATGTTAGACAGAGACCACCTTGGAGTAAGTGATATGCTACGGAGTAAAGCTGGAGTTTTTTGAGACGGTCAGTGTTGGGCATCGGTTTGAGGCCAGTAATCCTCTTTGTGAGTTACTTCTGTGGCCTTTCCAGCTGCTGCAGATGTCTTGTGAGGTACATTCCAAAAGGGGTGTTGTACTCTATAATGGGTCAAGTAGAGGGGAACAATTACCTCTTTTTTTCCTGGATGAGAGCCCTTTTATGATGAGGTGTGCCACATAGAAGGTCTTCCTGACTTCTGTGGTGATGTGACTATCAAAGGACAGACTACTGTCCACCTGGGCCCCAAGGTCTCTTATCACACATTCGGTGTTAAGTAGACTGCTGTCTATGTAGTAGTTCATGAGTACAGAGATTTTACCAAAGGGGATGACAATGCACATTTTGGAACTGAGCTTGAGGCCATGGCTCTGACACCAGGCATCTGTCTCGGCAAGGCCCTTCTGTAGGATTTCCACATCATTTGGGGACTCGACTATGGCTCCTAGTTTGCAGTCATCTGTGAACTTCGTTAGCCAGAGGCCTTCTGTGTTAGCATGTACTTCAGAGAAGTAGATACCAAACAGGAGAGGTCCCAGGACTGAACCCTGTGGTACTCCACTTGTCAGTGGTTTGAGGTCAGATTTGGAGTGTTTGGATTCACACTTTATTTTTATTTTATTTTACATTTGTTGACCGGGCTAGTCTAGCTGGACTCATGTCCATTTTCAGTAGAGACCCGGGGAGAAAAGCTCCACTACAGTTAAAGTCACAGTACATAGTTACAAGTAGAAAGCATGATTATTACATAACAACATAGTACTAATATAGTTTACAATTATATACAAACTATAATTCAAAAAGACTAAGGTAGAGTCATGTTTATACAGAAGAGAGCTTGCTAAGCAAGTTTAAGCTTTGTGCCAGATTAAACTAGGTAGAGTCATGTTTATACAGACAGAGAGCTTGCTAAGCAAGAGTAAAGCTCTGTGGCAGATTAAGGAAAGGCAGTGTTAGTAGTAACTTTAGTAGGCTGAAAATAACATATTCACAGAGGTTAATAGGAGATAAGATGACAGTGTTAGGAAATCTAGCCATAAAAATGAAGGAGGAGAGATTTAGTCAGGATTTGTGCAAGGGCATAGCCAGTGAGTTAGAAGATATTCTTTAAGCTGCTTTTTGAATAGAGATGTAGAGGAGAGAGATGAGAGTTCCCTGGGGAGCAGGTTCCAAGATTTCCCTACAGTGTTTGAGAACAGTGTGCCCCCAGCCTTGTTCTTGGATTTATGTATAGTTACTAGTAACCTATTGGCTGAGCGAAGGGTTGTGAGATTTTTGTAGGGGGTGATAAGACTAGTTAGTATTGGAGTATTGGTAGGATGATATAAGATCTTGTGTGTGATAGTAAGTTGTTGAAATAGTAGATTTTGGAGTTCAAGCCATCCAAGTCGTTTTAGATTCTGACAATGGTGGGTTCTAAATGGGGAGTTTGTGGCAAATCTAGCTATGTTGTTATAGGTGACTGCCAGTTTGTTGAGATTGCTTTTTGAAAGATTGGTATAAATAGGAGAGGCATAGAGTTGTGTGGAGATGAGATGGGTGTGGGCAATAGTAGTTCTGGCTGTGGGGTTAAGGTAGGGTTTAATTTTGTAAAGGGTGCCTAGCTTTCTGTTAACTGATTTTATGGTGGTATTGATGTGTATGTCAAAGGTAAGGTTATGGTCTATTGTCACACCTAAGAGTTTGGTGGTTGGTTCCGGAGATATTACAGTACCATTTTTGGATGTCACTGTAAGGTCTAATTGAGAGGACTTTATTGTAGGATTGAAGAGCAATAATTTCATTTTTTTGGCGTTCAGGAGAAGGCAGCGTTGTAGGAACCAACTTTCAGCTTTATTAAATACTGTCTGGGTAAGGGATTGGAGTTCTGATAAGGAAGTGGCAGAGCAAATTAATGTAGAATCATCTGCATATTGTATGCAGGTAGCTTGAGAAATTGTTAGATTTAGATCATTAATAAAAATGGAGAATAGGAGAGGGCCTCAGATAGAGCCCTGAGGTACACCAAGGGAAACAGGAAGGTGTGTGGAAAGTTCATTGTCCCAGAGCACAGCTTGTTATCTGTTTTCTAGGTAGGACTTAAACCAGTGTAGTGCCTGTGTATCAAGTGAGAGAGATTTAAGTATATCCAAAAGAAGGTGATGGTTAACCATATCGAAGGCTTTTGAGAGGTCAATAAAGAGTACAGATGATAGGGAGTTGTTATTACGATTTTTGTTGATGCAATCAGAAAAGGATAGAAGGGCAGAAGTTGTGCTATGGAATGGTCTAAAGCCATGCTGACAGTTGACAAGTAAGTTGTTGTGGAGAAGGTGGTCGATGGATGCACTTCTCCATTATTTTTGCTAGTGGAGAGAGTAGGGCTACAGGGCGAAAGTTAGAGTGTTCAGTACAGTCACCACCCTTATGAAGAGGAATGATATGGGAGATTTTCCAGATAGATGGGCTAGATCCTTCTGTGATTGTTCTGTTTATAAGTATGGAGATGGGATAGGCTATGACTTTTGCTGATTTCTGTAGATATTCAGCTGGTAGGAGGTCAGCTGAAGGGGTGCCTGGTTTAAGTCTTTGGAGAAGGATGCAGATAAGAGATGCAGGCACAGGTTGTAGTTGAAATGAGGGAGACAAGTTAGTTATAGTGGGTGACAGGCTACTGGTAACAGGGGATAAAGAATTGGCTAGGGATTGGATTGCGTCAATAAAGAATGCAGTGAAGGCATTAGCAATAAGTTTAGGATTGTCATGGGTGCAGCCTGTTGGTGTTGGTGTTTTGGGGTGGCCTGGAAGTAAGAGCCTATTTATATCTGACCAGAACTTTTGTGGTTTGTGCTGGTGGGTTTGCTGGAGTCGAAAGTAAAAGTTTTACTTGTCAAGAAGTACAGAAGTTTTAGTAGAGTTCCTCAGCTGCTTAAATTTTAGGTGGTCTACTGGATTTTTAGTAGTTCTCCATTTGGCCCATATTTTATTTCTTAATGTGATTTTTGTTTAGTTTCATTTGTAAGCCGTTTTTCTGCTGTTTCTGATGGATTGAATAGGGTCATGATAGTCTAAGATTTGTAGGAATTTGGTCTAGTGGTAGGTATTTTAGAGGTGACCAGTCACGTGCCTTAAGTTCGGTTTGGAAGCTTTCTTGATTGAAATTTTTATTAAATCGGGTAGTTCTAAATAAGTTAAGAGTTAGGAATGCTGATCTTTTGTTTACATACAAAGGTTAGAGAGTGGTCACTAATGTCATCTGGAAGGGTGCCTGCTTTGTAGGACAAGGGATGGTTGTTAACAAGGATCCAATCTAAGGGGCTTTCTTTGTTATTAGGTTGATGAATTCTAGTAGGGGAGGTAATTATTTGGGAAAAGCCATATAGGTTTATATGGGTTGTTGGGTTGGGTGAAATACAGGTAGTCGGGTTGGGTGAAATACAGGTAGTCCAGTCAATATTAAAGTCACCCAGAACTATGGTTTATTGAGGTAAGTAAGTAGAGAGCCAGCTAAGGATATGTTCAAGGGTATTGATGTTATTTCCAGGAGGAAGGTAGGAGCATATTAAATAAATGGCTTTGAAGGTATTGATTTGTAGCTTTGCTGTAAGGATTTCAGCATTCCTACTAGTGGTAAGCTGCATATCAAAAGTAGTGACTTGTAGCCCAGATTTGAAAAGGATGGCTACACCCCCACCCTTTTTGGTTGTGCGATCTATTCTCAGAGTGTTATATCCAGGTGGGGTAATTTCGTTATCCTGGGTTGTTGGTTTTATCCAAGTTTCTGTAAAGCATAGGATGTCAAAAGAATGCACATCAAGGAGTGCATGAAGGTAGGCTATTTTATTATTTATGCTACGTATATTCAGATGTGCTATAAGGAGAGAGTTAGAGGGTCTTGCTTGGTTGTAAGAGGTGAAGGGAATGAAGGTGAGGGGGTTAGTGTTATCTGAATTGTTAGGCCAGGGTTGGGGTGAATATCACCAGCTACTAGGAGGTGTAGATGAGGTCTGACTATAATCTTTACAGCTTTGGAGAAGATATATGGAGATTTTCTAAATTGGAAGTAAGCAATATGAGCAAGTCTGTGATACTTAGGAAGCAAGTAGGAGGGTATTGATGTTAAGTTTATATGGTTATAGGAGGATGGCTGTGTTATTAGTAAAGTATGCTGAGAGGGGTGGTGAATTTCAGAAATACAGGGATGTTCATAGGCTGTAAGTATATAGGATACAGATAGAAAAGGAAGAATAGTGAAAAGGAGTAGTAACCTTTTATTTTTGGACCTAGGAATAATGGCCATCGTAAGGTGTAAGACAGAGATAAAGTGCAGATGATAAGGAGTGGAGATGAAACAAATGTAAAGAGATAGGGTATAGGATGAGAGAGGGTGAGGAGATAGGCTTTATGTAGTGAAAGAGTTAGTTAATGAAGGTATATAAGTGATATGTGATAAGTATGTAATAGGATAATGAGAAGGGATTAGGTATAAGGCTACAAAGGAAGGGGTGTGGTCCAAGGTAGAAGTGTAGGTGCAGTGGGGGTGGGTGAGATTTGGGGGTAGTGTAGGGGAGCGGAGTGAGCCCGCAGGGCGAACCGAGCAGGTAGACCCAGAAAGTGAAAGGCTAGAGAGGAAAAACAATCAGTAAGCAAAAGAGATAGCAGCTAAGGTATAGGGTAGCGCAGAAAGAGCATATCTTAAAGCAAAAAGTGGTAAGGCAACATGGGCAATAGAAAAATATAGGAAGAAACAGCAGGAGATCAGAAAGAGTAAAAAAGGGTCTATTCTTAAAGTAAAACTGTGGGAGAGAAATACCGTAGGTAAAGGCTTATTCCTGGGTATGTGGTGCCACCTAGTGATGACAGGAGAAACGGCTGCAACAGGGATCGTACAGAATGGTGACCCACAGTATCTGTTTGGCAGATAAAAATAATATCTGCAGGGCGGAGGGAGAGAGGCAGGCTGCGGTCAGCTGCAAGCACACTGTAGGCAAGAAGTCAGACTCACGGTAAATAAGCAGAAAAAATAAAACACAGTTATGCGCTTAGGTAAAAAGGCAACATAACTGAGCATTCACTTGAGTGAAGGGGTAAGCGCACAGTAGGGTGCGTAGAAAAGAACGGAGTCTTCACACAGTACTAGGAGGAGATATTCCTTTCTGTTGGTCGTGGTTTATGATTCCAATTCTTAACCTAAGCACAGAGGGAGTACCCGGGGGTAGAACGGCTGCAAAATAAAGAGACAGGACAATTATGAGTACGGCAGGTATAGAGAAGCACAAAGGAGGCTAGTAGAAGGAAAAAAAAGCTAGGCTGGACGATAGGACAGAAGATAAGAGTTAGGGAAAAATACTAGAAAGCGGGGGGGGGGGATATTAGCGGGACATACAACAGAGAACGGACAAGATATAGAGAAAATAGCAGTTTCCCCTAGAACCCAACAAAGAGCGAGACACCCGGCTATAATATTAGACAGGCAGAGAGAGTTACAAGTCCACACCTTTAGTCCCACAAGAACAGTAAAGATAGAGGCTGCAGTACAGGGGAAAGGAGGAGCAGCAACAGCAATCATACAATTTGTAATAGAACTGCAGCAGAGGTCACAGAAAATAATCACAAAAACAGTTACAGTAAATGCAGCCAGAGATGTATCTTAAAAAACAGTACTGTAAGTTATTATTTGCACAAATCAATGCTAAGTATAGAGCACATAATCAATTATAGATACATATAGGATATCTAGAGCAAACAATGAGAGGTTATAGTGAAACTAAGCAGGCTGCATCAATGTAGAGACTATAGCTGGTGTAATAATGCTGTGAGTTAAGCACACAAATAGTAGCACTTTCCTATCGCAGCCACATTAAAGTATATTACACACTGGCGTTGCCAATCCTTCAGTAAAACGAGACATGAGGTAACTAGTCTTGGGCAGGATAAATTAGAGTGTTAACAGTAGTACCAGACCTGTATCAAACAGAGGCTCAGCCACAAAATAAGAACACAAAGCAAAAGCAAAACACATGGGTAACCTTAATTTTTAATTAGGTAATGCCTGTGAATACAGCTATCAATTTGAGGCAATTGTTCCTGTAGAGGTATTAGAGATATTTTAGATATTTTACGAAAATTTGTATAAAGCAGAGAAATGTGGAAATCAAGAAAGAGCACAAAGGGAAATATTTATGCAGGACTTAATTATGCCAAGTTTAGAGATTATTATATTCGTTTTTGAGTTTCATCTATCTGCAGGAAAATCTTCAGGAACAGATAGTATTCCTGCGCAAGTTAGAACATCAAGAAGGAATAAAGTGATAAAGATCTGGATGAATTTAAGTAGTCTTATAAAAGGAAGGAAACCACCACCATCTTGGAAGAAAGCTGTGGTGACTGTAAAACCAAAAGATGGTAAAGACCTTTCAGACCCAGCTTCATACAGAACCGATTTCAGTTTTAAACCATGACTATCAAGTGTTTATATCCATACTAGCTAAAAGAATGGCAAAGGTATTGCCAAAATTAATAGAGCAATGATGATCTAAGGGGAGAAGCAGAATGTAAGAAAATACAGTGGTTGTTGGTGGGTCTTGATATAGAAAAGCATTCAGAGGAGTAAGTTGGAATTTCACAGGTAGGGCAATGGAAGCATTTGCATTCCCCGATACAGTAATAAGGTTAATTAGGAGGATATATGAAGGATTAGAGGCAAAGTATAAAGTGGGAGGGTTCATGTCTGATAACAACAAACTAAAACTGATGTACGTGGTAATAAAAATAAAGAAAACTAAGAACAAACCACATACTGGAATGAAAACCAAAAGGAGCACTAATACAGCATTAAGCGTACTGACTTTATTTCTCCACTTTTCATCCAACAGGACTTCTTCAAAACAACAAATAACCATAAGAACACAGACTTTAAATACCTTTCAATACAAATGTAATAATCAATTAACTAACCAGCTGTAATGAACAGCTAATTAAGTGATAAACTGTTCAATACAATAAATTTAAATCTAAAAACATGGCTAACTACCGTTACCATCTGGTTTGACGTTATGTCTATGATCTTTTAAAATATTTTATATTTATAAGTCTATTTAAACCTGGATATTCATCAGTTATCAATATGATTTGCTATGATGTTTCCTTTTTTTTTAAATCATTCTTATAATCCCCACCCGTCATATTCATAGGAACCTGTTCAAGCACATACAACAAAAACTTTTTATAATGTTCACAAATGAGACTATGTCTAAAAAGGGCATTATCATGATCTTTATTCCTAATAGCATGAACATCCTCTTTTATTTTCTTCTGCAATGCCCACGTGGTCATCCCAACATAAAACACTGAGCAACCAGGACATACACTGATACAAATTACTCCTGTACTATTACAATCAAACCTACCAGTGCTAAAACAAGTTTGATTTAAATGAGCTAACAATAAATACAGCCCCTCATAAATAAACCTACAAGATGAACAAAAGCCGCATTTGTACGTCCCTTTGGTTCTATCTGTAGGTGGTAAACTAACCTTACTATTATCATTATTTAATAACGTTTTTAAGCAGTTGTTCCTTTTATAAACAAACAGGGGGCTCTCACCTAAAACTATCAACTGACATTTCTAAATTACAAACTAAGCTACCTGATATATTCTCTAAATTAGTAGCCTGACTGTTCTCAAAATATTGTCTCAGAAGGGGTAAAAATGGGCGTCACTTTTCTTTAAAATATCCACAGCATTAGAGACTAATAAATCTTTTTTTGTAACCCTTCTGTAAAAAAAAGCGAGATAATAAAGGACAATTCTTGTTTAAAGACTTCATCTCTAGTGGTCAGTCTAGATGCTCGAATAAACTGTTCCCTGGGTATGTTCTTCTTAATAAAATATGGGTGGTTGCTATTAAAATGTATTCTTCCTATAAACTTTACTGTGAAAATAGGGCTTCATTAAATCCCATTCTAAGGTAATATCTAAAAAATTAACAGTCATGCCTACGTCTCTAAAGAGAATGACAAAAAATCATTAGTAGCATTAACAAAAAAAGTGGCCACAGTATACAGTCCGTGCGGGCTACTGCTTTGTCAGTTATGGCAATTCAGTGGTACAGTGATTAATGTTGTTGCCCCACAGAGCTTGAACCTCCAAATTGGCTCTCAACTGGAGTACATCCTGCACAGAATCTGTATGTCCTGTCTGTGTCCACATGGATTTTCTCTGGGTAATCTAGATTATTCTCACAGTTTAAAGACTTGCTATATGTGATCTGGTCATCCCCTAAACTACCCACAGATATATACTGTATGCTTGTATGGGTGAGTTTTGTATGGGTGAGTTGTGTGTGTGTGTGTGTGTGTGTGTGTGTGTGTGTGTGTGTGTGTGTGTGTGTGTGTGTGTGTGTGTGTGCGTGTGCGCGCGCGTGTGTGTGTGCATCCTGCAATGATTAGCATACTATTCAGGAGCAGTTTCACTGCATCCCACCCAATGAATGCTAGGATAGGTTCTGGTTCCCCTGCAATCCAGAACTAGATTTAGCACGTTACTGAAAAGTGAATGAATGAATAAATGCAAAAATTTGTCAATTACTCCCTTAAGTGGAAACTGTCAAAAGCCTTAGCAAGGACAAGATAAGCAGTATACGCTGTCAGCCCTTCATCAAGTGATGCTGTTACCTCTTCAAACTATGTCACTGGATTCAAAAGACTAAATCACGCCTTAATAAACCCATGTTGTTCCATATCGAAAAAAAGTACATCCCCTGTGTTGTTTTAGATAACCTCCATTTTACATATAAAACTGATCAGTCTGTTAGGTCAAATGTTTTTGTTTGGCATTTGTGCCCCTGTTACCTGTCCATCACCCACCTCAGGAAGGGCCATCATTCAGACAACCATCAAGTGTGGTCTAAACTTTTTTGCCACTGCCATACTCTTGCATGTGCAAACTCTGAAAAATGCCAAGGAGGGTACATGCAACAGGGTGACCGTGGAGACTGGCCCCTCCAAGTTGCCCTGCCCTTACCCTCAAAGCACTTTGCAGTGGTTTCTCCTGTTTCCACCAGAGAAATCACCTCAACTACTCACAACTGTACCCTTGGAAAGATGAGCAGGCCATACTGCTTCATTCCTTACCCTGATTGTCGCACTACTCTAGTGCCAGAGTAATTAATCAAACCCCAGTTACCTAGGTCACAGAAAAGGTCTACATTGTTTATGCCTTTCTGAACTGATACCACTATAGCCTGTCACCACAGATTCAAGATGTATACACACGCTAATATTTTGTGTTGGAATCCAGCAGGTATGTTGTCTGGCCCCGTGGAACTTAAGTTTTCAGTTTTACTTATGGCAGTGATTACATCTGTAATTACATAAGGGATGCCTCCCCTTGTCCCAAGAGCACTCGAACATATTTCCTTGCTTATTGTGAAGTATGGACAAACTTTTTGTCCAAGCACAACCTGAGACTACGGCTAGTCAATTGCTTCATTGTTTACTGGTAACATGTTACATACACAATGTTTCCTTTTTTATTTTCTGATATAACTGAAAAATGCCTTATTATTGATTTCAACCTCAGAGACTACATTGAGTTCATAGCTGGAGGTAAAAGAGTTCATAAGAAAATACAGTTTCTGCACTTTATCATCTAGACTTATTTTTATGACTAGGATAAGTTTTGAATGCAAAGTATCATATTTTATGTTGCATATCTTATTAATTTCGCAATTTCTCCAAGCATCCAAGAACGAACAAGTGACAGACATCAGACAAGTAATAAGAGTAAGCACTCCACTGAGCTTATATCCAATAGCACCTCTTGTCGAGACTCTGAAGAAATCAGATATATACTAGTAGACAAATTTCTCTCAAAACCCCCCCAAGACACACAGAAATTTTCCTCTCACACCATTGAGTCAGCGACACCCACTTTGATTTCCTCCAAACAAGTTTTAGCAACCATCTTCAAAACTAAGACCACTATCTCTGTGTGTCTAGATAACACACAGGCAGCTTCCTTGTTAGTATGAAACACTGCCTCAAATACTCTCACAAACCTATTCAACCTTAGCCTCTCCACAGAGTCAGACGCCTACAAAATGGTTGTTTTTGTACTCCTTCACAAGGGTAGCCTTGCCGTTGGGAGGGTGGTCTAATGGTTAAGGTGTTTGCCTGACAAACACAAGGTGCAGGGTTTGAGTCTCACAAGGGATAATTGGCTAGGCTTAAAATGGCTCGCAAGGACAGTTAGCTTAGTACGAACATATGTATGTATGTAATCTATGTATTGACCCTGGAAATTACAGAGCAGTTATTCTTACTCATATCATTTGCAAAATAACTGCACAAATAATTGTGGAACTTATAAATAAGAATATTGATAGACTACAAGCTCTAGCAGCCAGTCTGACTACCTGGACAGTTTGAGAAAATCATAATTTGCGGTTAAAGGCTTATAGTGCCTGCATATTTGAACTCTTTCTTACTGAAATTGGTACACCTTGTTTGCTGTAGCATAGACTACATCCAGGCCTGCTGAATCTAGCTTTGTTTGTACGCTTGTTGTTTGTTTGCTTGTTATTTCCCTGAAACGCTAACGTGGCTTTTCAGCGCTTCTGTGGATCCCTAGTAATATCTGCATTGCTTACTGTACTTATTTCCTTGTTTCACTTGAAAGAAAGTTACTGTTTGTCATTTTTGCATTTAAGTTACCTGTAACACATTGCATTTAAGTTACCTGGCACTTGCTCACTAAAGCAATTATATAAGTCAGCACTAAAAAATTAAAAGCACTACACCCTCACAAACTCCACTTGGCCATTTTTTTCAATTATAAAGGAATTCCCAATACTATTCTAGCATGTCCAAAGATCAGTTGTCAATCTCCTCTCCGGTCCAGCTGGTGAATCTGGGAATCTTGAGGCAATGTTACAACTGCCTCATGTACACAGACAACCCTCTCCTCCTCCCAACAAATTCCAACACATGTGAGAGATGCAACCAT
Source organism: Protopterus annectens (assembly GCF_019279795.1). Lineage (NCBI taxonomy): Eukaryota > Metazoa > Chordata > Ceratodontiformes > Protopteridae > Protopterus > Protopterus annectens. Next base: position 549,743,947 of record NC_056730.1, on the reverse strand, counting down.
ATAACCATACTGGAGGCTAAGCTCTCTCAACTCAGTACTGGCGAAACCAGTCAGGAGGAGAAGGAAACCACACTCACTAAAATTCCAGTCTCACATAGACCTACCATGACAGCAAACCAAACACATAAACACACAAAAACATACTCGGAGGCTCTAAATAAAAATCCGCCTAAGCAGCAGAGACCTCCAAAGCAGACACCCAAGCAACCGCTACCCCAAAACAAAACACGTGCAACACATAGCTCACAAAGCCAGTGTGCCAAACAGTCACAGCCCTTAAGGCTAAACAACACACCTGATACACTTGTAATAGGTGACTCTATCATCAGGCACACTGACGTCCCACTCACCAGGCTGAACAAGGAGAAGGTCACGGTGAGCTGCCTGTCGGGCGCTAGGATCCGCCACATAACACAAGCACTCAGGTCACTCCAAGGCAAGTATAAATATGACTCAATCATTGTCCATGCTGGTGTGAATGACCTGAGACGTACCTCCCTGGACTACATGAAAAGAGACATAGAGGAGCTCTCTGAGCATGTAGCCCAGGCCAGTATGACCCTGACCTTGAGTAGCATCTTACCCTCACCAAGAATGATGCCACAATATGAAGACAAGATGATCAATTTCAACAATTGGCTTAAGTATTGGTGTCATTCAAAGGGGATCCAATGCCTGTCAGCCTGGGATGACATGCTCGACAAAACACGATGCTTTGCTAGGGACGGCTTGCACCTGTCACCCCTGGGCTTTCGGATATTGGCAAAGGCTCTTGCTACCCCCATAGTGCCTTTTTTAGGCAAGGCTCAAAAGACAAACCCACCTCCATACGTATCACAAGGGATAAGAAGCTAAGAGTAATGCTACTCAACGCCAGAAGTCTAAACCTCAAGATGCACGCACTCGAAACTCTCTTTAGCATGGAGAACATCGATATCCGTGCAGTAACAGAAACCTGGTTCAAGGCTCCCGAGAGCACCCCAGCACTACCAGGTTATACCACATACCATGCTTTTCGGCCCCAAAACTTGGACCGAACCACAAAAGGAGGGGGAGTATCAAAATTCGTCAAAGATACCCACACTTCCAGGTTGGCGGCACAGCACAAAGCATCAGAGACTATCCATGTGCAAATAACAGTGGGTAAAACTGCCTTCCAGTTTATAGCCTGCTACAGACCACCCTCCCAAACCCAGGAACCCCACTCGGCCTTCCTGAAAACACTGGAAAATATGAAGGTCTCTCCAAACACCATTATATTGGGCGACTTCAACTACCCAAACATAGACTGGGAGCATTACTCTAGCTCCAACACCCTAGCCCAAAGGTTCCTAGAATTTATAAACTCAAATGCTATGGAACAACTTGTTACCACTCCCACAAGAGGGGAAAACATACTGGACCTGATCATCACCAACATGGGGACTCTATGCTCCACACCAGAAGTGTATCCCTCACTGGTAAGATCAGACCATAAACTAATCTCACTGGATATTCACATCCTGACTCCACCCCCTGCCCTGAAAACCACAGTGAAAAACTTCTCTAAAGCAAATTTCACACTCTTTAAAACCGAGGTGGAATCCTTTAAAACCCCCGGGCCTGTGGAAAATACGTCCCACACCGCAGAATCCTTTATAAACACATTCTATGAACACCTTCAGGAATGCATGGATCATGCAATCCCAAATAAAACCAAGACCCAATCCTCCAAAGGCACACCCCAGCCATAAACAAACTATACAATAGAAGGAGGAAGCTACTACATGATAGAGCAAAATCCCAAAAAGGGATGGCATCTCTGATCAGTATTAGTAAAAAACTACGGGCACTCATAAAATCGTCTAAGGCCAGCTTCGAGAGAAAAATTGCACAGGACACTAAGGATAATCACACGTCTTTCTTTAGTTATGTTAGGAACCTGGGTGGGAATTCCCAGATATGCTCAGAATTAGTCCAAAATGACAAAAAATACACTGAACCCACAGACATTGCCAACATCCTAGCTGACAGGTTGAGCGCAAACTCCCACCAAAAGGGTAAATATCTATCCCAGCAGAGTGCTGCCCCCCTTGACATCTCAGATGCTCAGGTAAGAGCTGCCCTCTCCAAAGCAAAAAACACAGCATCAATGGGACCAGACGATGTCCCGGGCTGCGTCCTACATGAACTCCAAGAAGAGCTAAACCCAAACATAAAACTACTGTTCAATCTCAGCCTTACTACAGGATATGTACCCAAAGAGTGGCGTACAGCAACAGTGGTCCCTCTCCACAAAGGTGGTGCCTCAATGGATCCTGGAAACTATCGCCCCATAAGCCTGACTAGCTTGGTCTGCAAAGCTATGGAAAGGATCATCATGGACCTCATAAATAAAGATACCGGGGACCTACAGACACTGGATCCTACCCAGTTTGGCTTTGTTAAGTTGCCTCTTAAGCCTGGTTGATTTCTTTGAAACAGTCACCAAGGCCATTGACGAGGGGAAGGTGGTCCACACAGCCTACTTGGACCTCGCAAAAGCCTTCAATATAGTACCCCACTCGGGCATTATAGATAAGCTCACCAGCTTAAATATAAACCCCTATGTCACTAGATGGGTTGCAAACTGGCTCAAGGACAGAACCCACATGGTTAGAATTGCTGGAGCCATGTCAGACTCCAAACCAGTTACAAGTGGCGTCCCACAAGGCTCAGTCCTGGGACCTCTCTTGTTCGGCATATATTTCTCGGAGGTACAGGCCAACACGGAAGGACTGTGGCTGACAAAGTTCGCAGATGACTGCAAACCTGGTGCCATAATAGACTCTCCAGCCGACACAAGCATCCTCCAAAAGGGCCTCATAGAAACAGACAACTGGTGTCAGAGCCATGGCCTCAAGCTAAACGCCAAAAAGTGTATAGTCATCCCCTTTGGCAAAAACAAAGTGCCCACAAATTACCACATAGGTGGTAATCCATTAAGTACAGAAGAAGTAATTAGGGACTTGGGGACCCAAGCTGACAGCAATCTCTCATTTGACAACCATGTGGCCAAAGTGGTTAGAAAAACATTTTATATAGCCCACCTAATCATGAAGGGATTCACATCTAGATCAGGGGAGGTCATCGTGCCTCTTTACTCATCCCTCATCAGGCCCATAATTGAGTACAATGCCCCTTTTAGGATGTACCTTACCAGACACCTGCAGCAACTGGAAAGACCCCAAAAGTACCTCACCAAGAGGATCAAAGGGCTCAAACAGATGCCATATGCTGCCCGGTTAATGAAACTCCAACTCTACTCAGTGGCATACCGCCTGCTCAGAGGCGATCTATGCCTGACATATAAAGCCATGTCCAACCCGGAATTAATGGACATGCTGCACCTCAGAAAATCCAAATCCCATCAAGAGAGACTTGAACCTCAGCACTGAAATAAATAGGACATGCTGGAGGGACAGATTCATAACCCAGAGGCTCCCTTCACTCTGGAATAAAATCCCAGTCCAGGTTAGGCAGAGTCCCTCATTGACTCTCTTCAAGAGGAATCTTGATGAGTGGATGGGAGATCGTAGGTTTACCCCGGGTATCACTTCTGTGTCACTGTTAGACAGAGGCACAGTATACTAACCTCGAAAAAGGGCATAGCAAAATTAATTTAAAATGGGTGGCGAAAGCCAAACACACTCTGGCTAGGCTTATAAATGCCCTAGGGCAGATAGCCTAGTATGAACCTATGAACAAGTATGAACACACTGCTTACCAGGATCTGGCCAAAGCCTTCAATACTAGTCTTCACATTGCCATTACAGAAAACTGATGCAGTTGAATATAACCCCCCTACTTCATTTGCTGGACAGCAAATTGGCTTAGAGACAGAATCCACTAGTCAGGGCTGGTGGCACATCCCCAAGTGTTCCGTGCTGGGGCAATAATCTCTGGCATCTTAAGACTGCAAACCGTCATCTCACCAGAAGACAGTTGTACTCTGAAAAGGTCTATCCCTCACTAAATCATGGTGTCAGAACTGTAGACTAAACCTAAATGCAAAGATATTCAGCACTGTGCACTTTGGTAAACAGAAGCGTCCCTGCAACTATCATATAAACAATACTGCCCTCAAACTAGATACTCTCATTAAAGAGATGGACACATTTATAGATTATAAACTCTCATCTGACCACCAAAAATTGACTATCATTAGGAAATCTTTTCACCCACTCAGCTTGCTCATGGTCAAAATCAGTCATTTTCCCTCTGTACTCATAGGTTCATAGGTAAGTACTAGGCTATCGGCCCAAGGACTTAAGTAAGCCTAGCCAACAAGGTTCCCCTGGCTTACGCCACCCAAGAAAGTTATTTTCCTGTGCCCCTGTCGAGCAGAGCCACAGAAGTGATCCCTGGGGTGTATTTCCTATTTCCCATCCACTCATCAAGATTCTTCTTGAAGAGTGCTAATGAGGAACTTTGCTTGACAGAGATGGGTAGCTTGTTCCAGAGTATGGGAAGTCTCTGGGACAGAAATCTATCCCTCCAGCATGTCCTGTTTATTATGGTGACAAGGTTTAGGTCCCTACAGCATGTAGCTCAGAGGGATTGGGATTTCTTTAGGTGTAGCATGTCCAACAGCTCTGGGTTTGACATGGCTTTATATGTTAGGCAGAGATCACCTCGGAGTAGGCGATATGCTACGGAATAATGCTGGAGTTTGTTGAGACAGTCAGTGTAGGGCATTTGTTTGAGGCCAGTAATCCTCTTTGTGAGGTACTTCTGTGGCCTTTCCAGCTGCTGCAGATGTCTTGTGAGGTACATTCCAAAGGGGGTGTTGTACTCTATAATGGGTCTTATGAGTGTCAAGTAGAGGGGAACAATGATCTCTTTTTCCTGGATGAGAACCCTTTTGTGATGAGGTGTGCCATGTAGAAGGATTTCCTGACTACTGTGGTGATGTGATTATCAAAGGAAAGACTACTGTCCACCTGGGTCCCAAGGTCTCATCACACATTCGGCGTTAAGTAGACTGTCGCCTATGTGGTAGTTAATGGGTACAGAGTTTTTACCAAAGGGGATGACAGTGCATTTTTGACATTGAGCTTGAGGCCATGGCTCTGACACCAGGCATCTGTCTCAGTGAGACCCTTCTGTAGGATGTCCACATCATTTGGGGACACGACTTATGGCTCCTAGTTTGCAGTCATCTGCGAACTTCGTTAGCCAAAGGTCTTCTGTGTTAGACTGTACTTCAGAGAAGGAGATACCAAACAGGAGAGGTCCCAGGACTGAACCCTGTGGTACTCCACTTGTCACTGGTTTGAAGTCAGATTTGGAGTCTGCAACTTTTACAGTGTGGGTTCTGTCAGTGAGCCAGTTGGCAACCCATCTTGTGACGTAGGGATTTATACCTAGTTTAGTGAATTTAGCTATAATTCCAGAATGGGGGATGATGTTGAAAGCCTTGGCGAGGTCAAGATAGGCTGTGTGAACCACCTTACCCTTGTCTACGGCTTTGGTGAAGAAGTTGATCAGGTTCAGGAGACATGATCTACTTTTCACAAACCCGAACTGGGTGGGGTCCAGAGTTTGGAGGTTACCAATGTGTTTGTTTATGAGTCCCATGATGATACATTACATGGCCTTACAGACCAGGCTCGTCAGGCTAATAGGGCGATAGTTCCTGGGATCAGTGGTGGCTCCACCTTTGTGGAGTGGGATAACTGTTGCTGTGCACCATTCAGTGGACACAAAGCCTGACGTGAGGCTATGATTGAAAATGGTGCATGGGTGGGGAGCTAGTTCGTTCTGAAGTTCGTCTAAAACGCAGCTTGGGATGTTGTTCAGTCATGTGGATGCTGTGTTTTTGGCTTTAGAGAGTGCAGCTTTTACCTGCATAGTTGTGATTACAGGGACTCTGCATTCTTCCTGTACAGATATGGGCCCTTTAGGGGGTGAGAAGGGGATAAAGTTAGCACTGAACCTATCTGCAAGGATGTTGGCAATATCAGCTGGTTCTGTAATTTTCATGCTGTTGTGCTGTAACTCAGAGGAGATTTCAGTGTTGCCACTGAGATTCTTGACATAGCTACAGAATGCTTTGCGGTTGTCCCTAGAATCAGTGGCAATTTTGTTTTTGTAGCTAGCTTTGGAGGATCTTATAAGGGATCTCAGCTTCTTACTGAGGCTGACCAGGGAGCTCCTCCACTCATGGGAGTTTACTCTCTTTTGCAACAGTTTCTTCCTTCTGTTGCAGAGTTTGTTTATAGCAGGGGACCACCAGATTGGCTTCTTGTTTATGGAGGATAGCATCTTGGTTCTGTTTGGGATAGCACGATCCATGCACTTGTGTAAGTGCTTATAGAGTGCACTGGTGTAGGATTCAGCAGTCGTAACTGTATTGTCCATTTGCATGGGTGTCATGAAGTTTGCCACTTCTGTCTTAAGAAGCATGAAGTTGGCTTTGGAGAAATTTTTTACCATGGTTTCCTTAATGGGGGGTGGGGGTGGGATGTGGATATCTAGGGTGATTAGCTTATGGTTGGATCTGACCAACGAGGAGTTGACTTCAGGTGTGGAACACCAGTCACTCATGTTGGTAGTGGCTAGGTCTAGGATATTGTTGCCGCTGGTGGTGGTGTGGATAAGCTGATCCAGGGCATCGGAATTTATGAATTCCAGAAAGCGTTGCGCAAAGGAGTTGGTACATGAGTAGTTTTCTCAGTTAATGGTGGAATAGTTGAAATTGCCCATTATTAGGGTGTTTGGTTGAACCCTAATATTTTCAAGTACATCAAGAAAAGAGGAATGGGAATCCTGGGACATGGTGGGGGATCTGTAGCAAGCTACAATTTGGATTGCAGTTTTGTCCAGAGTTAGTTACACTTGGATAACCTCGGATGCATTATGCTGAGCAACTAGCCTGGAAGTGTGGATATCCTTAATGAATATGGACACACCTCCACCTTTGGTGTTCCGGTCCAGGTTAGATGGCCAAAAAGTGTGGTATGAGTTATAGCCTAGTAATGCAGAGGTGCTCTATGGAGCCTTGAACCAGGTCTCAGTCACTGCACAAACATTGATGTTCTCCATTTTAAGGAGTGCCTCGAGAGAGTGCATTTTGAGATTTAGACTTCTAGCACTGAGTAGCATTACCCTCAGTTTTTGCTTGCCCGTTCCAGTTATGGTGGTGAATTTATCATTTGAACCTTGCCTAAAAAAAGGCACTATAGGGTGACAAGAGCCTTAGCCAGTATCCAGAATCCCAGGGGTGACAGGTGCAGGCCATCTCTAGCAAAGCATCGTGGTCTGTTGACCATGTCGTCCCAGGGAGACAGATACTGGATTCCCTTAGAATGACATTAGAAGCTTAGCCAATAGTTGAAGTCAATCACTTTGTCCTTGTACTGCGGTATCATTCTGGGCGTTGGCAGGATGCTACTCAGCGCTAGGGTCATACCTGCCTGGGCTACAAGATCGGGGAGCTCTTCCATGTCTCTTTTTATGTAGTCCAGGGAGGTATGTCTCAGGTCATTCACACCAACATGGACAATGACAGAGTCATATCTGTACTTGTTGTGGAGTGACCCATGTGTGTGGATTATGTGATGGATCCTGGGACCTGAAAGGCAGCTGACAGCAACCTTCTCCTTGTTTAGCCTGGTGAGTGGGACATCAGTGTGCCTGAGTATAGAATCACCTATGACTATTGTGTTGGGTACGTTGTTTTGCCTTATGGGCTGTGGTTGAATGGCACACTCAGTCTGTGGGCTATGTGTCACTTGGGTTGTGTTGGGGGTGGAGGTTGCCTGCGTTTCTGCTTTGGAGGTCTCTGTTGCTTGAGCAGATTATTATTGAGAGCTTCTGCGAATGTGTTTGTGTCCCTATGTGTGGATTTTGGTGCTGTAGGTTTAGTGGGACTATGAGTGCGGTGTGGTGCAAGTGTTTACCTTCTCCCCTTGACTGTCAAGTTCAGTCTTGGTTGGAGAGAGCTTTACCTCCAGTTTGGCTAGATAAGTGCATCTCTCACAGGTTGTAGTGTTGGGTGGTAGGAGCAGAGGGTTGTCTGTGCACATGAGGCAATTGCTACATTGCCCCAAGATGCCCAGATTCATCAGATAGACAGGAGAGAACACAATCTCAAGAACTCCACCTCAGCCTTCCTGAAGACATTGGAGGATATGAATGTATCACAAAATACCATCATACTGGGAGACTTCAACTACCCAAACATAGATTGGGTACATTATTCTAACCCTAATACCCTAGCCCAAAGGTTCCTGGAATTCATAAATTCAAATGCACTGGAACAATTAGTCACCTCTCCCACTAGGGGAGATAATATACTAGACCTGATCATCACAAACATGGGGACAAAATGCTCCACACCGGAAGTATACCCCTCACTAGTGAGATCTGACCACAAACTAATCACCCTGGATATACATATCCCACCTCCACCCCCAGCACAAAAGACCACAGTGAAAAACTTCTCAAAAGCAGACTTCACTCTTCTTAAGACTGAGATGGTATCCTTTAAGCCCACTGTGCCAGTGGATACCACATCCCACGATGCCGAATCCTTCACAAATGCTTTCTATGGACATCTCCAAGAATGCATGGATCATGCAATCCCAAACAAATCCAAGTCCCTCTCCACCAAAGGTAAGCGCCCTGTCTGGTGGACCTCAGCCATAAACAAATTGTATAACAAAAGAAGGAAGCTACTGCACGTCAGAGCAAAATCCCATGAAGGGAAGACATCTCTGATCAACATTAGCAGAAAACTACGTTCTCTCAAAAACATCCAAGGCCAACTTTGAGAGAAAAATCGCTAAGGACACTAAAGATAACCACAAAGCCTTCTTCAGCTATGTTAGAAACCTGGAAACCCTCAGATATGCTCAGAGTTGGTTCACAACAATAAAAAATACACTGAACCCACAGATATTGCCAACATTCTGGCTGACAGGTTCAGTGCAAATTTCTCCCCTCCTTCACCTCCAAAAGAAGAAATACTTATCCCAGCTGAATGTAATCTCCTGTCATCTCAGATGTCCAAGTGAGAACCGCCCTAAACAAAGCAAAAAACACAGCATCAATGGGACCTGACGGTATCCCGGGTTGCGTGTTACGTGAACTCCAAGAGGAGCTAAACCCACACATAAAAATGCTATTTAACCTTAGCCTTACTTCGGGATATGTACCTGAACACTGGCGTACAGCAACAGTGGTCCCACTCCACAAGGAGGGTGCCTCTACAGACCCTGGAAACTACCGCCCCATAAGTTTAACCAGCCTGGTCTGCAAAGCTATGGAAAGAATCATTATGGAACTCATAAACAGAGACATAGGGGACCTACAGACACTTGACCCCACCCAGTTCAGCTTTGTAAAGGGCAGATCCTGCCTTTTAAACCTGGTTGACTTTTTCGAAACAGTCACTAGAGCCATTGACGAGGGCAAAGCAGACCATACAGCATACCTGGACTTGGCTAAGGCCTTCGACACAATACCCCACTCAGGCATCATAGATAAGCTCAACAGCTTAAATGTAAACCCTTATGTCACTAGATGGGTTGCAAACTGGCTAAAGGACAGAACCCATAAAGTTAAAATCACTGGAGCAATGTCAGACTCAAAGCCAGTCACAAGTGGTGTCCCACAGGGATCTGTCCTGGGACCCCTCTTGTTCGGCATTTATTTCTCAGATGTTAAAGCAAACACGGGAGGGCTGTGGCTGACAAAGTTCGCAGATGACTGCAAACTAGGCGCCATAGTCGATACACCAGCAGACACACACATCCTACAAAAAGGCCTCACAGAAACGGACAACTGGTGCCGGAGTCACGGCCTTAAACTAAATGCCAAAAAATGTATAGTCATCCCTTTGGGAAAAACAAAGTACCCACAAATTATCACATAGACAGCAACCCACTGAGTACTGAAAAAGTAATCAGAGACCTAGGGACCCAAGTCAACAGCGACCTCTCATTTGATACCCACGTTGCCAAAGTGGTTAGAAAAACATTCTACCTTGCACACCTCATCATGAAGGGATTCACATCCAGATCCAAGGATGTCATTGTACCCCTATATTCCTCCCTCATCAGACCCATGATTGAGTACAATACCCCATTTGGTATGTACCTCACCCGGCATTTGCAACAGCTGGAGAGACCACAAAAGTACCTCACCAAGAGGATCAAGGGTCTCCAACATATGTCTTATTCTGCCAGACTAAAGAAACTTCAGCTCTATTCAGTATCATACCGCCTGCTTAGAGGTGATCTCTGCCTGACGTACAAGGCCATGTCCAATCGGGATCTGATGGACATGCTCCACCTCAAAAAATCCAAGTCCATCAGGACCACAAGAGCTAAAGACTTAAACCTCGGCACAAGTATGAATAGGACATGCTGGAGGGATAGATTCATAACCCAGAGGCTTCCCATGCTTTGGAACAAAATCCCAGTTCGCATTAGGCAGAGCCCCTCACTGACTCTCTTCAAGAGAAATCTTGATGAGTGGATGGGAGACCGTAAGTTTACCCCAGGGGTCACATCTGTGTCACTGCTAGACAAGGGCACAGTAAACTAATTCTATTATATAAGGGGACCTTCATTGTGTCACTACTAGACACAGTATTCTAAATTTATTCTGTACATTTTTGTACCATTTCATGGGGTGGCAAATGCCACATCACTATGGCTAGGCTTACAAATGCCCCAGGGCAGATAGCCTAGTACTATACTATGAAACTATGAAACTGGGAGCTGACCCTGGGACATGCCTGAATAAAAAAATATTTTCCTCTAGACAAGTGAGGAAGGTGAGTACAAGAGCTGTTTTTCTCTAAGCAAGTGTGGAAAGTAAGTACAAAAACGCTTTTCCTCTAGGTAATGAAGAAGGTTGAGTGCCGTAGTAATTTGTAGCTTATTTACTGCTTACAACAAGTTCTGAACAAGTGCTGAGCATGAAAAAGGAAGTTCAAGTGCTAAAACTAAGAATCCGTATCTGAACTAGATTAGTTACAGGAAAGAAACAAGTGCAAATGCGGTCTTTTAAATCAGAAAGTTGAGTGAGATGGAAAAATTGGCCAAACGGCCAATAACTACAATTTCTGGACCAGAAACCACTCCCACTGATAAGCTAGCAGGTTTCCCTCCAACACAGAAAGGCTTGGGAGGCCTCGGGAGCTTACAAACAGTCCTGGAAACACCAAATATGTATCTGGACTAGACTAGCTACAGGAAAGGGGGGAAACAAGTGCAAATGCGGGCTTTTAAATCAGAAAGTTGAGAGATGGAACACCTGCCCAAACGGCCAATAAAAAGAAGTTATGTACTCATCATAACATTCCATGTTTGTAGTCCATCTCGTCCTTCATTCTTACACTTGGGTTCGGAGCAGATCCTCTGCTCCGACTCTGCAACTCTCTAGCTCAAAGTCTTCTGGTTGGCTCGTGGCAAGGTGGTATCCCCATCATGCACTGCTGACATATCCCAGATCTTGTTTGCTGCTAGTAGTAGAACTATAGAGGAAAAGAACAAACCATGGAGAAAGGTCTCAAACGTAGAGAGAAAGTAATTGTTTAAATTGCCCCTGGTCCTCAAAGGAGGGGGCAGGAGGGTGGGACAGTAAGAATGAAGGACAAGATGGAATACAAACATGTAACGCCTATGGTGAGTACATAACTTCTTTATGTTCTGTAGTCATATCTCGCCTTCATTCTTACACTTGGGACAGCGTCCCTAGTACCTTTATCTTGGGTGGCTCACGGGAAAATATTTCTGAGTACTGCGGAACCAAAGGAAGATCTGTTCCTGAAAGCCACATCCAACTTGTAATGAGTTATGAATGCATGAGGTGTAGCCCAAGTTGCTGCTGCACAAATGTTATCCATGGGAATTTTTGCTTGGAAGGCCACGATCTAGAAACAGATCTGGTAGAGTGGGCTTTCACCTTAAAAGGGAGATCTTTGCCACTAGACATATAAATGAATGAAATGCAGCTTGAAATCCAGTGTGATAAAGTAGGTTTTGAGACTGGTAAACCCTTTCTTGAATCTGAAAAGGAAATAAACAATTGGTCTGACCTTCTGAAACTCTTGGTTCTATGAAGATAGAATCGTAGTTGTCTATGAACGTCAAGCTGGTGAAATTTGTATTTGAGAAAAAGACAGGTAGTTCAATGGATTGATTAATATTAGATTGAGAAGAGACCTTAGGAACAAATGAAGGGTTGGTCTGCAAAGAAACCCTGCCTCTGTGGAATACCAAATAAGGCGGCCCAATAGAGAGGGCTTGAAGTTCTGAGACCCTCCTTGCAGATGTGATGGCCACTAAAAATATAGTTTTCCATGAAAGGAATTTGAGATCGCACATTGCTGATGGTTCAAAGGGAGGTGAAGTAAGTTTTTGAAGGACAAAATTCAAATCCCAGGGTGGCACAGGGTCCATGACGGGGGTCTCAATAATGTGGCCCCTTTAAGAAAGGCTCTGCACAATCTATGCGCCATAAGGTTAGGATCATTAGCCAAATGGAAGGTAGAAATAGCTGCCAGTTGAACTTTTAATGGCAGCAGCTGAGCCTTGATGGAACAGTTGTGTACGAAACTCCAAAATCGCAGAGATGTGGGCTGCATAAGGATCGAGATTTCTATCGCGAGCTCAAAAGGAAAACCTTTTCCACTTACTGGCGTAAATCTTTCTAGTTGAAGGTTTGTGAGAAGATGTCAGAATATGTACAACATCAGGAGAAAAGTCATGAAGCCTGACTAGGGATGGAATCGGAGCAGCCATGCTGTCAAATTGAGGGTGTGGAGAGAAGGATGAAACACCCCTCACATATGCGTCAGTAAATCTGGCACTGGGTCCAAAATCCAAGGTTCGTCCATTAGGTGAGACCTGAGGAAGGGGAAACAAATCTGTCGAGGCCAGTAAGGAGCAATGAGGATTATCTTGCTTCCCAAGGATTTTGCTTTCTGAATGATCTTTGATATCACAGGAAAAGGTGGGAAGACATGGAGAAGTCCCGAGGGCCAATCGTGAACGAGTGCATCTCTGGGTATCTCCCCCTTCGGGGGAATCAGGGTGAAGTAGTTGCTGCATTTGGCATTCAGAGGGGTGGTGAAGAGATCGCAGCAAGGCTGACCCCATCTGTGAAAAATCTGTTCCGCAATGTGTGGATCCAGAGACCACTCGTGAGGCATAAGAATCACCCTGCTGAGCCTGTCGGCTATCACACTGGTTTTCCCCGGAATATGCATTGCGACCAGAAAGCGTTGGGAAGACACTACCCACTCCCAAACTCGAAGGGCCTCTCTGCATAGGGGGTAAGATTTGGTCCCTCCTTGTTTGTTTATGTACAATACCACTGAAATATTGTCCAAGTGAATCACAATCGTCCCTAGAGGGAGAAAGATGTGAAGTGCTTGCAATGCCAGAAGCACTGCTCTCATCTCCAGGACATTGATATGCAAATGAGCCTCGTGTTCCTGCCACGTGCCCTGGACTGTTCTCCCTAGATAATGCCCGCCCCACCCTATCTGGGAGGCATCTGTGGTCATGGTGGCGACTGGGGGATTCGGAACAAATGGTCTGCTTGTGGTCAGATGGCTGGACTGGGTCAACCAGTGAATATCTTGTTTGCACGATTCTGTTATAAGGATGGGGTGAGAAAGAGGTAGTTGCTGCAGAGACGATTGGGTGAAAAGTAACCACTGCAGAACCCTCATGTGCAGCCTGGCTAATGGGACTAATGTCATCGTGGAGGCCATCATCCCTAACAATTTGAGTACTGTCTTCGCCTTTGCTTTTCACTGTGGAAGTAGACTCCAAACTTGTTGCCTGAGATTCTGGACTCTCTCTATGGGGAGGTAAGCCCTCATTGTGGTGGTGTTTATTTCTGCGCCAATGAAATTCACATGCTGAGAGGGCGACAATGCAGATTTTTGCCAGTTTATTGTAATTCCTAGTTGCAAGCAAGTCATAATGCTGCGTCCCTGGCCTGTAATAGTAGATGCCTGGTGGTGGCAGTCTGGAGCCAGTCATCCAGGTATGGAAACACTTGGAATCCAAGGCGTCTCAAGAGAGCTGTTACCACTGCCATGCATTTGGTGAACACCCTGGAGGCTGTGGTGAGAGCAAAGGGCAGGGAGCGAAATTGGTAATGACTGGCCCCCAGCCAGAAGCATAAGTAACTCCTTGATGCTCTGTCCATTTTGATGTGGTAGTACGCATCTTGGAGATCTATGGAGCAAATCCAAACGTCTTTCCATAACAGCAGGAGTATCGACTGTAACGTGACCATTCGGAACTTGGACTTCTTTACTGATTCATTCAACTTGCTGAGATCCAAGATGAGTCTCAAGTCCAAGATAAGTCTCAAGTCCCCTGTTCATTTGGGCACCAGAAAGAATCTGGAGTAAGTCCCTAATCCTACTTGGTCTGCGGGGACGGGTTGGATGACTCTCTTTTCGAGCAACTTTTGGATTTCTACAGTTGCTAAATCCCTGTGATTGGGTGGAACATCCGGGATTCTTCTGTTCTGTGGAGGAGTGAAAGAGAAGGGAATACAGTATCCTCTGCACCCACTTGTCTTGTGTGATGTCGCTCCAGGCTTCCGGGTACAAAGATATACGTCCATCGACTGGCTCCAGAGATGCACAGTCAGGCCTCCTTTCAGGAGCGCTGGTAGGGAAGACCACAAAAGGAATCACGGTCTCCCTGATTCTGCGGGCCTCCCCTGCCTCTTGGGCAACGTCTACCATTATTTCCTCCTCCTCTGCCTCTGGAGAAGGAATCACCCTGTGCATCCTGGTAAAACCTTTGAGACTTTTTAAACCACATCTTTCTGCCCCTCTGCCCTTTGGGATAGGGTCTAGAAGGAACGGAAAAACAGACTCCCACGGCAGACAGAGTTTTCCCTTCCTGTTCACAGCTGGTGAGTGTGTCCTTTACCTTAGGTCCAAACAACGAGGCACCATCAAAGGGGGCAATGGTAAATGTAGACTTAAAGGCTTCCTCAAAATTACACACGTGCATCCAGGAGTGCCTTCTAAGAGAAACTTCTGAACCCGCTGCCCTACTCGCTCCATCTGCTGCATAAGATAACAGCCGCATGGATTAGTTAACAACAGAATTTAAGGTAGACATCTGTGCGTTAAGCTTATCAGATACCGCTTCAGATACGTTACCCTGGAGAGTATCTCCTAGCTCTTTCAGCAGATCTCTCTGGAACCTATTGAAATGAGAAAGGTAGTTCAGCGATCTGAGTGTAAAAGCTGCTGAAGAAAAGACACACTTCCTGTACCTGTCCATCGTTCAAGACTCCTTGTTCGGTGGATGGACGATGGAGGAACTTTCAGCTAGTTCCCTTTTGGTGGCTGCTGTCACCACCATGGCATCTACTAGCACGCCTTTGGTGAGAAAATCTTTGTCCTGAGGTGGTGATCGAAATTTATTAGGTCTTCTATGAACTGGTTCCACAGTATCAGGAGATTCCTACAACTTTCGACTCACTAGATCCAAAAGATCGTCGAAAGGTGGAGATACCCAAGAGGCGGAGGGTTGAGACCTGAAAGCCTTTAGGTACACTGACTCCTCATCAGAAGGGGAGGTGGTGGGCTAGCCGCCTCTCTGTTTCAGGATCTCTAGGATATCTTCAAAGGGGAAATCATCAGAGGATGACTTGGTGGACCCTTCTGACTCCTCGAGGTCAGTGTCTGATGTAATAGACTCATCCGGGGAGTCAACATGCTTCCTCTTACAAGTTTTCTTCCGAGGGGGCTACTCAGAAGGATATTCTGGGGAGGTCTTGGAAGACTGGGGACCACTCATGGGGTTCCTGAGGCTGTGAGTCTCCTCTGTGTTGGATGAGAGAGGGTGCTGAGAATGAGGTTGGCGCTTTAGGGGGGAGAGTGTCGGTGCCCCTAGTTGGAACTGAAGACTTGGACAGAACACTCCTCATCAGCTCGAAGGCGGACCCCCTCGGCTCCGAGGATGCCCCTTGTTCTGAAGGAGCAGAGGCAGTCCTCGGTACCAAGGAGATAGGCTCAGAGACAGACATCGGGTCCGAACTCACCTGAGCCGAAGCACCGACAAATAAGCTCGGAACCGAAAATGTTCGGGTCCAAGCATCCCCCTTCGGGCCCGACCAGACACCTTAGGACCCTAGACCCCACAGATGGTACAGAACGAATCAGAGTGGATATCGGAACTGAGAGACCCACAGAGGTAGCTGGAACCGACCTTTTCACAGCAAGTGGCACTGCCATCTCTGGCTCTGAAGCACCGGTGTGACTCAGAGGAGGAACGGTGATAGGGTGTACGGGCTCAGTAGGCTCCGGAGCTGACTGGGATGGAGCCGAAAGTAATTTTGCCAGAGCCGATGTCTTCAGGAGTCTGTGCACCACTCTCTCAATGTCCTCATCAGAAAGGCTCTTAGAGTACCTGGAGGGTAACGTGAGGGACCTAGACCGCTGAAAAATTGGCGATCTGAATGTCGGAGAAACCGGATGAAGTTCAGCCGACTGGCTCCGAGACACAGATTCAGTTATCGTCTCTGTAATCTTTGGAACCTAAACTGAATGCTCCACATCAATAATCTCTGTCAGCACCGAAACCAATGGAGCCGAAGAGGAAGTAGTCGATTTAGAAATTTTCTCTGATGGCTCCAACAACACTGAGTGAGTGGGAGACCACCTTTTTGCAGGTGTAACTTTGTCTTTTTTTAGATGAGGGTGATTTGAAACTACAGGAGGAAGAAGAAGCCAATTCATCTTCAAAGGAATGCTTTAAGAGACCTTTTAATATAAGTTTGTTTTTTTTCTCTCTTGAAGGACTCGAGGACTAAAAGCATGGCAAAAGGAGCAACATTCTTGAAGGTGAATAGCACCTAAGCAGTATACGCAAATAGTATGCCCACCTGTCAGGGACATTTTTTGAGCGCACTTGGTAAATTTTTTAAACCCAAAAGGCTTGTGCTTTTTCAAGTCTTTAGACATATCTGAAACCAATACTGATATCTAAGACAGACAGAAAAAAAACAAGTCACAGTGACTAGTGCCAAAAAACAAAACAAAACAGGAACTACCTCTAATTTAAACGGTTAGCCCTGTGGAAACAACAGGTAGGTAGACAGAGGACTAGGTCCTCTAACTTAAACGGGCCTAGCCCTAGAGGAAGAAACACACGACAGACAGAAGACTAGGTTCTCTAACTTAAATGGGCCTAGCCCTGGAGGAAGGAAAAAAACACGAGCGACAGACCGAGGACTAGGTCCACTAACTTAAACAGGCCTAGACCATGGTGAAAGATAGCTTTGAAAGAAGAAAAACAAATAGGCAAAGCCCAAATAGCAAAACAAAACCAACAGTGTTTGCAGGGATAAAACAAACAGGCCTGTGGAAGAACAGCCATTAAATAACAGCAGAAACACAACAAACAATGCCACACAAGGACAGATACCAGACTATAAACGAATACTAAAACAGCTGAAAACAACTTTTTTAAACACTATAAATTGAATAACAAGAAGAAAAAATATTCCACTTAGCCATGGCCAAGAAGAAGCACTTCTGAAGTTGTCGAGCGGCAAATGAGATCTGGGATATGTCAGCGGTGCATGATGGGATACCTCCTTGCCACGAGCCAACCAGAAAGCTTTGAGCTAGAGAATTGCCGTGTCGGCTCCGAACTCAAATGTAAGAATGAAGGCGAGATTGGACTACAGAACATCTACAATTTCTGGGCCAGAACCACTCCTTATGTGGTAGACAGGTTAACTAGTGCTTACCACTCCCACTGATAAGCTAGAAGGCTTCCCTCCAACACAGAAAGGCTTGGGAGGCTCAGGAGCTTACAAACAGTCCTGGATACAGCAAATTTGTATCTGGACTAGACTAGTTACATGAAGGTTGGAAAGAAGTGCAAATGCGGGTTCTTAAATCAGGAAGTTGAGGGAGATGGAAAAACTGCCCAAACGCCCAATAACTACAATTTCTGGGCCAGAAACCACTCCTTATGTGGTAGATAGGTTGCCTAGTGCTTACCACTCCCACTGATAAGCTAGCAGGCTTCCCTCCAACACAGACAGGCTTGGGGGGGGGGGGCTCAGAAGCTTACAAACAGTCTTGGATATAGCAAATCTGTATCACTAGACTAGTTACAGGAAAGGCAGGAAACAAGCTTAATTTTGTTTTTGTTACAGTTAAGTAAAACACTGGGAGATTCTAGCAAAGTTTTTTTTTTTTGTAAAGGAAAGGGAGAGAGGAGAAGCAGAAGATAATTCAAGGTTAGGAAACTAACCGTATCAGTCCCTTGCTTGAATATACCACCCCTTCCCTTTTCATGTACCTATCCCGAGATATTGCTCAACTACAAAAACATCAGTTTCCTTTCCTTACAAAGAAAATCTCAGCTATCAACACTCTAACTTACACAGACTAACTAAAAGCCCTACCTCTCTACTCTGTCTCTTAATAGGCATCTGCATGGTAACCTCAAGTCCTGCAAGGCAGCAAACAATGCTATCCTGCTTGATCTCCTATACATTCGTAAAACTGGTAGTACCACAAATACTTACTGTAGGGATCAGACTCTAAATCAAAACATAAAACAGTACATGCTGGTAGGATCAATATGTCTTCCAGAGGATTTCTTATGCATGCAACAGGCTTCTTCTCAGTATCAAGCAAAGCAGCTCTCTAACAATATTCAAAAATAAATTAGATAACTTAATGGGGATCTAAAAATTCACCCTTGGTATTGCTCCCTGTCCTTTATGGATAGGGGGAAAAATAGTGGGAACTGCACTAGCTGGACTACCAATGTTCCACTAGAGTGAATGCCAGGTATTTACCAATGAACTAATAAACCTATATATAACATTTTCAGACAAGAAACAGATCAAGAAAAAAAAAAGAAAATCTAATCTTTTGATTACATTACATAGTCTGTCCTGTTCTGTGGGAAGTTGCTTCACATGTCACACATGCCGCACAATCACAGCCCTTAAGGCGAAATAACACACCTAACACACTAGTAATAGGTGGCTCTATAGTCAGGCACACTGATGTCCCACTCACTAGGCTGGACAAGCAGAAGGTTACTGTTAGCTGCCTGTCGAGAGCCAGAATCTGCCACATAACACAAGCACTCAGGTCGCTCCAGAACAAGTACAAATATGACTCTATCATTGTTCATGTTGGTGTGAATGACCTGAGACGTACCTCCCTGGACTACATGAAAAGAGACATGGAAGAGCTCTCTGATAATGCAGCCCAGGCTGGTAAGACCCTGACCCTGAGTAGCATCCTGCCATCACCAAGAATGATATCTAAGTATAAAGAAAAAATGATCAATTTCAACAATTGGCTAAGCTTCTGGTGTCATTCAAAGGGGATCTAGTGTCTGTCAGCCTGGGATGACATGCTCGACAAGCCGCTTTGCTTCCCAAGAGACGGCTTGCACCTGTCACCCCTAGGCTTTTGAATACTGGCCAAGGCTCTTGCTGTGCCCATAGTGCCTTTTTAGGCAAGGCTCAAAAGTCAAACCACCTCAGTAAACAGCGCAATTAACAAAAAACTGAGGGTTATGCTACTCAACGCCAGGAGTATAAATCTCAAAATGCACATGCTTGAAGCACTCCTCAGTATGGAGAACGTCGACATCTGTGCAGTAACTGAAACCTGGTTCAAGGCTCCAGAGAGCACCTCAGCAATACCAGGCTACAACTCATACCACATGTTTTGGCCACAGAACATGGACCGAAACACAAAAGGAGGGAGGTGTATCCATATTCATCAAGGATACCTACACCTCCAGGTTAGTGGCGCAGCATACCACCTCTGAGATCATCCATGTGCAACTAACATTGGGCAAATCTGCAATGCAAATTGTGGCCTGCTACAGATCACCCTCCATGACCCAGGACCACCACTCCACCTTTCTGGAGACACTGGAAAACATGAAGGTCCTACAGAACACCCTGATACTGGGCAATTTCAATTACCCTACCATTCACTGGGAAAACTACTCGAGTACAAATTCCCAGGGCCAGTGCTTCCTGGAATTCATCAACTCAAATGCCCTGGATCAGCTGGTAAACTCCCCATACCAGAGGTGAAAACATATTGGACCTGGTCATCACCAACATGGGCGACAGGTGTTCCACACTGGAGGTCAACCCATCACTGGTTAGATCAGACCGTAAACTAATCACTCTGGACTGGATGTCCACACTCCATCACCACCCCCCAACTAAGGAAATCACAGTAAAAAAACTTTTCTAAAGCAAACTTCACCTTACTTAAGACAGAGGTGGGTGAGTTTCACAGCTCCCACGCTAAATGATAACGCTGCCCAAGATGCAGAAACCTTTACAAATGCACTCTATGAGCACCTACAAGGATGCATGGATCATGCCATCCCTAGTAAAACCAAGACTCACTCCTCTAAGAGAAGGAAACCAGTTTGGTGGACCCCTGCAATAAACAGGCTATACAATAGAAGGGGAAACTAGTTCAGAAAAAAAGCAAATCCCAAGAAGGAAAGACATCCCTGATCAGTATCAGTAAGAAACTAAGGTCCCTCATGAAATCATCCAAGGCTAACTTCGAAAGAAAAATAGCCAAGGATTCAAAAGATAACCACAAAGCCTTCTTTAGCTATGTTAAGAATCGAAGTGGCAACTCACAGATATGCACTGAACTAGTGAAAAATAGCACAAAATATACTGAACCTACTGATATTGCCAACATCCTGGCAGATACATTCAGTGCAAACTTCACCCTCCTCTCACCTCCAAAAGGGTCCACAACAATAGCGGAAAAGTGTAGTGTCCCAAAAATCACAAGACGTACAGGTGAAAACAGCCCTTTCAAAAGCCAAAAACACAGCGTCAATGGGACCAGATGGTGTCCCAGGCTGCGTCTTGCACGAACTACAGAACGAACTAACCCCCCCCACCTAAACACGCTGTTCAACCTCAGCCTCTCCACTGGCTACATGCCCATAAAATGGGGCACAGCAATGGTTATTCCTCTCCACAAAGGAGGGGCCACAACTGACCCTGGTAACTATCGCTCCATAAGCCTGACTAGCCTGGTCTGCAAGGGTATGGAGCGCATCATCATGGAACTCATTAACAAAGACATTGGGAACCTCCAAACACTTGACCTGATCCAGTTAGGCTTTGTTAAGGGCAGATCATGCCTACTAAACCTGGTTGAATTCTTCGAGACAGTCACCAAGGCCATAGACGAGGGAAAGGTGGTTTACACAGCCTACCTTGATCTCGCTAAGGTGTTCGACACCATTCCTCACTCGGGTATTATAGAAAAACTCACCAGCCTGAACATAAACCCCTACGTCACGAGATGCGTTGCCAACTGGCTTACAGACAGAACTCACATGGTAAGAATAGTGGGCTCCAGGTCCGACTCTATACCAGTCAAAAGTGGTGTCCCACAAGGCTCGGTCCTGGGACCCCTACTGTTCGGCATATACTTCTCAGAAGTACAGGCAAACACAGGAGGACTATGGCTAACCAAGCTCGCCGATGACTGCAAACTGGGGACCATAATTGACTCTCCGGCTGACACGGACATCCTCTAAAAGGACCTTACTGACACGGACACCTGGTGTCAAAGTCATGACCTCAAGCTAAATGCCAGAAAATGCATAGTCATCCCATTTGGGAAAAACAAAGCACCCACGAATTACCAAATAGGTGGCAGCCCCCTTAATACAGAAGAGGTAATAAGAGATCTGGGGACCCAGGTAGATAGTAATCTCTCCTTTGACAATCATATTGCCAAAGTAGTTAGGAAATCCTTCTATGTGGCCCATCTAATTACTAAAAGGTTCGCATCTAGAAATAGAGAGGTTATAGTGCCCCTCTACTCGTCACTCATTAGACCCATCATAGAGTACAATGCCCTATTTGGGATGTACCTCACAAGACACTTCCAATAGCTGGAAAGACCACAAAAGTACCTCACCAAGAGGATTACTGGCCTCAAACATATATCCTATGCAGCCCGACTGAAAAAACTCTGGCTGTACTCAGTGGCATATCCCTTACTCAGAGGTGTGATCTCTGCCTAACTTACAAAGCCATGTCCAACTCAGAATTGATGGACATGCTCCACCTAAAGAAATCCAAGTCACTGCGAGCCACGTGCTCTAGTGAGCTAAACCTCACCACAACAATAAATACAACATGCTGGAGGGATAGATTCCTGTCACAGAGACTACCCATGTTATGGAACAAAATCCCAAATTACATCAGGCAGAGCCCCTCACTAACACTCTTCAAGAAAAACCTTGACGAGTGGATGGGTAACAGAAAATACACCCCTGGGATCACTTCATTGGCTCTGCTTGACAGAGGATCAGTTAATTAATCAATGGGGCGGCAAAAGCCGACACACTCTGGCTAGGCTTATAAATGCCCTCGGGCAGATAGCTTAGTACCTGCCTACCTACCTATGAACCTATGTAACAAAACTAGTAAGTCGATCAATAGGTGAGACGCATACTGCTCAACCTATTACAGCAAGAAATCTGGACAAAGGCTAAAATAATGGGGGGGCAAAAGCCCATAAATAGGGACAGATTTTAAATATTGTTCTTACAAGCTTAGACATTTGCTAGAATGACAGGATTTATGTCAGCATGTGTTTTCTGATAGATATGAAGTCAGAAACACAAATCTATGTAACTATTTAGTAACTTCAATCCTCACTGATTTGCCAGAAAAGAACAAATTTTATGAAAAACAGACTAAAAATATGAGGCAAAAATCTGGACATCCTGCAAATATCTGGACAGTTGAGTGGTATGGTGATGAAACTACTGAATTAATTAAATTAGTGTTAAGTCAAATCCCATGCCATTTACCCTAGTTCATATTAGCCAAGCTTGTCTGAACCACAACTGTCTCAGATATTTGTGAGGTCAGTATGTTGGGTTGAATAAGCAGCAGGTCGAACTTGCCAATTTGTCAACTGCCTTCCCATCCATACAATGTAAACAAGTGCAAAGGAAGTGTTAGCAACAAAAGAAGGGGCCCAGCACATAATTATTAAGGTGTTTTTTTGCTTGCAGTACTTGAATACTGTGAACTAACCTGAAACATTAGTTAACAAAGACTACTTCTCAACTACTTTGCCTGCTGCCTTCTTCCCAAAGTTTGTGCAATGTACATACCTGCCAATGTTCCTACCTGACGCATTCTGTGCTTTGTGCCTAGCCTCTGTTAATCTGAAATACACATAGTGTAGCGTTATCATGATCAAACTGCTGTAACTGTAATCTCATATCAGCAGTCCAATGAAATTATTTGTGTTAACACAATACTTGTAACTTTTTCCTTTTCAGCTTTTTTTGTACCCAAATTGAGTTGAAACATATGAGAATTGTACTTCTTCTTGTAGTAATATCCTCTTAATTTCATGGCCTACAGGTGATACAATAGTGTGCATTCTTCCTGATTAATTACTATGTGTACACTACTAAGGTGACCTGCTCCTGCTCTCCTCTATAAAGGACCCTACACTTAGACATTTCAGTTAACAAAAGAAAACACTGGAGAGACAGAAAACACTGCACTCACAGAATTAACAAAAAATTCTGCCATCAAAAATAAGGGGTGGAATATGGTTCATAACTAATTTGACATTAAACCACAGGTTAGAGAGAACATAAAACATATATGAAAAGACAAAGACAAAGAACCATACTAATCAGAGCTGAAGATCGACAACATTCAAAGTGGAGATTTCACCTTTACCAGCAGACCTGTCACCAGTGGTATCCCACACAAGGGTCGGTGCTGGGATCCCTTTTGTTTGGCATATACTTCACAGAAGCCCAGGCCAAAATGAAGGGGCTGTGGCTAACCAAGTTTCTGGATGACGGCAAATTAGGTGCTATCACTGAATCTCCTAGCAATTTCAGCGTACTTCAAAAGGGGCTTGCACAGACCAGTGACTGGTGCCAAAGCCATGGTCTTAAATTAAAAGCAAAAAAATGCATCATCATTCCCTTCGGTAAAACAATATCCCTGCTGATTGTAAAATAAACAATAATACCCTAAGTACCAATTCAGTAGTGAGAGACCTGGGAACCCAAGTTGATTAGGACCGCAGTTTTGACCACTATGTGTCTATTGTGGTGAGGAAGGCATTTTACCTTGCACAACTGATTAGCGAAGGCATAGCCTCAAGAGCAAAAGAGGTTATACCCCCCCCCCCTCCATACCCATCCCTCATCAGGCCTGTTATTGAATATAATGCTCCCTTTGGTATGTACTGTACCATACACCTGCAGCAACTTGACAGACCTCTGAGATTTCTAACTAAGAAAATTCAGGGTCTCCTGCACATCTTATATGGGCAGACTGATGTCGCTGTCACTGTACTCAGTAGCGTATAGACTACTTAGAGGAGACTGGTTTACACTGCTATCTCTAACCCAAATCTAATGTAAATGCTGCACATCTGTAAGTCAAATGGGACTAGAGTCACCCGTTCTAGGGACTTCAATCTAACCTGAACATAAACAGGACCTGCTGGAGAGAAATACATCTCTCAGAGGTTGCCACTCCTCTGGAATGGGCTTCCATTCCATATCAAGCAGAGTACCTCCATTGCCCTGTTTGATTGCAACCTGAATGACTGGATGGGAAACCGTAAATTTCTGCCACGGATTGCCCCAGCTTCTCTCCTGGATGTGGGTAATCCTTGCTAGAAAAACCTGGGCACAGACAATATCTCTCGTCTACTATTATATTGGGATTTAATGGCTAGGTTTGTAAAGATCCTCGGGTCAATAGCCTATGAACCTATGAACCTATGAAGGATACAGAGAATTCAATAAGAAATGCAAAGGTCCACAATGAAGAATGGATAACCAGTTTAGTTAAGGGAGGTTAAATCTTTTTACAGATTCAAAGGGCAAGAAAGAAAATTGAAGTGATAGTGAAGCTTTTCACACAGGAAACAGGCTGGGCACAATACAGCAGTGAACAAGAATCTGTTTTCATGATTTGCCTGTAATTACTTGCCTTTACTGGAAAAAATACAGCAGCTATGACTTCCTGATGTACATGCTAGCAGCATAACTATCATCTTCTCTCCCCAAGAACAAGGACAAAGCTAAAAATTATGAAAGATAAAGGACCAAAATCAGGATTTTTATAAATATTACTCTAATTCACTTAAACACCCAATGAAACAACACATTTTACATCAGCATGCATTTTTTTCCAAACAATAAGTATGAAACTCCGATGTCTATCATTATTGACTGACTACAATCCCTGGTAATGTACAAAATTAAACATTTTAAGAGAAACACTGCAAAATTACGAGACTAAATCGAGACATTCTGCAGAATCAGTAAGGGACAGTTGAGAGTCATAATTAGCTGTCTCAATAAAATTAATATCAAAAACCTCTGAATTGGCAGATGTGTCATGTGAGATTTCAGCCAGGCAGATAACTGCTTTAGTGTCTTCAATTTCCATAAAGAATGCTGCTGGTGTCACACCCACATGCTGATATCACATACTCACACTTTCTTGCTACACACTGATAATGTTTAACATGCTTGACTGTGTGAATACAAACTATGGTGCTGTCTATTGTTGGCTCCATTGAGTCTGCATAATAGGCAGAGCTTCAGGAAGGTATTTTAACTTAACAGAGACAATTGCTGATCTCGGAAGGAGTATGTTGAAGTTTTCTTTGGATATGGAGCATGTATCCACATTTTTTATTGGTGTTTGTATCACTTGATATGGATTATTATTCCCTTTGGGAAAGCTGACATCCCTGCTAATTACATTACAGATAGCACCACCTAAGTGTAGACCCAGTGGTATGTGATCTGGGTACTTGGGTTGATAGCAACCTGAACTCTGACCACCATGTATCCAGAGTAGTAAGGAAATCCTTATATGTAGTACCATCTTATAAGTAAAGGCATCACATCTAGATCTAAAGATGTTACAATTCCATTATACTCTGCCCTCATCAGACCAATAATTCAGTACAATGCTCCCTTTTGCATGCAATTCACCAGACAACTGCAACAACTGGAGAGAGACCACAGAGGTTTCCCACTAAAAAATTACAGGGTACACAAAACAAGTATTACGTGGAAAGACTGAAAGCACCGTCACTGTATTCCGTCTCCTACAGGTTGCTAAGGGGTGACCTGTGCCTGGCTTACAGGGCAGTCTCTGAACTGGCCCTGATGGAAATGCTACACATTTGTAAATCAAAATGTACAAGGGGCACCAGCTCCAGGGATCTTAACCTAGTCTCTGATATGAACAGGTTATGCTGGAGAGATAGATACATCTCCCAGAGACTG
This sequence comes from Protopterus annectens, assembly GCF_019279795.1. Lineage (NCBI taxonomy): Eukaryota > Metazoa > Chordata > Ceratodontiformes > Protopteridae > Protopterus > Protopterus annectens. The sequence goes on along the minus strand of NC_056730.1, from coordinate 549,717,587 downwards.
CCACTTCTCTGGAACAAACTTCCAATTCATGTGAAACAGAACCACTCACTGACCCTCTTCCAATGCAACCTAGATCAATGGATAGGTAACCACAAATTCACTCCTGGGGTGGCACCCATGTGTTCTCTGGACAGGGGAAGTGGTTATTAACTACCATAGATCCTTACCTCTGAAACCTTCACTCACCTAACCACTGACAACTGGGGCAATTCGAGATAAATATGGCATGGCTTGTAAGGGCTCTAGGGCTGTTAGCCTAGTAACCTTCTATGAACCTTGTCTAGCTGCAAGAATAAATAGCCCAGAATAAATCTACTTCTTTTGTTTACATGGAATACTGAAAGGCATTTGGGGTTCAACATATTTGTGGGATTTTGAACTGTATTATATCCATGTTTATTACAGTTTTAAGAGAAATGGATTTTATTTTTTAGCATCCATTACAGTTGTATCTGCTACATTAATGTCTATTCAGATAAAGAAAGTGCCTCCACCACCTGTTTGTTGTTTTCACATACTCTTTTAGTCTCATATCTCATACCCAACTCATCTTCCTTAAGACACATTTCTATTATAGCTCCAAAATAAGCATTTGCTCCTATCCTAGTCATCCTTTCTTTAGATTGTTTCTTGTGATGATATAGCTTCCCTAATGGTTAAAATGAATTAGCTGTTTAAAATACTGGAGGACAATGTTCATGAGCTTTTAAATAGTAAGATGTGAAACAAGATGTCCTAATGAAAGAGCCAATAAGAACTGGATATGGGTATTTCTGGGCATGGCTAGATAAAAAACAGATTGGCTTCCAGATGGGATAAGAGTTAGGGTCTACCCAAATAAGGGGTTGGGACTGTCCATAACAGAATACAGATTCAGATTAATGAAGCCCAGTTCGCCACTGGTGGGTTGATTAGTGGATGATGTAGTGCCAAACATGGCTTGAGTTGGTGCCAAAGGAGTTAAATGTATCGTCTCTACATCAACTGAATCTGTGATATGTGAGGTTTTAATTAACTTTCCTGCATTATGTATAATATTTTGGAAACATGCCGACACATCAACATCATCTTTCATAAAGTGAAATACAAATGCATGCACACATGCACACACAGATTGTGTGTGTGTGTGTGTGTGTGTGTGTGTGTATATGTATATATATATATATATATATATATATATATATATATATATATATATATATATATATATGTGTGTGTGTATATATATATATGTGTGTGTCTGTATATATATATATATATATATATATATATATATATATATATATATATATATATATATATATATATATATATAGTTCACATAAATCTCTGTTAGCAAATCTCTAAACCAATCTTTTTTTTGTATGGAGCAAGCCCACCTCCTTGTATCACCCCCATGGAGGGAACACTCCTCACACCCTCTGAAATTAAATACACATACTCCAAGGTTGCACAACAGTGGAGAAATGGGAATGAAACATGTTCACTGAAATGGTATTCATGGAGACTGCCGTCAATGAATACACATGTTCCAAATACTATTTGGCAGGATTATCATCATTAATGCCAGTTTGGTGTGCAAAAGGTACCATTTAATTAGTAAATCAATATTTTGCATTGTTTATAGAATCCTTGTTTAGTCTGCTGTTTTGTTCTAACGATGAAACACTGTTCATTTACTGAAATCAGTCTTGAAATTAACAGCATTAGCAACCTGCTGCATTTTATCTCATAGGTTTGTTTGCTGAGGTTCTGAGCTACTTAAAGCTGTGTCTGTGGTAAAGGGAGATAATACGCTCCAAATGTGGTTTGTAATTACATTAGTCTGGAGGTTAAAATCCATAGCTGTGTAATTGTTTAGACTTCTGCAGTGGTGCTTGTATTAAGACTTCAGCAGTGGCACTTGCATTAAGTACTATGTCCTTTAGATTGCAAAATTAGATAGGTAGGGGGTTCTAAACTCATAGCAGTCAACTTGTGTTTGTCTATGTGTATGGAGTTCTGCAAATATGATATTAACTACTTATGGCTTCAATAAAATTTTAGCCTAGAAGCATCTTTGGCTGGGGTTGGTATAAGGGTTAAGATGTTTGACTCACAAACATAAGATACAGTGTTTGATTCTCGCCTTTGGTAGGGAAATTGCCTAGGCTTAGAATGACCCAATAAGGCAGCTAGCCTAGTAATTAGCTGGGAACCTATGAAACCATGAATCTAAGGAAAGGGGAAAATGAAAATTGTGGCTTCACTGAAAAGGCTCACCCAGACTCTGCCACAACCTGCTGTGAGGGAAAGGTTAGTTTGTTTTTACTTCTTGTATTTTGTACTGCTTTATTGTCTTCTGTTTTGTGTATTGTGATTTATTTTCTTTGCAACATGTTTTACTTGCATTTTGCTTTTAATTGCATATTTAAACTAGGAAGTCACAAAGAAATTAGAACAGATCATTTATGGTTAATTACCTGTGAACTGAGGGTGCAGCTAGGAATAAAACCTCCTATTTAAGGGGTACAATAAAACATTTCAAGGCTTCACTGGAAAAACTCACCCAGACTCCGCTGCAACTTGCTGTGCGGAAAAGGTTTGTTTGTTTTTGCTTTCTTGTATTTTTTATTGCTTTACTGCCTTCTTCTGTTTCGTGTATTGGGCTTTATTTTCTTTACACTGTGTTTTATTTGTATTCTGCTTTTAAGTGCATATTTAAACCAGGAAAGTGACCACAGCTGTGTCTCTTGTAAGTTACACAGAAATTAAGTTTGTCTCCACTCTCCCACCCTGGTGCTGTTGTGTTTTTAAATTCAACTGTCTTTCTAGTTGCCTGCCCCTTATGTTAATTTGACCACTTATCTTCTTCCCTCACCTCTTTCATTGGCCATTGTAAGCACAAAATTATCATTTTGTGAAACCACTTCCCCTTCAACTATTTCAATGTATTGGCAGTCCCACCGTATTCCAAAGAAGCACAATACAAAGTTCCCACCCCCTTCCAATCTATCATGCTCTTTTAAAATTAGTGGGTCTCCACTTACTGTAGATAGCTAAAACTTAACTCACCCTCTCTTTCATATCTAAGGGCTTAGTGCACACTGCAGTTCTTAGGATATTAACCCAGTTTTCCATCTTACCTTCAAAATCTTCACCATCTACTGCAAGACCACCAATTATTGGAGCATCTACATTCTGCCTGTCAGTAGTCATCTTGGGGTTAGGTACTTCTGTTTTATTCCTAGTGAAGGAAGGTGCATAGGGACATTATTCCCTGGATCTGTTGATCACCGGAAAGACTAATAACTGCTTCATAGGTGCCAGCTTGGAATTTGTGCTTATATTTTGTTCCTAGTGAGAGAAGCAGTAGAGTGTATAGACTCCTGACGGTTTTTGGTTGGGAAGTGAGTGTCTGTGCTTAACCTTCATGATTGGTCTGGTAGATATTCAAGGCATCTACTAGGAAAAGGTTACAAGCCTACAGACCCTTACATCCTTATATCATCTGGGACAAGACGGTGGATCACCAAACAGGCTGTAGCCTGCTTCTCACCTTGGGATTGGAGCTACTATTTTGCGAGTCTATATTACATCACCGAATGCTTAAAAAAGCGAATGGTGATTAATCGATCCGACGTAAGCAAAAGCTCACAATGTCGAACTGTCAGAACAGCAATTTTTTTTCCAAGGGAAAAATATCGCTGTTCCAAAAAAAAAAAACAATCCCCCTCACTTTAAACATTACATTAAGTGGGGGGCTTCGACCCCCACACCTACCACCCCCCCTACTTAAATATACCAACTCCAAGATCGCAATACAGTGCCGAACACAGCAAAGTAACGAAGCGGCCAAGCAAATTCTTTCCCAGTGAAAGAATTTGCTTAAAAGTCGCTTCGATATTTTGTCTTTTCAGTCTTTTAAGTTCGGCCAAGATGCATTCGAAAGATTGCTTCTTCGGTCTTGTAATAGAAACCCTATTTTGCTTCTGGAGACAAAAGAATCAAAGAAGCACTGTAACCCAGCAAAGTGAAGCTGTGGGGAGACCAACACTAGTAGTAGTCAGGCAGTAGCCATTCAGGGGACTTTTCATCATTCTTGACAAGCTAATTCTTTCTTTCCAGTAAGTACTGCTTGATTTTCTTCTAACTTCAGAATATCTGCTTAAACACTTCATCCATAAATCATTAGGCTCTACTTATTAGTTTCCTCTGAAGTGTTTGGCAGCACCCTGTATAGCCACAGATGCCTTGAATTGACATTTTTCCTGTAAAAGCGCCATTGAAATTTCACCAATACTTTGTTGCACATAGGACAAGTAGTTTTCAGTGACAAGCACTGCCACCAGAGTGGCAAACTGAATACCCCTGACATTACTTTATATTTTCACTCCAACTGTCTAAACAGTAAAAAGGGTCTGTTACAATGAATATGAACTTTCCCACTATCTCCATTAATAACTTGGTGGATATGGGCATTCTTAGGCAATGTAGAAATTGTCTAATATTTACTGAAAACCAGTTAATTCTCAAACAAACTGATATAGTATGCAAGAGATGTTTTTATACAATGTCACTGGGGACAAAGCTCTCACATAAAAGCACTCAATGTCAATAAAGTTGTCAGTAGTACACACGCTGCACCCATCATACACTGTTCAAAGCAAACACATAGACCCACCCCATATGCTGAGGCATTTAAATGCGGCCTTCCTAAACCTTGAAGATGTCCTAGACAAAGTACACATAACAAACACCCTCAGCAGCCCCAAACACACTCTTTCAAATCAACACATGTACCATCATCTCCTGGAACCTCTACTTCTAAGCCCATAAGGTAAGCCACGACACAGTCCAACAGTCTGGTCAATGGAGACTCCATTGTGACACACTGATGTCCCTCTGACCAGTCTGAGTAAGGAGGAGAAAGCCACAGTCAGTTGCATATCAGGGGCCAGGATATGCCACATTACACCAGCACTCAGGTCATTGGGCTAAAAGTCCTAGTACAGGTCAGTCATAGTCCATGTGGGTGTGAATGACCTTAGACATACCTCCCTAGACTATATGAAGAAAGGCATCATGTAGCTCTTGAAATGTGTGTCCCATGTTGGTATGAGCCTAGCATTGAGCAGCATTTTATCTCCTCCAATGATGATGTCACAATACGAACAAAAGATGACTGACTTTAATAATTGGCTTAGTTTCTGGTGCCATTCTAAGGGGGTGCAATATTTGTCAGTATGGAATGAGATGGTCAACAGACCATGTCTCTTTGTCAGGGATGGTCTGCACCTCTCCCCTCAAGGCTTTTGAATATTAGCTAAAATAATGTCCTCCCCCATAGTGCCTTTTTTAGGCTATGCCAAGCTGAAAGTACTTCCAACATAGCAAATCAAAATCAGGAAAATCTAAAGGTGTTACTGCTTAATGCTAGGAGTCTAAACAAAAAAAACTCCACACACTAGAAGCTCTCTTCACCCTACAGAATGCTGATGTCTATGCTGCCACTGAGACATAGTTTTAAGCTGTGGAGAGCACACCAACAGTGCAAGTTCATAATGCCTCCACACGTTCAGACTAGCTACTACACAGACAGGGACTAAAGGTGGGAGTGTCTCGATTTACATCAAAAATAAATACACCTCAAGGCTGGTCAAACAGGACATTGCACTTGAGCTTCTCTACGTTCAAATCACCACAGGCAAAATCAAATTCCACTTCCTTGCATGCTTTAGATCCCCCCTCTATGACCCAGGAAACCCATACCATGTATTTAAACCTACTGGAAACACTCACCATCCAACCTTATATCATATTAATGGGTGACTTTAATTACCCCACTATTAACTGGGAATCATATATTACACCAAATGCACAGCTACAGAGATTTCTGTTTTTTTTACCACAAACTATCCAGACTAGACTGTTAATACGCCAACCACGGGTGAAACCATACTGGATCTGGTCCTCACTAATATGGGAGAGTGCTGCACACCCCCTAGTGTAATGTCTTTTCTTGTAAGGTCAGACCACAAAATGGTCTCCTTTGAAGTAAAAATAAAACCAGTACCCCAGCTAACTCTGGAATATTCAGGAACTACTCTAAGGCTAACTTTCTACTATTAAGTGATAACCTGGCAAAATTTCAAGCCCCTATAAATCCAGAGAGCACTGCTGTCTATGCAAAACTGTTCACAGAAACCCTATAGAAGTATGTTAATAGCTGCAGAGCGGCAGCTTTACCAACCAGGAAGAAGTACAGAACTAACTCAAAAATCAAGCCACCCCACAACATCAATAGGCAGTATAACAGAAGGAAAAAAATCATAGCAAAAGTTAGAAGGTGCAGCACCCAGCAGGATAAAAGTACTCTCAACAAATTAAACACACAGCTCAGAGGACAAATAAAGTCTACCAAAGCCAAATTTGAGGTAACTTTAGCCTCCCAGGCCAAGGAAAATCACAATGCATTCTTTAGCTATGTCCGAAACCTCAATGTCAGTGCACAAATGCATGCAGAGTTCACTGTTAACGGAACCACCTATACTGAGCCAGAATATACAGCAAACCTACTGGCCAACAAATTCATCTCCAAATTTACCACCCTCACTCCCCCTCCACCTTCTCTCAGGAAATATCAACAAATACAACTCCCCTGCTATCACTAGGGAACAGATCCTTAATGTTCTCTCTAAGGCCCGGAACACTGCATAAATGGGCCTAGACAATATCCCAGGATGCCTTCTAAATAGCATGAAACATGACCTATCAGGACCTATGGAATTGCTATTTAACTGCAGCCTCCAAACAGGCTTCATGCCTCATGAATGGAGAACAGCAACAGTCATCCCTCTGCTCAAAGGTGGGCTATCTACAAACCCTGGAAACTATAGATCCAAAGCCTCATATGTAAAGCCATGGAAAACATTATCATGGAAATAATCAATAACGACATAGGAAACCTCCAGACACCGAACCCAACCCAATCTAGTTTCATCAAGGGCAAGTCATGCCTACTAAAGGTCACCAAAGTAATAGATGAAGGCAAAATGGTTCACACCGCCTACCTTGGCCAAGGTATCCCACACAGTATCCCACTTGGGCATTGTTAACAAACTTAAGAGGTTTGGTACAAACCTTTATGTCATCTGGTGGATGGCCAGCTGGCTCAATGACAGGACCCAGGAAGTTAGAATTGGGGAGTCCCCTCTACAAACAGGCCAGTCACAAGCAGATTCCCTGAAGTCAAGGCCAGCAACAATGGCCTCTGGCTGACTAAATTTGCAGATGTCAATGAATTGCCCACTGAAAAAAATGTTCTCCAGGAAGGGCTGACACAAGCAAACTGTTGTTAGAGCCATGTACTAAAACTAAAGGCCAAGAAATGCAGAATAGTATCCTTCAGGAAGTCATCCTGGTAACTATCATATTGACAACAAATCCCCAAGACTTGACCCAGTAGTTAGGGAGTTGGGGACACACAGACAGACAGTAATCTAGCCTTTGACCATCATGTGTCTACAGTAGTGAGGGAATCATTTTATGTTGTGCAACTTATAAACAAATGTATGGGATTTAGGTCTAAGAAAGTCATTGTTCTACTGTATTTGGCATTCATCAGACTTATCATTGAGTCCAATGCCCCCTTTGGTATGTACCTAACCAGACATATCCAATAATTGGAAAGTTCACAGAGGTTCCTCACTAAAAGAATACAGGGCATAAGTAGCATGTCCTATGCAGACTGCCTCAAGGCCCTATACCTGTATTCTGTCTCCTATAGGCTGTTGAGGGAAAATCTATGCCTGGCATAGAAGGCATTGACAGACCCTACTCTGATGGGTCTCATGCATAGCTGCAAAACAAACAGGAACAGAATTCCCATTCTAAAGACTTAAACCTTGCCTGTGATATAAATAGTTCCTGCTGGAGAGACAGGTATGTATCCCAGAAACTACCCCTTCTCTGGAACAGGTTTTCTAGCCATGTAAAGCAGAGTTCCTCCCTAACCCAATTCAAGTGCAACTTGGACAACTGGATGGAGAACAGGAAATGTATCCCTGGTTTGGCACTTATGTCATTACTGGACATAGGCAGCTTGTAAATGGTTCATCTCCCAGGACCCTGCTTGTAAATGTTTCACCTTCCAAACCCCTGCTTACACTTATCAAGGGTACCAGAATTTTTTTTTTTAACACAAAACATCTTTATTAAATTATCACATATGACATAGCCAATCATACATTTATATAAATGAAAACAAACCATGCTGACATAATTTTAGTTGCAATTATTATACATCACAAACCATATTTACATAACTTTAGCAGTAAACATTATACATCACTTCTAACCTATCCAGTTACTGTCAGTCAGGCATTACATGGCTCATTCAGATCCTGCCTTCTTTTCAACTTCATTCCTCCTCTGCATGTATTGTTCTCACAATTCCCAATTATTCTACGTAATTGCACCTACCCTTTTCTAAGGATCACACCACCAGTTGTTTTTCCTCTGTTACTATATTCACCAATTCTAGCAAAGTTGGTTTAGATTTTGGTTTCCATTTTCTAGTAATTGCTTTTTGGCAGCCACCATATGTAGACTCAGTGAGACCATACTATGTCAAGGCAATTCCAATTCTGTATCATTGCTCAAAAGATCATTTCCTTTGTTACACCAACTACCTCACCCAGTATCTCTGACAGAGCAGTCTGCAGGGAATGTTTAAAGTTTGCCAACTCATTATACACTCCCAGAAAATATATTTACCACTTTCTTTCCCCATGACACCACCATCATTTGCTGTCTACCTGAGGAAAAATTCTTTTGAGTCCACTTGGGGTATAAAAATACCTATGTAAACATTTCCAAGCAAAGATCCTAAATCTTCTAGATTTTGTTGCATATTTGGGAGACAAACATATATCCCCCATTGTTCCTTTGCTAATTGCTCTTTTCCCAATCCTTTCTAACCTACACTGATTAATTTTTATAGTTATCATGCAATATTTTGTATGCTCTACTAGTTATTTCTTTTTTAACAGCAGCTTCTGTTCTAGATTCTACTAAAAACTCTACAGTGCTGGTCTTTCACTTACGATCCCCCTATTTCTTTCTCTTTGTCTATACTCTGATATCAGTCCTTGATGGGCAAGGCAATTTCTAGCCTGCAGTCCAAATAAAGTCTTGCCCTCATCCCATTCTATTACCTTTCCCCTCTCTTAATTATTTGCTCCCAATACCTTGGTTCTTTTGTCAGTTTTCTCCAATAAATTCCAGCTCCCCTCATGTCTATTATCTGCATCCCTAATTGCAGTCATCCCTATTGGCAGAATCTTCTTTCTCCATTCCCGTGTTGGCTTAGACCTAGGAAAACTTTCTGTTGTTTAAAGAATATAATATTCTGTATGGTTATTGTTATTCTCCTTAAGGATCTGCATCCAAAATCACAGTCTCTCCTTGTTTGTTGAGCTCCCTCTTGTTACATCATCATCCCCTTCCACTTTGAATTATAGGTTTCTGCTTGTGCTATGTATAGCAGCCTTAACTGTGTAGCTTTGAAAAAGGGCACCCAAACTTGTCAGAGATTTGGGATGCATGGCTAAGTTTAAAAAGACCTTGTAGTCCTTAGCCTAGTAAACACCTATGAACCTATAATATAATACTTGACAACAGTGACATTTTCTCTTCTTTAATAAAACCTGCTGACATTTCCCAAAGATATTGACTTGATGTAATGAGATTTATAAATAGGTCTGTTTTGAATATATTTATTTTATGCTAACTAGATGCCATTGATTGTCCTTGATTTTAAAGGTCCTTTGTCAAACATTGAGAGATATGAATGGAAGATCTAAAGGATTTGCCAAACCCAGACAGTAGAACTGTAGAGAATATGGAAGCTGACTACAGTCCTTTCACAGAAGAAAGTATCCTGAAAGAACTCTGAATACTAAACATGAAGTTTCAGTGAAAATGTTTAGCCAAAAGCATTTTTAGTGATAGTAGAGAATTCCCTTTTATCCACTGCTGTGTGACCTTGGAGTGGGCATATTTAACTTCAGATTTGATAAAGTCTCCAAACAATTCTTATACAATTATATATTCTGAAATACATATGGCAGCCTCAATAACCTTTACAACCAACCACAGGGGAAGGGCAAGGCTCCTGAAGACTTAAGAAAAGGCTGCTGTGATTACTTTTCATAACAAGAGTCAAAGCAAGACTCAAAATCAACCTATCAGTCTGCCCTCACAGTAAGGAAACTCATAGAAACACTGCTTAAGGAAAGGACAGCTGCACTATCTGAAAGCCAGAGGTGCAAATGACCTAAGGTAACACTACACCAGAAGGTCTTTCCAGACTAATCCAGAAAATGAAACAAAGGAAGCATTTCCTTTTTTCATATGTGATTAAATACAAATCAATATATTTTCTTCTGGGTAACTCTAACTTTTTATCAAAAATAAATCACAGAAGTGACCCCTTTACATTTTAGGCTACGTTTTGAGAATACCAAACAGCAGGCGACTGAACAAATCAGGAAAACATGTAGTGGATCCTAGGGTAAAGGTACAAGTAAAAAACTGGCTACAATACAACACAGAGTGCCACATTAAACTGGGTACCTATAAATAAAATGATGATGAAGCGTAAGGTACAACAGGGGGTTAGAACACGGATCACTCCTTGTCTGTCTTTAACAGTGAAACTATTAAATGACTGGAATGAAAAGTTTGCCCATTGCCAGTGTCAGAAAGTTATTCAACAGGTGTGATGTACAGGAAGCTAAAGAAAGGATAATAATGGTCTTACAAGATGGGAGGAATGATCTTACATGTAACAGCTACAGTTCAATAAAAAAATGGCAGATTATTCATAAAGCAATGAATAAATCAAAAAAAGTGCATGCAAAAGAAAGGGAGGGAGCAAATGCAGAGAGCAATGAGAGCCCACTTATAATGAATGACGTGATGGTAATCAAGCAGTATGAGAAAGTAGCAAGGAAGACTAATGGAATACTATGATGCAGAGGAACACACCCCACAAGCAGAAAGTAAGACGTTATCTCTCGGTGCAGACAGCTGTAAGACGTAGTCTGAAGTATTTATGTAAAGTTCTGGAGATCTAATCATAAAAAGCACACAATTCAGTCAAGGACAACAAACAGTCTTATGGTCTGCACCACAAATCTTACAGAATGTACAACCCTTAAGAAAGAAACTAGAAATGGAACATAATTTAAACTTTTAAACACTCCACAACATCAACATAATTCAAGCAGATACAACAAGATGCACTATGATGGCACAAACATGCTGGTTCAGGGGGAAACAAGGAAACACCACTTCACAATGACAGGGGTACAGAAATGGAACAGTGCACTTGAAAAAAACAGTAGCACCAAGGCAGTACAGAATTCAACAACTACTGGAAAAAAGCATAAAGCATATCCTATAACAGATTACCTAAACCAAAAATAAGCTGGTGGCTAAATATCTAAAATCAAAAACAAATCAACATAAAATAAATAAATATCTAACTAATTACTAACTGGTAGAAACAAAGGCTAGGTTTTAGAGACCAAGTAGTTCTTATCTGCAAACAAAAGCTATGTCAAAATGGAAAATTTACTAGGTTCAAGTGAGGCACTCCACCTACTTGCTAAAGGATGAAAATTACAATGGAAAGTATCCAAGTTCTGCTTTGTTTACCTCTTTTCTTCCATTGTAACATATTTCAGTGCTAAAACAGTCTTCCAAACTTTGCTTTCTCCTACATCTAAGAAAGTATGAAGTGTTGATATAACTCCTAAGACACTAATTATTAAAGTTTCTTGCCAGAATCAGCTTGTCATTGGCACACGCTATGCCAAGCTGGACAAAGGATAAAAACAAATAAATAGTAATAAAGGGCAGATTAGATAACCTATAAAGAAACAAATAATAAGAATGGCAAGAAAAAAACGAATAACTATAGCTAATCTATGCATTCTATACTTGAGTATGAATTTGCAAAATGTGACCAAGATCCTTCCTAGCACCTTGTGAGCTATGAGCATTACCAGCAACAGCTACCATACAACAAATACAGGGCACATATGTTAAACAAAGACCATGATAATTATAATAAAGCTTGACAGAAAACAAAGTGTTAAACTTATATATATATTACATTTACTGCACTTAAATACTGTCAAAACAGTTTATGACTACATTTACACAGCCTTCAAAAAATTATATAAAAAGAACATTTAAATCAAATTACTCATAGTACCAGAAGAGGCTAGAAAAAAGCATAAAAATGAGACATACTTGGGTTACTCCTGGACCTTCATTTGTTAAGCTGATTACATAAGGAATGCAAATGATTTGCAGCAGCATAGTAACTGTATCATTAGCATGATCAGAAAATGCACAATGCTATACCAAATGGGCCCTTAAGAGACAGACAAACTATACCTCAAACAAAGGTGTTACATGGCGTCCCTCTCACATAAGTTGTGTCTGAAGGAAGGAACCAGACGGATGTCCTCTTTCCTCTTTATTTGCTTTATATTTAGAGCCCTTATCAAAGAAAATAAATAACTCAGAAAATCAAGGATATAATTGATATGGTAATCAAGAAAAGCTGACTTTATTTATGGATGATATTATTTTGTACTTGATAAATCCAGAAAAGGACATTTCATTGTGATGGAATATTTTGAGACAGTTTCAAGTCTAGGAAAATTAATAAAGATAAAAGAAAAGGCTTTCAAAGTAAATGATGTACCCGCACATGAATTGGTTCAGCAAGACACAATAAGATGAAATATTTAGGCGAATGGATTTAAAAGCATTCTGCTATGGCAGCTAAGGATATGTGGAAAGAGACTGAACAAAAGATGATGCAAAGACTGCAAAACTGGAAGCTCTTGTTAATGGATATTGCAAGATACAAGCACTAAAAACATTTTTGGCTCCTTCAGTTTTATATACAGGTCAGGCATATTTTATCAACCAGAGAAGTTGTTGGCAATAATTATTAAAGAGTTGAAGGAATTTATCTGAGAGATTAAGAGGGCAAGAGAAAAGTGGGATAAGGTGGTCTTCCCAAAAGAGCAAGGTGTTTTAGGATTATCTGATTTGAAAAGATATTTTACAGCTACACAGTTAAGGTTCATATACTTAACACATGCAGACAGTTATAATTCAAAGTGGAAAGGAATGATGAAGAAACTCTTTTCTTCCTTGCTGCTGATTCCTTAACTGCATTCCCTCAGCTTGCTCTCTATCGGTCAAGTTTGTCTCTTTCATCTCCATACTGACAGCGTACTGTTAAAAGTCCTGCATGCTGCATTAAACAGTTGCAATGGAACTCGCTCATCCCACAGCTCTGTTCTCTTACCTTGCAGTATCTCCTTATCTGCAAACTATCGGTCAAGTTTGTCTTTTTCATCTTCATACTGACAGCGTACTGTTAAAAGTCCTGCATGCTGCATTAAATAGTTGCAACGAAACTCGCTCATTACACAGCTCTGTTCTCTTACCTTGCAGTATCTCCTTGTCTGCAAACTATCGGTCAAGTTTGTCTTTTTCATGTCCATACTGACAGCGTACTGTTAAAAGTCCTGCATGCTGCATTAAATAGTTGCAACGAAACTCGCTCATTACACAACTCTGTTCTCTTACCTTGCAGTATCTCCTTGTCTGCAAACTATCGGTCAAGTTTGTCTTTTTCATGTCCATACTGACAGCGTACTGTTAAAAGTCCTGCATGCTGCATTAAGGGCTGCAACGGAACTCGCTCATCACACAGCTCTGTTCTCTTACCTTGCAGTATCTCCTTATCTGCAAAGTATGTTGGCTTAGTTTTTACATTTTACAATATACTTATTTAAGACATTATCTACTGTACTCTCTAGCAAACTGGTATGCTGTAAAGTAGCTTGGCAGCAAGGAACCCCCCCACCATTTCTCCCATTTTTTAATAGACTGCCTGTTAGTTTCAACAAACTTATGTCAATTACATGCTGGACTCTAGCCTGTGTTAAGATATTTCTTACCCAGCCTGTTTTAAGTTATTTCTTACTGATAGTACTACACAACAAACCCTCTTATTCTTACCATGAACAGTACATAGCCTTATAGAGTTTTTAGTGATTGTGCTTGACTCTGGCCTTGGCTCTAGCCACACCTACATAGAGTGCTGTAAACTCTCATAACCCCCATCCCACCAATTAGATCTCTGCAGGAGGTGATATTAACTACTGGGACTCCAGGCCCCGTTCTCAAACTGTTTTCTTCCTTGTTGCTGACTCCTTAACGTTCCCTCAGCTTGCTCTGTAAGTTCTTGTTTACCTGTTTTGTTCTGCTCTTCTCCCTACAGCTGCACGTGTAATCAACCCTTCCCACTACGGTCCAGGAAATAACCCCTAAAGGACTTCCATTACAGGACACTACCAAACCTTCTAAGGAACTTCCAAACTATAGCCCCATCAGGATAAAATATAAAGTGTATGTACTGCAATCTTTTACTAGTGCTCACCACCGTGGTGCCTGTGCTTTACCCCACACTTGCCAAGCAGACTACAGTGGTCCTTAACTCCTTTACCTCCTACGCTACTGCATATATATTTTTACCAGTAGGTGGCACTGCTCTCCCACTTACTGGTTTAAGATCTCCTAAATCTATTTTCCTTCTCTCCCAAGCTATCCCTCACTCTCATTCATACTTGCCCCACTGGCCTGCTTTGACTTGACTTGAGCTGTATTTCACCACCTTACTCCTGTCAGCCTCATTTTCCCCTGCTGTCCCTGTACTTCATTCACAAAGCACACTTTTCTGTTTCAGCCAGCCAACTTCTCTTTAGCTCTTCCCACTCTGTTCGCCCTACGGGCTCGCTCCGCTCCCCTACCCTGCCTCCAATTCCCACCCACCCCCAGTACTTCTACCTTTATTGAAACCCTAAACCCCTCCCTCTCTCTATCAACCAATCACCTCCTCTACATCCCCACCCCCCCTTTTCCTCCACTTGCCTGTCTCAGTCACCCCTCCTCTCCCACCTAACTCACTAATTCATCTCCCACTACTGTATCTTCACACGTATCCACCATGCCTGGACTCCTACCTCAAACCATTCTCATCCCAACTATCTGCATTTTAGTCTTACTCCCTTTATATCTCACTACCTCCTACTCCCACAACCTACTCCACCCACCCTTTCTATCCTATCCTCCCACTCCCAACCTCCTTTCTTATCACTCAAAAATACACTTCCACAACATATCCGCTTCACTAGTTCAACCCAGCCCACTCCACTACTTCAAAATAAAATTATTTCCCCCCTCAACTAAGTACTACTCTCCTAAGCTAATACTTTACTTCCCACAACTACTAAATAAAAAATCAAAAATACTACTACCCTTCCTCAACTACCTCTGCTTAGCTGGACACACACATCCAAACAATGGACCAAACACTGCCTGTACTGCTAATCTCCCCACTTCAAACTATAAAGCTAACCATAAATACATCAAATTCTTTACCATTAATGCACAAAGTTTAAGAAATAAAGTAACCCAATTCCATGCCTGATTGAACTACAAACAACCCAACACTGTAACCATTTCAGAAACATGGCTAAAGCCTCACATTAGTGACTCTGAAATCCTTCCTCCTGGATTCCAATCCCTCAGACATGACCGCCCAAACACAAGAGGTGGTGGGGTAGCCTTAATCTACTCTAACCTACCATCCATCACTCCATACCCTAATCCTATCCCCACATTCAATAATGCAGAACTAGTAACAGGCCTGCTAAAAGTAAATAACCACAAAAGCATTTGTATCATTGCTCTCTATATCCCCCCTGGTAACAACACCACTACTCCACAGGACATACTCCTCTGGACCTCAACCAATATTAAGCAGGAGACCTATATACTTGGAGACATAAACATTGATTGGAATAAAATCAATAACCCCAATCCTACCATATCCATCAATCTATTTAACTATACACAAATTACTAACTCCATCACCTGGCCCAATAAAACAAACACCCCCAGGTACCACAACAGACTGGATCCTAACTTCCAATCCCAATAAAATCTTAAACTCTGGCATCACACCCGACCCTATAGGAGACCACTTGCCAGCATTTATCTACCGAGCTACCCACTCCTCTCCTCACCTACACCAAGTCATCCACACACGTAACCTCACAAACTTTAACCCAACTACCTTCTCTAAATCCCTGAAACAAACAAATCGGAACCCACTAAAAACCTTCCACTAGATAATGCCATAGAATTTTTAAACTCCTCCTTCTTAAACATCCTCAACTCCCTAGTGCCACCAAGAACAAAAAGAGTAAAAACCAAATCCGCCCCTTGCCTAACCAAAGATACCAAAAAACTTATGATGCAAAGAGACAAATCCTGGAAAACATACCATCAAAACAAGTGGCCTGAAACTTTTCTTAAATATAAACAACTCCGCAACCTTGCTAAAAAACAAATCATCAGAGACAAAAAGTCCTACTATATTAAACTCCAATCTAACCAATCTAAAAGCCCAAAACAATTCTGGAACTCCATTAATTCTCTTCTCAACCCAGGTACCAAAAGCAACACCTGTCCTGACACCAACAAATCTGACCCTGAAATAGCCTCTCTATTCAACTCCTTCTTCACTAACTCCATAGCTGAACTGACCAAAACCTTCTCGAATAACCCCTCCCCTCAATCCACCATTTTGTCACCACCACCTACAACACCCTCCGCCCCAACCCTCCACCTATATTCAACCTTAAACCCATCTCAACATCCTATATAAAAAAATTACTCTCCAAATTAAAACCTTGCTCCAATATCCCTGAAAATATCCCACCCTCCTTCCCAAAAATAGCTGCAGATGGTATAGCTCTTCCCATTAGCATCCTGATCAACAGATCCATGCTAGAATCTTATGTTCCCACACTATGGCGCACTGCCTTCAATCTACCTCTCCATAAAGGAGGCAAAAACAATAACATCACCAACTTCTGCCCCACAGCCATCCTCTCCCCAATTTCCAAACTACTAGAAAAATGCATTCACATTCAGCTCATGCCATTCTTAGCCAATAACCAGCTAATCACTCCAACCTAACACGACGTCCGTCCAGGCCATAGTACAACCACTGCACTTTTCTCCTTCCTAGAGACAATAAATCTTGCTCGGGACTCTGGAAAAATAGTTTCTACTGTTCTTCTAGATCTGTCCAAGGCATTCGATACCATCTCCCACACCCATCTCCTAAACCATCTCTCCGACCTTAATCTCTCCCAGAATACTTTATCCTGGTTCTCTAGCTACCTCTCCAATAGATCTCAAGCTGTAAAATGGGGGACAGGCACCTCAACCTTCCTTCCCACCCCCACTAGGGTTCCCCAGGGATCCAAACTTGGTCCAATGCTGTTTAACATCTTTATTAACAGTTTCCACAAAACCATACCCAATACCAAAACTGTACAATATGCAGACAATTCCACATTAATCTGCAATGCCACCAACCTCCCAGAGCTTCAGACACTGACCCAAGCTGCTTTCTCCACCACTGAAAATTGGATGCTCCAGAATCACCTCTCACTAAATGCCAATAAATCCAAAATACTATTATTCTCGCTCTCAAAAGCTTCCCCTCTTGATAAAAACTCATTCCAAATCATTTGCCAAAACAACTCCACTATAGAGATTGTTCCCTTTGCCAAACTACTTGGAGTCACTACGGATGTTACTTGGGGTCCCTATTGATGAACACCTGAAATTCGACACTCATATCCAGCAAAAAATTAAGAAAATCCATATAAAACTTGGTATGCTATACAGGAACATCCAATTTCTCTCGCCTTCCACCAGACAAATGCTTGCCACTACCTATCTACTCCCATCACTAATGTATGGTGCTCCTCTATTAACTAACTTATCTGCCACACTCACTTCAAAATTGGAAGTCTGTTATAATAAGATTTCTAAATTTGTCACCAAAGGCAAATACTCTTCCAATCACTGTAATGCCCTTAATTTGTTACACTGGCTTGAACTCTCCAACCATCTAGACTATCTTCAGATTACCACAGCCCACAAACTAATCTTTCAACCCTCTAAGTGCCCTGCTCTATGCAACATCCTTCTCCCCTACATCCCTCAGAGAACTCTCAGATCTACTCACCAAAACCTAATCTGTGTCCGAAAACCCAATCGCCCTGATGGTCAACACCTGCTATCCTTTTCCTTAGCAAAAACATGGAGTTCTCTTCCTTCCTCTCTAAGGACCTGTGCAAACTTTGAAACCTTTAAATCTCAGTTACATTCCTACCTTTACTCTAACAGAAAATGCAACTGCATTCTCCCCACCTAGTCCTATAATTCTCTCTCCACCTCTAAACCCCTCTCCAGCTATGATTACTAGCCTATCTAGCTATGATCTATAGGCTACCACACATATGTACATATTGTAAATATCAAATTTGTACCATGTACCTAAGAATTTACACCTGCTCTCTAACATGAAATGTAACTGTAAATTATTCATTAATAATATTGTGTCTGTATCTAAAGGTAACATGTACCTAAGAAATTACACCTGCTCTCTACCATGAAACATAATTGTAAATTGTTCTTCTTTTCTATATTGTATCTGTATCTAAACTTTGTAACATAGGTTCATAGGTAGATACTAGGCTATCTGCCCTAGGGCATTTATAATCCTAGCCAGAGTGTATTTGGCTTCCGCCTCCCTATTAGATTAGCCTACTGTGCCTCTGTAAAGTAGGTCACAGAAGGTACCCTTTAGGATTAGTTTACTGTGCCTCTGTCTGGCAGGGACACAGAAGAGATCCCAGAGGAGAATTTGCAGTCTCCCATCCACGTGTCCAGATTTCGCTTGAAAAGGGTCAGCGAGAGGCTATGTCTAACATGAATTGGGATTCTATTCCAGAGTGAGGGGAGCCTCTGGGAAATTAATCTGTCCCTCCAGCATGTCCTATTTATTTTTGTGCTGAGGTTTAAGTCCCTGGAGCATGTAGCTCTAAGGGACTTGGATTTTTTGAGGTGGAGCATGTCCATTAATTCTGGGTTTGACATGGCTTTGTACGTCAGGCATAGATCGCCTCTGAGTAGGCGGTAAGCAACTGAGTAGAGCTGGAGTTTCTTTAGTCGAGATGCATAGGACATCTGTTTGTAACCCATGATCCTCTTGGTGAGGTACTTTTGGGGTCTCTCCAGTTGCTGTAGGTGTCAGGTAAGGTACATCCCAAAAGGGGCATTGTATTCAATTATGGGCCTGATGAGTGACGAGTAGAGGGGCACAATGACCTCTCTTGATCTAGATGCGAACCCTTTCGTGATAAGGTGGGCTATATAGAAGGTATTTCTAACCACTTTGGCACCGTGATTATCAAAGGAGAGATTACTATCTACGTTGGTCCCCAAATCTCTAATTACTTCTCCCGTACTTAATGGATTACCACCTATGTGGTAATTTGTGAGCACCTTGTTTTTCCCAAAGGGGATGACTATGCACTTTTTAGCATTTAGCTTGAGGCCGTGGCTCTGGCACCAAGCATCCGTCTCTGTGAGACCCTTTTGGAGGATGCTTGTGTCAGCTGGAGATTCGATTATGGCCCCCAGTTTGCAGTCATATGCGAAGTTTGTCAGCCATAATCCCCCCGTGTTAGCCTGAACCTCAGAGAAGTATATACCGAACAAGAGAGGTCCCAGAACTGAGCCCTGTGGGACGCCACTTGTAACTGGTTTGGATTTGGACATAGCACCTGTGATTCTGACCATGTGGGTTCTATCCCTGAGCCAGTTTGCAACCCATCTTGTGATATAGGGGTTGATATTTAAGCTGGTAAGCTTATTTATGATGCCCGAGTGGGGTATTGTGTCGAAGGCTTTTGTGAGGTCCAGGTAGGCTGTGTGGACTACCTTGCCCTCATCTACAGCTTTGGTAACTGTTTCAAAGAAATCAACTAGGTTTAAGAAGCAAGGTCTGCCCTTAACAAAGCCGAATTGGGTAGGGTCCAGTGTCTGGAGGCTCCCAATGTCTTTGTTTATGAGTTCCATGATAATACGCTCCATAGCTTTACAGACCAGACTAGTCAGGCTTATGCAGCGATAGTTCCCGGGGTCTGTTGTGGGACCACTGTAGCTGTACGCCATTCTTTGGGTACATATCCTGTAGTAAGGCTATGTTTGAACAGTGACTTAATGTGAGGGTTCAGTTCTTCTTGGAGCTCATGTAAGACACAGCCTAGGACACCGTCCGGTCCCATAGATGCTGTGTTTTTTGCTTTGGAGAGGGCAGCTTTCACCTGTGCATCTGCGATGTCAGGGAGGTTACATTCAGTTGGGATAGGCATTTGCTCCTTTGGGGGGGAAGGGGGGGTGGGTTTGCGCTGAATCTGCCTGCCAGGATGTTGGCTATGTCTGTAGGTTCTGTATATTTTGTACCGTTATGCAACAATTCAGAGCATATCTGGGAGTTTCCACCCATATTCCTGACATAACTAAAGAAGGCCTTATGATTATCTTTAGTGTCTAGGGCAATTTGTCTTTCGAAACTGGCCTTTGATGATTTTATGAGGGATCGAAGTTTCTTGCTAATACTGATCAGAGATGCCTTCCCTTTTTGGGATTTTGCTCTGTCATGTAGTAGCTTCCTCCTTCTGTTGTATAGCTTATTTATGGCTGGAGTCCACCAGACCGGTCTCCTGTTTTTGGAGGAGTGAGTCTTGGTTTTATTTGGCATAGCACGATCCATGCATTCCTGCAGGTGCTCATAGAATGCATTTGTAAAGGATTCTGCAGATTGGGCTGTATTGTCCTCTGGCCCAGGGACTTTGAAGAATTCCACCTCAGTCTTGAGAAGTGAAAAGTTGGATTTTAAGAAATTCTTTACAGTGATTTCCTTGGCTGGGGGTGGGGACGGGATATGGATGTCCAGGGAAATTTTTGTTTATGGTCTGATCTTACCAATGAGGGGTTTACCTCTGGTGTGGAACATAGAGTCCCCATGTTGGTGATGACCAGATCCAATATGTTGTTCCCTCTTGTGGGAGTGGTGACCAGTTGTTCCATCACATTAGAGTTTATAAATTCAAGGAACCGTTGGGCGAGGGTGTTTGGGCTTGAGTAGTTTTCTCAGTCAATGTTTGGGTAGTTGAAGTCACTCAATAACATAGTGTTTGGAGAGACCGTCATATTCTCCAGTGCTCTCAGGAATGGCAAGTGGGGTTCCTGTAATAGGGAGGGTGTTCTGTAGCAGGATACAAACTGAAAGGCAGTTTTGCCCACTGTTAATTGCACATGGATGGTTTCCGATGCTTCGTGCAGTGCCACTAACATGGAGGTGTAGGTATCTTTGATGAATATAGATACTCCCCCTCCTTTTGTGCTTCGGTCCGAGTTTTGGGGCCGAAACGCATGGTATGAGTTATAACCTGGTAGTGCTGGGGTGCTCTCAGGAGCCTTGAACCAGGTTTCTGTTACTGCACAGACATCGATTTTCTCCATACTGAGGAGAGCCTCGAGTGCATGCATCTTGAGGTTTAGACTTCTGGCATTGAGTAGCATTACCTTTAGTTTTTTTATCCTTGCGTTGTCTATAGAGGTGGGTTTGTCCTTTGAGCCTTGCCTAAAAAAGGCACTATGGGGGTGGCAAGAGCCTTGGCCAGTATACGAAAGCCTAAGGGTGACAGGTGCAAGCCGTCCCTAGCAAAGCAACGTGGCTTGTCGAGCATGTCATCCCAAGCTGACAGACACTGGATCCCCTTTGAATGACACCAATACTTTATACATTTGTTGAAACTGATCATGTTGTCTTTATACTGTGACATCATTCTTGGTGAGGGCAAGATGCTACTCAAGGTCAGGGTCATACCAGCCTGGGCTACATGATCAGAGAGCTCCTCTATGTCTCTTTTCATGTAGTCCAGGGAGGTACGTCTCAGGTCATTCACACTAGCATGGACAATGACGGAGTCATACTTGTACTTGCTTTGGAGTGACCTGAGTGCTTGCGTTATGGGAGCGGGACCTCAGTGTGCCGGACAATAGAGTCCCCTCTAACAAGTGTATTTGGTGTGTTGTTTGGCCTTAAGGGCTGTGACTGTGAGGCACACTGATTTTGTGAGATATGTGTTTCGTGGGTATTGTTGAGGGGTGCCTGTTGCTTGGATATCTGCTTAGGAGGTCTTTGCTGTTTAGGCAGATTTTTATTTAGAGCCTCCAAGTATGTTTTTGTGTGTTTATGTGTTGGGTATGCAGATGCAATAGGTCTGTGTGAGACTGGATTTGTGGTGCGGATGGTTACCTTTTCCTCCTGACTGACTGTGCCAGTCTTGGGTTGAGAGAGCTCTGCCTCCAGTTTGGCTGTGTAACTGCATCTCTCACATGTATTAGAGTTTGTTGGAAGGAAGAGAGGGTTGTCTGTGTACATAAGGCAATTGTAACATTGCCTCAAAATTCCCAGATTCACCAGCTGGACTGGAGAGTAACCCTGAAACTGACTCTTGGACATACCAGATTAGTATAGGGAACTGTTTTTTTACTGATCAGATTAGGGAAGGGAACTGATTTTTCACTTGATCAGGAAGGACCAATCAGGAGCCTAATACTTATGAGAAGTCAAGGAGGGTGTAGTGCTTTAGTTAGTTAGTGTTTCCTTATAAGAGCTGAGCAAGTGCAGGGCTTTAGAAAGAGAATAGAGTGATTACTTTGAGAGTTTGAACAGTTCTAAGGGGAAAAAGTGAAGAGCAGACTTTGTGGAGCCTGGAATAGTTTAAACCTGTTTAGGCGGCGCTGCCCGACGCTGCTCAGTGCGCAAAACCGCGCAAAAACAGAGTTGTAGGGTTTTAAGAGAGAGAGATCAAGGAGTTTAGAATTGACCCAAAATGGCCAATAAAACTACAGCTTCTAGGCAATAACCACTCCTCCAGGGACAGGCAGGCTGTTCAGTGTTAACCACTGCCACTGGTGAACACAGAGACTTCCCTTTAGCCCAAGCAAGCACTGGCCTTCTAGAAACTTCCAAACAGTTCAGAACAGCAAATCTGTAACTGAACTTTCTTAACTTTCAGAAAGTGGGAAAAAAGCAAGATTTTTTTTTTTTTTTTTTTTTTTCTTTTTTGTTGTAGTTTAAAGGTAGCAGAGATACACAAGCAGCAAAATATTCACAACAGTGCAATAAATGACCTCACACTTGAGTGCTAGGCCAAAATCAGGTAAAATGCAGTTTTTAGAGAAAAAACGATTTTAAATTAAGTGTAACACAGGAAATGCAGTAAACAGGCTCTAGATGTGTTCCAAGTACTGTTACTGTTACAGATATAAACTTTAGCAAGCCGGAGTTTTTCTCCCCGGGCCTCCATTGAAAATGGGATCTCTGAGCCCAGTGGAGATCCCCTGTCATCAAACTGGAAATAAATAAATAATAGAAGCAATGGCAAGTTCAAAAAATAAGGAGAGAGTGGGATTTTGGATGCAGATCTTTAAGGATAATAACCAACATACATAATACTATATTCATAAAGTTGCAGAAAGCACTCTAAGAACTGAGCCAACATAGGAATTTAGAAAGGAGACTTTGCCAATAGGGATTACTGCAAGAAGGGCTACAGAAAATAGACAAAAGGGGTGCTGGAACTTACTGGAGAAAAATGGCAAAGGGACCAAAGTATTAGGAGTAAATAACTGGAGAGAGAAAGACAACAGGGTTGGATGAGGAAAAGAAGTTTAGACTGCAGTTAGAGACTGCCTTCTCAATCAGGGATTGATATCAGAGTGTAGGCAAAGAGAAAGGTATAGGAGAGTAGTAAATGAAGGACCAGCTCTGGTAGAGTTTTTAGTGAAATCTAGAACAGAAGCTGCTCTTAAAAAGGGGATAATTAGTACGGCATATAAAATATTGCATGACAACCATAAGAATCACCCAGAGGAGGTTAGAAAAGATTGGAAAGAAAGACAAGAAAAGCAGTTTACAAATGAAGAATGGAAAGACATATGTATGACTTCTAAGGTTTGGAACTTTTGCATGGAACTGTTTGCATAGGTAATTTATACCCAAGAAGACTTTAAAGATTTTTCCTCAGGTAGACAGCAAATTCTGGAGGTGTAATGGGCAACAAAGGTAGGTAACTAGGAACATGTTTTTTTTGGCCCTATTGAGTCCTCAAGTTTTTTTTTGGGGGGGGGGGGTCAGTGGCGGCTGGTGACTTCAAATTAAAGGGGGGCTGCAGAAGACAGCTGAATGTGTGGGGTCAATTGGAAGGGGTGTGGCCAACTAGGAAGGGGTGGAGCTATGCTCAAAACCACAACAACTGGAACTTTAATTAAATATGCTGCCCTGAGTGCCAAACCATCATTACGAAAGTCCAATCAAGACAAAATGAAGTTTAGAACAAAAAAATATTTCAATGCATTGGCTATATGACAACTTACTACCTAGATGGAAACACAAAGGTTGTGATGCATGAAAAAATAAATTACTTTTTAAATACATTACTGGAATGTCAGTCAGAATCAAGTATAAAAAAAAAACAAGCAGCACTCAACTCAAACCACTTCTCCTTGCACTGCAGTTCTAATTATAATTTATATTCAGCTTTATAAAAATACCAAGTAATATGCTGAAAGTAGCAATCTCTGTGTGATTCCCCCACTTGTAAAAATGTTTCTTATCCAAAAAAGATCTGCTGCCTGACAACAACTATCTACTTGTTTCATGGGGAAGAGATGATCAATGTAAAAAATGAACAGCAAACAAGAAACAAGCTTAAGATAAACTGCTTAAATGATTATTGCACAAGTTTATGGACCACACATGATAGATTGACATTCTGTTTAGTTTATGGGTAAAGCCTGCAAAGATGACTGCAAGTCTCTTAACAAATGTAATGAGCTTCTGAAAATACTGTAATCATGTCCTTTATTACAAATACTGTCATATGCATTTCAATACCTAAGGCTTATACGTTATCTAGTTATGCAAATAGTCTCTGCATGGTAACAACGAAAAGGTTTTCATTATTGGTAATTCTTTAACAGTATGCTTATTAAAGCTTACTTGCATCTTACAATCTCCGACAAGTTTACCTGATGGTCATTAAAGCATTGCTACTTAAACATAGAGCAACAGGGCACTGCGACAGTATGCATTTTCTGAATAATAAGAAGCATAAATCAACAGTATAAAAATATGACAGAAAACCAGAACATTCTGCAAAATCAAGGACAGATGAGAAGCCACGGTCGTAGTTGTGGTCTAACTTGGATGGGGGAATACTCTGCACACTTACACTGCACAACTGCTACTTGCCTTGCTTGGACACATCCAGAGCCACTACCATGGGGAGTGGGGTGCAACAAGATAGAAGTGGGACACAGGCCCAAAAATAAGGACAATTTTTAAATATTGCTCTTATAAACTTAGAAAGTAGTAGGTCTTGCATTAGTATGAATTTTCTGAAGGGTATGAAATCTGAAACTCAAATTTCTGCCATTATTTTCTAACTTCAATCTTTAATGATTTGCCAGTAATTTGCCAGAAAATCACAATTTTATGAAAAACAGACCAAATATGTGATGCAAAAATATAAAATTGCCACACAATACAGCTGGGAACCTGTCAAAGAATGGACACCTTTTTAATATTAGTACTGTTAACTTGAGCAGCTGACAAAATAAGTGCATCTACATGCATTTCTGAAATAAAAGTAATCTATAACTCTGATCATTACAGCTATTTATAATTGTAAACCCTCCATGGTTTCTTCCAAAATTGCCATTTTTTAAAGAGGGATTATTAGGGGGAGAGCAACATTTTGAGCCAAAATTGGGGACAGTTGAGAGGTTTGGATATTCCTAATTCTATGAAGCGATTTATTTGCATGTACCTCTTAATGCAGGAAATCTGGACAAGGCCAAATATATTGGGGGAACATACAAACAGTACTAAAAATTGCTCTTGTCTAAACTTAAGACAGTTAATAGAATAACAGGTCTTGCTTTAGCATGCATTTTTCTGAAGGTTATGACGTCTGAAACTCAATGCCTGTCATTATTTAGTGACTTCATTCCTAAATGATTTGCCAGAAAACCACAAATTTTATGAACAAACCAAAAATAAGAAACAAAAATCTATTCAGTTTGCAAAAATCTGGACAGTTGGGGCCGTCTTTGAGTTTGCTGCCCTTCCCCCCTCAAAAAATCATGGTCGAATGGAGCCTCCCCCCTGCAGCCATTCCAATATCCCATTCCTTGGTTATTTCACCCCATTTACCATAAACACTGTAATGTGCATACTGCTTTACTTCTGCGATGATTTGAATTTCATTTGAAAGTTTTATTTTGCATTTTACAGCACAAACTTAAATAGATATCTGCTAAACAAAGCAATGCAGTCTCACAATGAAAACAGACTTAGCATTAAAACTTCTCTGCCCTTGAAACTCACATTCATTGAAACAGCATTGAAACCCACATTCAAAGAAAATGCATTTTGCCAGTAGCAGATAAAGATTAACTTTGGGCTGTTTTCAAAATCATAGGCCCCTTGAACACAAAAAATACACGTGTTCTTCGATACACCTTCCCGATTGTATTAAATTATATTCCTTGTACACTACAGTACAGGTGTTAGAGGGCATTTTAAATGTATTGTTTTGAACATTTTTCCAGTAAACAATGAAACAAAATGCATGCACCATTAATGACAAAACTGCCCAATTCAGAACATTTCCATCATAAAAATGTCTACTCAAATTTCTACAGTCCACCAGTATCAGTAAATATGCACACTCTGAAGAAGTAAAAGTCATCTAAATAATTCCACATTAAAGAAATCTGTAACTAATGAAGAGGTTGCTGCTAGCAAACAACTTTATATGTCATTGTTTCATCTACAAATAAAGTGCCTGTTGCCCTTGAGGAATAAATTGCCTATGTTGCATTAAAAAAATGATAAGCTAGTAATATTGCAATAGGGAATGGATGACAAACTGATAACAGGTTCAAAGTTACTAGGTATCTTCGCCAAAAAGGACTGCAGCATCCACCCCCTTTACAACACAGTACAGTATCAGCAATGCATCTACCTACTGTGGGAGTACAACACACAGCCTTCTGCATTAAAAAGCATCTATACTACCTGCTGTGCTATTAACAATGCAAGCAGACACAGCATAGGAAGCACTAAAACGTTTGTTCCCCTGCAGCTCCCAGCTCCTTGTAAAATGTACTTGACATTCAGCTGTATCTCTGAACTCTGCAGCACAAGAAATCTGGAAAAAGCCAGCATTTATGGTGGGGGGACAAAAGCCCAAAAAACCAGGGACACATTTTAAACATTGCTTGTATAATGTTGGAAAGTTGCTAGAATAAAATGCTGCGTTACCACCATACATTTCACTGCCAAGTCTTGAACCCAGGAGACCCTGTCCAAAACAGTCAAAGCAACATACCACTATGCTAAATCTGTTTTGTGAAAGAGAGGAAGATTGAAACTTAAATGGCTACCATTTAGTGAATTCAGTTCTCACCATAGCTGTCAACCTCTTAGCACAAAACACCTGAACAAAGGCAATAATGGGGGAATACAGCCCCCAAACATATTCAGTGAATTCAGTTCTCACCATAGCTCTCACCCTTAGCACAAAAAACCTGGATGAAGCCAATAATGGGGGAATACAGTCCCAAAAATAGGGACAAATTTCAAATATCCATGTTATAAACTTAGAAAATTGCTAGAATAAAAGGTTTTGTGTTACCATGTACTTTCTGAAGAATATGAAGTCTGAAATTGAAATACCTGTTATTTTTATTTAATATTTGTTAACCAGGAAAGTCTGACTTGGAACAAAAGCCAATTTTCAGCAGAGCAGGGAGAAACACTCCAGACACGTTATTTGCAAGATGGGAGGACATGCAGATTCCACACCAAAGGGACCCCAGCCAAGAATCAAACCAGAGAACCTGTAGATGTCAGGCAACAATGCTACCAGTGCACCACAGCACTACTGGGTTTGCAAGAAAAAACAAACACACAGAAACCACAGATTTTATGAGGAACAGAACAAATATGAGGCATACATCTGCAAAGTTTTTAC
The DNA here is from genome assembly GCF_019279795.1 of Protopterus annectens. NCBI lineage: Eukaryota > Metazoa > Chordata > Ceratodontiformes > Protopteridae > Protopterus > Protopterus annectens. The sequence continues at coordinate 549,689,463 of NC_056730.1, read as the reverse complement.
AAATGGTGGTGGGTAGGGAATTCAGGCCCTTGCCACCTGCACCCAAGGTACAGGGTTCAAGCCTGAGTATTCTCTACCCACCACCATGTGTTCTCTCTAGCCACCAGTATATAGCAACTGGGGCATTTTACACATACATATATATACACACACACACACACACACACACACACACACACACACACACACACACACACACACACACACACACACACAGTTCCCCCTGACCTACCTGAAGCATCCAAAGTTCCTTTGTAGTCCCGACTGCAACAGCAAATCCAAATGGCAAGCTAAGAGCTGATTTCCAAAGCTCCCCTGTAGTCTTCTCGTCAGCCCCCGCATGCTAACGGCTGGTTTCCGGCTTGGGTCTGCATGAGAATAGGTTGGAGGCTCCAGCCTGCTGATGACACAGTCCGGTTTCCTTCTCGTCTGTGCGGTCATCACCGCACAGACTTCTGGACTGGCAGGGCGGAGATGCCTTTCTCCTCTATCCGGACTGCCTAACCCAGCAGTCTGTAGTTCTGTGAGTACGAGGAACTCCAAGTTCCGGGACTCACAATTTTTTTTTTAAATTTTCTTGCATAGGTGGGGGGATTTTCTTTTGTACAGGTGGGGGGGGGGGGCTGCAGTCCTATAGCACGAGTCGCCCCTGGGGGGTCTAATGAGTTGTCATATTTCAAAACTACCCTACTGAGTACTCAGTCAGAAATACTGGCTGTAGTGTAACTAAGGAAATTAGTTTTTGAGGTGGATCTGAACTTACTAGACACTGTAAGGCCTTAGCAGGCTTTGTGCTACTGGCTGCCAACAAAGTATTTACTAGAAAATGGAAATCAAAATCTAAACTAATTGTAACTGAAGTATTGAATATTGTTAGAGAGAGTAAATAACTGGAATTGAGATATTTAGAAAAGGAAATTACATATAAATAAATGGAATTTGTGGGAACAACACACGAAGAAGAATATCCAGAAAGAGAAGTGAGGATTAAGAGAAGGCAGGAATTATACACTTACGTAATGTTATGAAATATGTTATAAGTAATGAAAACATATATTCAGCATATAATACAGGAAAACAGTTATTATGATTTGTTTTCTTTTCTATTAATGTATGTGTGCCTATGTCTTAAGCGAAAATTTTATAAAGTTGTTATAAAACAAAGGTGCAACATACTGTCCAGTAGTGTGACTTAGAGAGTCAAGGAAATTTGCAAATAAGCTGTCTGCTGATCAGTACATGATTTATACCACCTCTACATTCATACTTCATTTTATCTGATATGCAACTATCAGGATATAAATCATCCCCAATAAGGGTACTTATGTGGAACAGATCTTACCTGATTAATTAATAGAGCAAGACAAAAACAAAACAAGCCATTTGGTAAAAATGTCATTCTCAATTAATTCAGATTAACAATATTTTGGAAAAAGCTTAATTATCTTTCCAAGATCAATACACATTATAATGATGACAGTGCTATGGCTTCTAATTACATGAAATGCAACATGAGAGACTTTACCCTATTTTTCTTTTCACTGGCATTAAGTGATTTTTTTTCTTGGGTGTAGTGAGTCTGACATCCATTTTATGTTTAACACTGCTGGCAGCACCGGAAACTAAAGAGCTACTCATATCCAGCTCATCCTATAGGATAAAGGAATGGTGATTATGTACAAGACACTGCAGTAATGGTAAGATTTTCTACTGGCACACCTACAGTTTTTACCAGCACATATTTTCATGTTAAAATCTCACCTTCAAGAAATGGTGATCTTCCAGACTTAAATCACAAAATCAACCAAGCATTCCTGTCTATTTATACATGAACATCATGGAATTGTCATGTGTCTCTCAGTTTCTGTTTTGTTAAACTTTCAACAATCTTGTGAAGACAAAACAATATTTAATTATAAGCAAGAGGGATGTCTAGTTCCATGTTATTCAGCCTAATGATGTCATGTTTTCATCTATCAGCATACTCTACCTATAAAAAATGATTTCACTGGCTAGCGCTCAAGACTAGTAAGCATACCGAACCAAATACTGATAGAAAAAATGCCACCCTGTTTGCTTAAAAATGTACAATTACACTGGCAAAACACAGTTTGTTAATTAGCAAGGCTTCAAAATGAAATAACTTTCCCTCTGCCTTTTAAGGCATAGCCTTCAGCTCCAACTTTGTTCATCTCTTGCTCTCAATGTTTGCAAACCTTTTTCAGATATATTGTTTTATTACCCCCACAAAAATTTAGCCCAAACAGGAAATACAAAAATCATGCAAAATCAACTATGTATACATATATATTTACTACATCAGCTGATTCACAAAAAGGCCAGCTGCAGTAACTTTAAGATTCATTCTCCTGATATTATCAGTTCAATAAAGTTCCAAATTTAGAACAGACTTCCAAGATGGCTTTATATTGAGTAACAGCTTATTTCTAGCTCTCCCAGTGTGAAAACAGAAACTCAGTAGAGAAGGCCAGTAGACTTGTGTTTATGGGTAAATTTAAAAACTGGCTAGTAAGTGCACTGCCTGGATGCCAGGAATAAAGAAATACATAAGACCTGCAAAAATAAGCTACAAAAAGAGAGGAAGAAACACTGACGGGAAAGTTCTGCAGCTGTTCAGCAAAAAGCAATGCAATCTTCAGACAGGACTTCTAATAAACTACAGGAAGATATAAGACAACTGCATACAGAACTGGTTAAAATAAACAAAACACTGATGGAGTATATAAACACACAAAAAAAGGTTGGAAAAATGGAAGAAGCTTTAAACAGATATTCACATGAGATTATAAAGCTGCAAAAATCAGAGGTTGAAAGGATGAAGAGGATGGCTGAATATGAGAATGCTCAGGAAGAGATGTTTCAAAAAATAATAGAATTAAAGGACAGAGCACACAGGGAAAACCTGAGATTTTCAGCTACACCAGAGAAGCTGGAAGGAACAGACTGCATTTATTTTATGAAAGCACAAATAAGCAACTGGATTGGTATTCCACAGCAGGAGTTGTTAGTTGAAAGGGCACGTCATGTGTAAGCTCCAAACCTGGCTATAAGAAAGAAACCTAGATTTATAATTAAGATGCAATCCTACCAGCAGAAGGAGCTGATTTTGACAAAACTGTGGCAGAAGGACAAAGTACTAAAAGTGGGAGACAGCAGGGTGTTGTGGACAATGATTATTCACTGCACCAGACAGAAGAGGAGCAAATTTATTCCACTATTCAGGGAATGATGGGATGCAGTTGTGAGATTCAAATTGCTGTACACAGCTGTCTTCAAGGTATTCTTCCGTGGAGGGACAGCATCATTTTTTGATGAAGTACATGCTAAGGAACTAGAAAAGTTTGTCCACAAAAAGTAAGCTGCGAAACAGAAGGAGATTCTGTTTCTTGTTCTTCTGGTGATAAAGACCATAGAGGGACTGTACCTGTGAAACCTTTTCAAATTTTTCAATAGAAAATGTTGGAGATAAGGAAGGGAGCATGAGAGCTGACTAGAAGAATTCAGAGTACATTGCAAATAAAGCAGAGACAGGATTTTGGAGATGAACAGTAATAAACCAGTAACTTAATATGGGATTAGAATGCAATAATTATATTTGTAAAATATGACAGAACAGGAAAATCTTGAAATATTGGACTTTTTCAGAATTTGTTGTTGTGGGGACTCTAAAGCATATGACCTACTTCATGTCATTAATGCTTGGAAATGTGCTTTGGGGAGGGGAAAAGGAGGGAGAAAGTTAATTGTAATTAAAGATTTCTTTTCTTAAATAGTACTGATTGTGTGGTATGTGTTTTTCTTTACATGCTATAAAGTACATTTTTTCAGTTATTTGTAAGTGTAATGGGGATTGTAAACAGGTGCTGCTGTTCTTTTTGTTTTTCTTTTCCTTCTCCCTTCTTCTCTCTTTCTTCTTGTTCAATTTTAAGAAAAGTAGGCACTGCAATGTAAAAAAAAAAAAAAGCCTGATTGAAAAGCATGATAAAGGAAAAAAATCAATGTGCTTTTTCTCATTCTTGCATGGAGGAATGACTGGATTAAAGACCTTAGATTGATTTAATAAGTTTTAAGAGACAGCAAGTAAATTAATAAGAACATTGGATAGTATGATGCTTTTTTTCTAGCAAATACATGTATGCTCAGTAACAATTCTGCAGCTGGTCTTCATGTTTCCAAGGAAACATTCTGATAAAGGGAGACAAACTAATAAAAAGAAACTGGCTACATTCTAGTGGAGAGTGACTGGCTGGGGAAAAAAAGAGAAATTGGATAGGAGATAATGTTCTCTGAAAGCATTAGGGATTTTCCCAAGGTAGATGATGTTGTCTGAAAGCATTCAGGGGCTTTCCCAATGTAGTTAATGTTCTTTGAAAACATTCAGGGGTTTTCCCAGCTGGGAGAGCTATAAAGATAAGACAAAAAACAATCAGCACTTAGTGGAAGCACAGGCTGCACCATGCCTCTTAGTGAGGATAACCTTTCTTTGGGTTAACTCAAGTCTGTCAGCTGTCAGTTTGGGACTTTTATCTCTATTAGGAGGGTAAAACTTCAATATTTGAAGGTATACATAGTTTTGTGTGTCAGTATTAAGTTAATGTTAATAGGATTTAGGAGGGTATTGAGGAGTGTTTTTTTGAGGGCTTTCAATAAAACAAAATGTTGTTATAGGCTCAAATGGATATGATGAGAAACAACTGTATAAAAGCGCAACCTGCCAAACAATGAATGCATGTAACACAAAAGCTGGAGCTAGACATTTAACAAAAAAGGTTTTATACATGAAAAGTGGGAATAATAACTTTTTAATACAATGATGCTTTCTTTAATGTCTTTAAATATAAATGGTCTCACAGATAAATACAAACAAGAAAGAGTACTGAACTATATTAAAAATGTAGAGTGCAAATAGCTATGTTACAAGAGACACACTTAGAAAGAACTGAACATGTGGATTTGATAAATAAAGGTTTTCAGGATGGTTATTAAGTGGAATACCTGGGACAAAGGAAATGAGGAGTACTTATAATAATTCCTCCAGTAGTGATAGAATAAGATAAAAAAATAATAATGGTAGATTTCTAGTGCTAAGGGACTATGGGCAAGGGAGGGTGGATTACATTGGCATGTATTTATGTTCCACTTAAAACTGCTATAATGTAGCTTAGGAAAATTCTGGGAGAAATAATCAGTTACATCGACATTTGTGCTGTAACAGAGACCTGGTTCAAAGCAGCAGAAAGCACCCCTGCAGTACCAGGCTATAACTCATTCCATACCTTTCGGCCCCAGAACTTGGATTGAAGCTCCAAAGGCGGTAGTGATTCCATATTCATAAAGGATGCACACACCTCCAGACTGGTAGCCCAACATAATGCATCAGAGATACTTCAGCTGCAGCTAACATTGGGTAAGACAGCAATTCAGGTCATAGCATGCTATAGGTCCCCAACCATGTCCCAAGACTCACACTCCTAAGCACCCTGGAGAATATTAGGGTCCAACCTAACACTCTCATACTGGGTGACTACCCTTCCATTAACTGGGAAAACTACTCATGTACCAATACACTTGCCCGTTTCCTGGAATTCATTAATTCCAATGTCCTGGACCAGCTTGTTCTTACTCCCACTAGAGGTAGCAACATCCTTCACCTGGTCATTATTAACATGGGCGACCGTTGCTCTACACAAATAGTCAACTCCTCCCTGGTTAGACCTGACCACAAACTAATCACCTTGGAAATCCCCATCCCCCCCCCAGCAAAGGTAACCACCATAAAAAACTCCTTCAAAGCTAACTTTGGGCTCCTAAAAACAGAGGTGGCTAACTTCATGGCACCCATGCAAATGGAGAATAGTTGCATGACTGCCGAATCATACAGCAATGCACTGTACGAACACGTACACAAATGCATGGATCTTACCATACCCAACAGAACCAAGACGCTCTCCTCCAAAAAAAGGAAGCCAATGTGATGGTCCCCTGCCATAAAAAAACTCTGCAACAGAAGGAAGAAACTGATGTGGAATAAGGTGAAATCCCAAGACTGGAAAAACTCCCTTATCATCCTCAACAAAAAGTTGAAATCCCTCATCAAATCTTCTAAATCTAGCTATGAAAACAGAATTGCAGCAGATGGTAAAGAGAACCACAAGGCCTTCTAAAGTTATGTACAGAATTTCCACAGCTATGCCCAGATTTGCTCTAAGCTACTGCACAATGATGCCTCCTTTACCGAGCCAACAGATATTGCCAGATTCAGTGCTAACTTTAGCCCTCTCACCCCCTCCAAAGGACCAATCACAATACCAGTAGGTTGCCAGTAACCCAGTATTACTACTGCAGAGGTTAAAACAGCACTGTTCAAGGCCAAGAATACAGCTTCTATGAGACCTGACAATATCCCTGGCTGTGTTCTACATGAACTACAGAGTGAACTGGCACCACACCTGTGTGCCCTGTTCAATCACAGCCTCACCTCAGGTGTTGTCCCTACTGAATGGCACACTGCTACAGTCATCCCTCTCCACAAAGGAGGAGAGATTGCAGACACTGGGAACTATCGCCCCATTAGCCTGACGAGTCTGATATGCAAAGCTATTGAATGCATCATCATGGACCTAATAAACAAGGATATAGGAAATCTCCAAACTCTGTATCCCATACAGTTTGGTTTTGTGAAGGGTAGATCATGCCTGCTCAACCTGGTCAACTTCTTTGCAGCCTACCTTGATCTGGCCAAGGCCTTTGATACCATTCCCCACTCAGGAATCACAGAAAAACTCACTAAGCTAGGTATCAACCCCTATATCACTAGGTGGGTTGCAAACTGTCTCACAGATGGAAGCCACAGTGTGAAAGTAGCTGACTCCAAGTCAGACTGCTGACCAGTCACGAGTGGAGTCCCACAGGGTTCGGTCCTGGGTCCTCTCCTGTTTGGTATCTACTTCTCTGAAGTCCAGGCCAACACAAAGGGACTCTGGCTGACAAAGTTCACAGACAATTCCAAGTTGGGAGCTATTATTAACTCCCCCAAGTGATGTTGACATCCTGCAGAAAGGCCTCACTGAGACCAACGACTGGTGTCAGAACCATGGCCTTAAGTTCAATGTCAAAAAAAATGTGTCGTCATCCCCTTTGAGAAAAACTTTGTTCCCATGAATTACCACACTGATGGTGGTCCACTGAACACAGAATGCATTACAAGAGATCTGGGAACACAGGTTGACAGCAACCTCTCTTTTGACCACCACATTGCCACTGTGGTCAGAAAGTCCTTCTATGTGGCACATCTCATTACTAAGGGTTTTGATCCAGGAAGAAAGAGGTAATTGTCTTCCCTCATTAGGCCAATCATCGAGTATAATGCCCCATTTGGCATGTACCTCACTAGACACCTGCAACAACTGGAGAGGCCGCAAAAGTACCTCATAAAGATGATCCTAGGCCTTAAACAGTTGTCCTATATGGACAGACTCAAAAAACTCCAACTATTCTCAGTCTCATATCGCCTATTTAGAGGCGATCACTGCTTGACTTACAAAGCCATGTCTGACCCAGCTCTGTTAGAAATGCTACATCTAAAGAAACCCAATCCCTCCACACCACATGCAACAGAGGTCTCAACCTCATTACCACAATCAACAGAACATGCTGGAGGAGCAGGTTCATAACCCGGAGACTGCCAATGCAATGGAATACAGAGCACCTCACTGGCCCTTTTCAAGAGAAATTTTGATGAGTGGATAGGAAATAGAAAATTCACCCCAGGGATCACTCCAGTGGCTCTACTCGACAGAGGCATTGGGAACTAATGTCAGGTGGCATGATGCTAGGGTAATTCTATGGGCTAGGCTTGTAAAGGCTCCAGGGCCATTAGTGTAGTACACACCTATGAACCTATAGATGGGGATTGGAATTTGATTTGCAGCAGTGAAAATGTGTCTGGGGGGCCCAGAAGAGAAAATATAACAAAGGAGGACAGATTTTTGAAGAAATTTATGAAAATATTTGGCACAGAAGATGCAAATTCAGTAATAGGAATTCAGGTTGAATTTACATATTATTCCCCAAGATATAAAAACTGGGCTAGGCTAGACAGAATCTATATTTCACAGGAACGTGTACATTTAATTGAAGGTCTTGATACTCAATATATGTGAAAACCGAGAAAAAACTGCTGTCGCCAAAATGGGCAAGGGTAGTTACCGGTGATAAGTGGGTTGAGGACCAGGCCTACTCTGATCTACGCCAGGGACACTTGCTAATGATGAGAGGGGTATATGTGCCTCTATTGGCCAGTGTGTGCCCAACATAAAGCCCAGCAGTCAATAAGCAACTGGCTGGCTGGTGTTCTAGTTGCCTAGCCTGGGTTACCTGGGATAGCTCTTTTGAGTGAAAGCTGAACGTAAAACCAAACAACTTGCCAAACATGAACTAAGAATTGCTACGTTTAATGTACGTTCACTAACAGAATGCAGCTTGGAAGTGGATGACATGATTACATGGAGGAGGTTGGACATCCTATGTATCCAAGAGACGAGATGGAAGGGCAGTGCATCAAAGCCATTTGGCCTGGGATCCAGACTCTACAACTCAGGAAGGGGACATGCTAGAAATGGTGTAGGAACTGCGGCAAGAGAGAGGCTTCAGAAGGCAGTGAGGGATATCATCAGAATTAATGACAGACTCATGGCAATTAGACTCCAGTGTAATGATAGGGTAGTATTCATCGTCTCAGCCTATGCCCCACAGCAGGTTTGTGATGGTGAGGAAAAGAGTGCATTCAGACAGCAGTTGCAGGACCTACTAGATAAAGCAGGCCAACATGAATTGGTGTTGATAATGGGTGACTTGAATGCACATATTGGGACAGACAGAACAGGATATGAGCACTGCCTGGGTCCACATGGGTGGGGCAACATGAATAAAGAAGGAGAAGCCATTCTAGATTTCTGTCTGGCAAATGGCTATATACTAGCCAACACATGGTTCAGAAAGAGAGATGGTCACAAGATGACATACAAGAATAGCCAACATGCAACTCAGGTAGTCTTCCTCCTAGTAAGGAAAATACATTGGGGTAGAAGCCACGATTGCAAAGTCATCCACAGTGAAACAGTCAGCCCAGCATAAACCACAAGTTGCCACAATCAGCTGCAAGCAGTGATCAGAGATGGCTCTAAAGTCAACAGAGACCAGGCTGAAGACCTGGAAGTTAACTGGAGAGAAGGTACAAAAGTTCAAGGAGGAAATAGATGGAGTTGACTACAGAAAAGATATGTGGCCAAGCCAGGTATGGAAATAAGGTACATAAGGAAAGCTGGTGGTGGAACATAGAAGTCCAGGATGTCATCAAAAGAAAGTAGGAATGTAGGAAGAAGTGGGAGTTAGGAAAAAACTGACCAGGCTAGGAAGGACGACTGGTTGGCTAACAAAGAAGCTAAGAAAGAAGTTGCAATAGCAAAGAATAGGGCATCAGAGGCACTCTACCAACTTCTGGAAAGTGACTCAGTAAGTGGCACGAAGAAACTATATCAGGTTGTAAGGCAAAGACAAAAAGATAAAGAAGATAGTCTGACACCACTCATGAGGGATGCCAGTGACAACCTGCTCACCAGTCCACAGGACATCAAAGGCAGATGGAAGAAGTATTTCAAGCTGCTTCTGAATGAAGAAAATCCCACAGAAGCTGTTCTGCCCCAGAAACAGCCTACGATGAGAGAAGAGGAGGAGCCCACCCTAGAAGAAGTAAGAAAAGCACTAAGGAAAATGTAGTCAGGGAAAGCAGCAGGCTCAGATGAGGTCACAGCAGATATAATAAAGATGCTGGGTGAGATAGGGGACAAATGGCTCCTGAGTGTACTCACAGCAGTGTGGAGAGAAAGGCATATCCCAGATGACTGGAGAATAAGCATACTCGTGCCAGTGTACAAGAATAAAAGGGACATCCACAACTGTGGGCAGTACAGAGGCACCAAACTCCTATCACATTGCATGAAAGTTCTGGAGAGGGTGACTGATAAATGGATACGCAGAGTAGTAGAATGTAAGATGGGAATTGAGCAGTTTGGATTCAGATCAGGATGCAGCATGACTGACCCAATGCCTGCAGTGAGACAGACACTTGAGAAGAAGCTAGCTTTGAGCCTACTGCTGTTCATACTGGTGATGGACTACATTAGCAAACAGGTCGGAGGGGTTAGGTCAACAAAGTTGCTGCATGCAGACAATGTGGCATTACAGGCAGACTCTTGAGCTAGAACTTCAGCAAAGGATAGGAAAATGGAATGCAAAACTGAAGCCACATGGAATGAAACTATGCACAGACAAGACAGTGGTAATGGCAGCATAGCAGGGAAATCAGAAGAAGCAGAGAACAGAGATAGAAGGGAAGACAGTAGAATGGGTAAACAGCTTCAAGTATCTGGGAGGGGTGGTTGAGGAGAAGGGAAGTGTGAATGAAGAGGTCAAAGCTAGAATCAGAGGGGCTGCAGCCAATTGGCATAGAGTGTCTGGTGTAGTCTATGACAGAAGAATGCCAAAGAATCTGAAAAGTAAGGTGTACAAGACAGTGGTATGACCAGTACTACTGTATGGTACAGAAACCTGGGCAGCAAAGGCAGAACAGCTGAAGAAGCTAGAGGTGATTGAAATGAAGTGCCTGAGAAGGGTGAAACGATGCACACTGTGGGAAAGATGAAGAAATGAGGACATAAGAACAGAAGCCAAGGTAGCTCCAATTGCAGAAAAGATCAAAGAGAACAGATTGCAGTGGTTTAGACATGTGCAGAGTAACAGAAGACAATCTGGTGAGGAAGATTTGGGACAGACAGGAAGAAGGTAAGAGGAAGCAAGGACATCCAGCAAAGAGGTGGAGGGACTGTGTGAAAGAAGATCTGCGACAATCAGGCATGAGTGTTGAAGAAGGCAGGAGTGTGGCACTGAATCGAGAGAGTCGGCGACAGCACGATACCCTGACCCCATGTAGAAAAAAATGGGAAAAAGGGGGCTGATGATGATGATGATGATTATGCACCAATAACAGCTAAAATAAAAGCACAGGGCAATAAAATAAAAGTGAGACATTGGCGCCTTCCCACCTACCGGTTGAAAAGAGAGGAATTTAAGGAATGGGTAGTGGAGATTATTCAGGAGATGTTAGATAGGATACACATTTATTCTGAAAATATAGCTAGGGACTGGGATAAAATTAAGGTGTTTATACATAGGGTGGAAATAAAAGAAAGTGAGCTATGGTTAAGAAGTAACAAGAATTATTTAGAGGGACTGACAAATGTTAAAGTATTGCACAATAGGAGGAATCTCACAGAACAAGAGGAGGATCAACTGCAGAATGCTAGGCAGAAAATAAGGGATTACCTCCTCGAAAATATCCATGAGCTTTAGAATGATTGCTGTTAAACAACTGCTTTTTGATAACACTACAGCAGAAAAACTTTTAGCACAATGACTCAGGCAAAAGAAAATAGAAAGGGCTGTCGCCAAACTTAGAGAGCCTATAACAAGGAAGGTAACAAGAGATCCTATGCAGGTATTAGAAATATTTTGTGAATTCTATGACTCTCTATAAAGCAGAGAAATGTGAAAATCAAGAAAAGATACAAATGGAAATGTTTATGGAAGAATTAAATATGCCAAGGATACAGGCAGATGAGGCTCAATTCCTAACAGTTAGGATAGGAAGAGATGAGATAAAAATTCTGATGTATAACCAATATACAGGAGAGTCCCCTGGAACAGATGGTATTTCTGTGGAAGTGTGGAAGTTTGGAAGCTAGGAGGAAAAACTGATAAGATCTGGAAGGTTTTATTTAACAGTATCTTAAGAAGAGAAGTACCACCATTCTGTAAGAAAGCAGTGATAGCTGTAATACCTAAAGAGGGTAAAGATCCATCAGATCCAGCTTCATACAGTTACATTTCAATACTAAGCCATGATTATAAAGTGTTCATGTCTATAATGGCTAAAAGAATGGCAAACGTAATGCCAAAACTGACAGATATGGATCAATGTGGTTTTGTTGAGGGGAGGCAAGCATTTAACAACATTAACAGAACACTGATGATCCAGAGGGAAGCAGAATGTAAGAAAATACCATTGTTGTTTGTAGGTCTTGATGCAGAGAAAGCATTTGACAGAGTAAGCTGAGACTTTATGAGCAGGATAATGAAAACATTTGCATTTCCTGAAAAAATTATCAGGTTGATTAGTAGGCTATATGAGGGATCAGAGGTGAAAATTAAAGTGGGTGGGGGCCTTCTCTGATAATTTCTGCTTGAGCAGAGGAACCAGGCAGGGATATCCTCTTTCCTCTTTATTATTTGCATTATATTTAGAACCACTGGCAAAGAAAATAAGGGACTCAAAAATTCAAGGATATAACTGGTATGGTAGTCAAGAAAAGCTGGCTTGGCGACCCCTAACTGGGAAAAGCCGAAAGAAGAAGAAGATGAAGATTTGCAGATTTATACCTGACAAAACCAGAAAAAAAGACATTACAGTGTTGTGGAACATTTTAAGACGGTTTCAGATCTTTTTGGGATACAAAATTAATGAAGCTAAAACAAAGTCAGTAGTGGTAAATTATGTACCCACACATGAACTGGTTCAGAAATACCCACATTTATGAGAACATGCTAAAATCATGTATTTAGGAGTTTGAATTAAAAATGATTCAAGTGTGGCAGCGACGGATATGCGGGAAGAGACTATAAACAAAAGATAATACAAAAACTGAGAAAATAGAAGCTTTGTTATATGAATATGGATAGTAAGATACAAGCAGTTAAAATAATTTAGCCCCTTTAGTCTTATACACGGGTCAGGCATATTTTTATCAACCAGAGGAGAAGTTGTGGGCAGCAATTAATAAAGAGCTGAAAGACTATCATTGAGGGAAAGATGGCAAGAGTCAAGTGGGATAAACCGATTCTTCCAGTACAACAGGGTGGATTGGGATTACCCAATTTGTAGGGGTATTTCAGAGCTGCACAGTTAAGACTCATACATAGCACAAGCAGAAAACTACAATTCAAAGTGGAAAGGGATGATGACGAAATGGGGGGAAACTCGAGAAACTGGGATTTTAGCTGCAGGCCTTTAAGGAGAACAACAATATTCATAAAGAATATTATAACCATAAGGTAGCAGAACATATTCTAAGAGATAAACCAACATGAGAATGGGGAAAGGAGATTCTGACAATAGGGATGACTGCAGTTAGGGATACAGACAATAGGCAAGAGGGGGCTGGAATTTATTGGAAAAAACTGGCAAAGGAACCAAGGTACTGATGGGAAATAACTAGAGAAGATGCCAAGAATTTATTTGGACTGCAGGTTAGAAATTGCCTTCCCTATCAGTGACTGATATCAGAGTATAGGCAAAGAGAAAGAAACGGGGGGGGGGGTACTAAACAGAAGACCATCACCGGTAGAGTTTTTAATAGAATCTAGAACACAAGCTGCCATTAAAAAAGGAATAATTAGTAGAGCATATATTGCATGATAATTATAAGAATCAATAAGATGTTGTTAGAAAGGAGCAAAAAGGATTGGGAAGAGAGCTTGGATAAGCAATTCACAAAGAAAAAATGGGAGGATATATGTATGTCTCCGAAATATGCAACAAAATCTAGAAGATTTAGTATTTTTGCCTGGAAATGTTTACATAGATATTTTATACCCCAAGTACACTCCAGAGAATTTTTCCTCAGGCAGGCAGCAAATGTTGGAGTTGTGAAGGGGAAGAAACAGGTAATTGGGAAAAAGAAGTTATGTACCTACCAAAACGTTCCATGTTAGTTGTCTTCATCACGCCTTCTTTCTTGCTGGTTGGGATCGGAGCCGATCCTCGGCTCCGACTCGGCCATCTTCAATAGCTCGAGAGCTGTTTATCGGCTCGAGGCTACCCCTTATCCCATGATGCCTAGCGATAGCTACCCAGATCTTGTTTGAAATAGCTAACTCCAGACATAGCAAGAGAAAAACCAGTCCAAAACAAATAGGTTGTCTATACTTGCCATATTCTCTAAGTCAGTAGAGGAAACAAACCAGAGAACACCCAGCCAGTGAAATAAGAACTCCTCTCGGTCCAATAGGACAGGGGTTCAGAGGGTGGGACGCAAGAAAGAAGGCAAGATGAAGACCACTAACATGGAATGTTATGGTAGGTACATAACTTTTTTATGTTAAGTTGTCTCTCTCTCGCCTTCGTTCTTGCTGGTTGGGACAGCGTCCCTAGCACCTAATATCCTGGGTTGCTCATTGGAACAGACTCTTCAGAACAGTGGAACCAAAGTCAGCTCTGCTCCTGGAGACCATATCCAGCTTGTAATGAGAAATAAAGGTATGAGGATTTGCCCACGTAGCAGCTGCACAGATAGAATCCATGGGCAACCTAGAATGGAAGGCTACAGAGGTGGCCAAGGCCCTGGTAGAATGACCTTTCGGTTTGATAGGTAACTCTTTGTTCCTTAACTGATAAATGAAAGTAATAGTGTGAGACAACCATCTAGATAAGGTCAGCTTGGAAACTGGGAGACCTTGTTTGCCTAAGGCATACGAAAGGAATAGCTGGTCCGACTTCCTTATTTCCTTAGTTCTGTGCAGGTAAAAATGCAATTGTCTATGAACGTTCAATTGGTGTAATTTGTACTCTGCCTTGTTGGTGTGATTAGGGAAAAACACAGGAAGGTCTATAGATTGGTTTAAATTATTTTCTGAGCAGACTTTAGGAAGAAAAAAAGGATTAGTCCTCAGAGCAACCTTGTCCTTATGAAAAACCAAGTATGGAGGACGAACACATAGCGCCTGAAGTTCGGAGACGCGTCTGGCTGAAGTAACAGCTACCAGAAAGAGTGCCTTCCAAGATAAAAACTTAATGGAGCAGGACGCTGCTGGTTCAAAAGGGGGCAGAATTAAGGAAGTTAGGACCAAATTAAGGTCCCAAGGAGGAGGAGGATCTCTCACTGGAGGCCTAAGGAGAGTCGTCCCTCTCAAAAAAGCTTTACAGAGCTTATGAGACATAATGTTAGAATTTGACAACCCAACATGAAAGTTAGAAATGGCCGCTAATTGAACCCTGTTCGTAGCAGAAGCAGACCCGGAATGAAAAAGTTGTGCTAGGAATTACAGAATTTCGTGGACTGGGGCTGAAAAGGGATCTACGTTCCTAGCCTCTGCCCAACAAGAAAAAAGTTTCCATTTACAAGCATAAGTTTTCCTGGTTGTGGACTTGTGAGAGGAGACAATAATCTCACGTACAGCCGGGGAAATGCTAGGAAGCCTGGCTAAGGTTGGAAGTGGAGCAACCAAGCTGTGAGTTGGAGAGTTTGGAGGGATTGATGCAACCCGCCTGATTGATGAATCAGTAGATCTGGAATCAGGTCCAGAGTCCAGGGCTGATCGAGAAAGTAATGGTGCAGGAACGGGAACCATATCTGTCAAGGCCAGTAGGGGGCAATGAGGATCATTTTGCAACCCAACGATATTGCTTTCTGTATGAGTTTGGGTATCAGGGGAAACGGAGGAAAGGCATAAAGAAGTCCCTGAGGCCAATCGTGGACTAGAGCATCTCTGGGTGTGTGACCTGGAAGCGGAAGAAGGGAGAAGTAGTTGCTGCATTTGCTGTTGAAGGGGGTGGCAAAGAGATCTCAGCAAGGCTGTACCCATTTGCGGAAGATCCGCAACTTCCTGATTCAGAGACCACTTGTGAGGCATGAGGATAGCTCTGCTGAGCCTGTCCGCTATGATGTTGGACCTCCCAGGGATGTGCGTCACAATCAGAAAACGTTGGGAGGAAATCGCCCACTGCCACAGTCTGAGTGCTTCTCGACACAAGGGGTAGGATCTGGTTCCGCCCTGCTTGTTGATGTACCACACCACTGACATATTGTCTGTTTGAAGTGCAATGGTCCCAGAAGGAAGAGAGTTCTGAAGGGCTTGCAACGCTAGGAACATGGCTCTCATTTCTAGGACGTTTAAGCGCAGATGGTACTCGTGAGGTTGCCAAGTGCCTTGGACTGTCCTGCCCAGATTATGCCCACCCACCCTATCAGGGAGGCATCTGTGGTCACTGTGGCTACCGGAGGGGGCTGAATGAAGGGTCTGCCCACTAGTGGGGAGACCATCCACCATGAAAGGTGCCTTTTGCATGCTTCTGTAATCAGGATCATGTGAGACATGGGCAGCTCTTGGAAAGACCACTGTGTGAGCAGAAGCCACTGAAGGATACTCATATGAAAGCGGGCCAGTGGGATTAGAAGAATGGCTGCTGCCATGGAACCCAGAGTTTGAAGGATGAACCTGACTTGGATCCTTTTGCTCTGCATTAGAATCTGTACTTGCTGACGAATTGTAGACACCCTTTCTAGCGGTAGCCTTGCAAACATGTTCCTTGTGTCTAAGTCTGCTCCTATGTAAGTGACAGATTGACAGGGCAACAAGGCAGATTTTTCAAAGTTTATTGTAATGCCTAGCTGGGAGCAGATTGTGATTGTGTAGTCCCTGGGCTCGTAGGAGTTGATGCCTGGTCGTAACAGTGAGGAGCTAGTCGTCTGGATATGGAAACACCTGGAATCCTCGACATTTCAGCTCAGCTCAGGTGAGCCGTGACCACTGCCATACATTTGGTGAACACCCTGGGGGCTGTGGTAAGACCAAAGGGCAGAGCTCTGAACTGATAATGACTGGCTCCCAGCCGGAAGTGAAGAAATCTCCTGGAGCGCATGTCCATCTTGATATGGTAGTACGCGTCCTGAAGATCTATCGAGCACATAAAATTGTCCTAACCCAGAAAGGGTAGAATGGACTGTAGCGTGACCATCCGAAACTTTGTTCTTTGTACAGACCTGTTTAGTCTGCTGAGATCCAGAATCAGTCTCCAGTCCCCTGTCTTTTTTGGTACCAAAAAGAACCTTGAGTAAGTTCCGGATCAGTGCTGGTCTGCCGGGACTTCCTGGATGACTCTTTTTTTCTAGCAGTTTTGAAACTTCTATTATTGCTTGGTCCTTCAGATTGGGTGGAACATCTGGAAGGGATTTCTTTGACGGTAAGAGGGGTTGATGGAAGGGAATTTTGTAACCTCCGGATATAATGGACCGTACCCATCTGTCTTTGCCAGGCTTTTGGGTACAGTGAAAGTCTTCCCCCAACTGGCTCCAGAGGTGAGCAGCCAGGCAACCCTTTAGGGATGCTGAAAGGGCTTATCAGAGAAAGATTCTCTGTTGCCCTGGTTCTGCGGACCCCCTCTGCCACGAGGACGGCATCTGTTATTATTGTTTCCCCCTCTGCCTTTGGAGGAAAAATCGCTACGTGTGCCAGGCAAGGCTGCCTGGGATTTTCAGAACCACATCTTGCCACTCTTCTGACCTTTGGGGTAAGGTCTTGAGGGAGTGGAAAACGGACTCCCATGGCAGAGAGAGTCTTGCCTTCTTGCTCACACCTAGTCAAAGTTTCTTTCACCTGTGGTCCAAAAAGAAAGGAACCATCAAAGGGGGTGTTGGTAAAGGACGCTCGAAAGGGTTCCGCAAAGTTACACAGCCGCATCCATGCATGCCTCCTAAGGGCTACACCCGTACCTGCGGCTCTACTCGCACCATCGGCTGCATAGGAAATTAGCCTCATGGAGGAGTTAACTACAGAATTAAGCGTCGCCAGCTGGGAAGCTACTTTAGCTTGAGCTCCCTGAGCTGATGGATCTTGAAGGGTATCTCCGAGCTCTTTATGGAGATCCCTCTGAAGCCAGGTAAAATGACATAAGTAGTTCAGTGACCTCATACAGAAGGTCCCTGAAGCGAACATTCGCTTCCCGTATCTGTCCATCGTCCCAGACTCCTTGTTAGGAGGATGGACAGACAAAGAGGTCTCCGCTAACTCTTTTTTGGTGGCTGCTGCTACCACCATGGCATCAACAGAACACCTTTAGTAAGGAATTGCTTATCCTGGGGTACTGTGATGAATTTACCAGGTCTCCTCGGAGTTGGTTCCACTGTATCCGGAGCTGACCAAGCCTTTCGAGCCACCACTGCCATAAGTGGATCGAAAGGCGGAGAAACCCAGGAGGTGGAAGGTCGAAACCGAAAGCATCCAGAAATACAGACTCATCCTTGGTAGGGGCTAGGGGATTCCAGTTCCCCCTCTGCTTAAGTATTTCTAGGATGTCCGAAAAGGAAACATCTTCAGAGGGGGATCTCGGGGACCCTTCCGAATCATTTAAGTCTGTATCAGAAGTGACAGACTCAGGGGAGGCAATGTGCTTCCTCTTGCACTTCTTCTTACGAGGGGGCTCCTCTGAATGATCAGGGGAGGCCTCGGAAGAAGAGGAAACACCCAACGGGGTGTCCTGGAGCATCGGTTCCCTACGCTTGGGGCCTGGAGGAGGAGCAGAGGTTGGCACAGGCACTACAGGGGACGGAGCTGGTGGGGCTGATAGTGGAGCTGACTCAGTGGCCAGCACACTTCTCGTGACATCAAAGCTCCGGTTCCGAGGAAATAGGAATCTTTCTCCGCACCGAGGGAGACGGCTCCAAGGCTGATGTAGGAGCAGAGCTCACCTACGCCCAAGTTCCGAGAGGGAGAACAGGGTCATACAAGGGTTCAATGCCACTCGCCCCCTCGGAGCTGACGAGGGAGCCCTGGTGCCCAGATCCCTCGACAGACGGCACCACCGAGGGGATCGGAGCCGACGTCGGAACCGAAGGAGATAGAGTTATCGGAGCCGACGGTTCCACTACTCAAACCCCAACGAACTCCGGCTCCAACTCATTGGAGTCGGAGGAGGAACATCGAGAGAAGTGGACGGAGCCGACACCTGTTGAGGAGGGCTGGACAACATCTAGGCAAGTGCCTGCGACTTTAGCAAACTACTGACCACTCTCTCCACATTGTGATCCGACAGCCTAGAGGATCGAGAGGAGTGAGAGGATTGATGACTACGCTCGCTCTGAAGTAAAGGAGACCGAGGAGCCGAATGCACCGATTCTAGTGAAGGGGACCTCAGCCTCTTGTGGCTCTGCGACGGCAAGTCTCTGATGGAGCCAATGGGGAGATTGTCTTGTCGGTGCCAGCCGGAACCAAAGTGGAAGGTAAAATCTGAACCGAAGACGGCTCCGAACTTGGAGCCGATGGCTTGGTGGGTTTAGGGGATTTTACAGGCTGAGAGCTCTTGGCCGGTGAATCCTGGGGTTTTAAAAGACCCCCTAAGAATAAGCTTATTCTACGCTCCTGCAGGACTCTTGGACTAAAGGCATGACAGATAGAACAAGAGTCCTGAAGGTGCACAGCACCTAAACAATAGACGCAAGAAGTGTGCCCATCTGTCAGAGACATTTTCTGACAGCATGAGTCACACTTCTTGAACCCAGAAACCTTGGATTCCTTTGACATTCTTAAAGAAGGAAAACAACAATTATAACAACTACCAGAAGCAATATACAGTCTACACAAAAAACACACTCTACTATAAGACTATAGCTAAAGTTTTTTTTTTATATAAATAGGAAAGCCTCTAACTTAAACGGCTAGCCTATGAGAGAAAGGTAGAAGGAAAGCCTCTAACTTAAACGGCTAACCTGACAAGAAGAGTAGGGGGGGAGGGGTGGGGGAGAATTCTCTAAGTTAAAGAGTTCTACAAGAAAAAGAATGGATACTACAACTAAACACTAACTATCACAAAACAAGACTAACATTAATAATAAAACACTAAAAGTGTTGAATTCTAGAGTAAGAAAGTTATACAAAAATCTTTATATGAGCCTGAGCCAGAAAAACGACACCTCGCAGCTGAAGCGGCAAACGAGATATGGGTAGCTATCGCTAGGCATCATGGGATAAGGGGTAGCCTTGAGCCAGTAAACAGCTCTCGAGCTATTGAAGATGGCCGAGTCCAGCAAGAACGAAGGCGAGATAGACAACTTAACATCATATTTTCTGAGAGTGCTAAGAGTTGGCAGACTTTAGGGATTCCTTGCAGGATGTACTGTTGGAGATGCTGGCTGGACAGATTGGTCTAATGAGGGAGATGATTTTTCTGAGCTATGAAACAGAATCGGAATTGCCTAGCCATGGTAAGGATTTGCTGTGTCTAATAATGGTGGCTGCCAAAAACACAGTTACTAGAAAACAGAAATCAAAATCTAAACAAACTATACTGGAGGTAGGGAATAATAGTAACACAGATAAAACAACTGGAATTGACATCTTTACAAAAGGGTAGGAGGAAACTACATACGAAAAAAATTGGAATTTTGGGAACAATACATTAAAGGGAGGAATGAGGTTTAAAAGGTGGCAGGACTTAAATGAGCTACGTAATGTTTGAGTGAGAAAGACTGGGTCGATTATAAGTAATGTATAATGTTTGCAACTGGGAGTGTGTTGGTATGGTTTGTGATGTAAAATGCTTGCAACTAGGATTGTGTTGATGTGGTTTGTTTTCATTTACATAAATGAATGACTGCCTATGTAGTAAGTGATGGTTTAATAAGGATGTGCCCTATTTAAAAAAAAAGGCAGGAACTGAATAATTTATGTAATATTTCTTAGGTTATATGATATATAGCAATATAGGTGAAGTTTTGTGAAGTATAACGTTTACGCTAATATAGTTTGATTACTTTTATATGAATGTAAGTAAATTTGCCTATGTCACAACTGATAATTTAATAAAAGTGTTTGAAAAAAAAGTTCCAAATTACTTGACTCCACATCTAGTAAGCAAGCACAACCCAAGACTAAAACATGCATACACAAACACTTGCATAACACAATATTTATTTATTTGTTTAAACTTGTTGCTTGAGATGGAACAGTGATCCATATGGCCTAATTTCAGGGCCGGCCCAGGTATATAATACAAAATACTAAGTTAGAAATCAGACAGCTACACAAAACAAATGGATAACAAAATAAAACTTTGATACATAAAATAGTGAATATAAACAGAGACACACATAAATAAGGTTAATCATAAATTAAGCTACACATAAACATAGATCAAAGCATGTCAGACACATGGAATAATTGTTTCACTTATTTATAGGAGCTACTGTAACTATAAATGCTTGATTATAGTGTAAGTTTAAAGGAATAGTGACACATTTGCTGGG
Organism: Protopterus annectens; assembly: GCF_019279795.1. Taxonomy (NCBI): domain Eukaryota; kingdom Metazoa; phylum Chordata; order Ceratodontiformes; family Protopteridae; genus Protopterus; species Protopterus annectens. The sequence continues at coordinate 549,668,311 of NC_056730.1, read as the reverse complement.
TGGTAAATGAGTAAATATCAGGACAATATATATCAGATTTGGAGGAGAGTACCTTGCAGTCACTGACTATGGTGAACCTTTATAAAATTTGCTATAGGTAACGAGTAGTTATGTCCTAGTTAGGTCATGTGCAAAAGAACATGGGTAACCATTAAAAGGTATGCATAAGGTATGGCAGTTTTAGCCAAGGTACCTCATAAGAATGTTTTGCTTCGCATTTGAAGTGTATATATTACTCAGGAATTTGAAAAACAATTGCATTCTGCTACTGTGGTTAAGTCCTCTTAGTGTCCCTGTTTAAAGCAGCTGACGCACACACTCTCTTTGAGATCTGACTTACACACACACACACACACACACACACACACACACACATGGGAAAGGCTGGAACAGTTTACCCGCTTTGCTACCTCCACCAAGTCTATAAGGTAGAAACACTGACACCAGAACACCCAAAGCCAGCTACTTTATGGCTCTTACGGGGTACCCAATTACTATTAGTAAAATTAATACTTCTACAAATGGTAGTAATTGACCAACCAGCAAGGCTTTCAACAACGTGGAGCCACAGTGCCACTAAATAAATGCAAGTGCTCTCAAAGGTTAAATATTTTCTAAAAGAGCAGCCACAATGAAAGGTACAGATATATTAATAATAAATAATAAAAAAGAAAACAAGAAAATACTGAATATCTATTTACAATAATTACCAGAGTTTTAATTCCAGGAAATAAAAAAAGCAAGATAGATGGAAAGACTCAGATAGACACAGAAAATATTTAGATAATCTCCCTATATTTTCCTAACTGACTGAAGAATTACTGTTCCCTAATTACTTACTAAAACAAGGCAAGATGAAGGTAGAGGAGTGTCTCTTGCAGGTCTAATAAAGTGCATCTATCATATCTCCCACTAGTATTCAAATACAATTTCAGTGCTGGCTACAGAATATCATCACATCTGGTCACCTGACTCTGTGGTTCCCACTAACTTTTTACAGAACTCCAGCTAGCTAGACTGGCATATGTTACACATGCACTGCCCTAATCCTTCTAGCATAGCTGGCACTATCTCACATAATCAGAGAGTGAGGTGAGAATTCCAAAGACTTTAACCCCAAAGACTGGGAAGCTATGGTTCATACCATGCTTGGTGGGGTAGGGGTTTGGAGAAAGAGGTGCATTTTGTGGTAGAGATGTGAGAGTGTATTTTTTTTTCTGTTACACTGTAATGACCAGCTAGGGAAAAATGACTTCTGGTTAAGCAGACTGAATAACAATGATCCTAAAAGTAGATCTGCCATTTGTTGAACTGGACGCCAGATGACTCTTCTCGATACTGAGCAGTGATGCTCAACTCAATGAGTTAGGGAGATAAGTTATCACATCTTATTGGAGGTGGTTTACAGGAGGTGAGGTTCCTTCTTAAAGCTGAGTCTACAACTGGGAGAACATATTCAAACTGAGCCATGAAGAATCCTTTAGGTATATCTTCTCTGCCTGAAGCTAATAAAAAGTTTCAAAATTTTCGGGCTCAAAAAAGAATGCTTTGCATTTTGACTTGGTAATATTGATGTGCTGTTGGAAGTGCAAGTTTGATTCCAGCCAAAGCTCTAAGTATTTAAAAGAGGTAATGATCTACAGAGGCTTTTGCTATTGGCATTAGATGACTCATTTTGAGAGTTTTGATTTTATAGCCTTTGACAAGTTTCAGAAAAGTAAAATTTTGCTTTTGAATGGCTATGATTTTTTTTTTTTTAGATAAACCAGTTGGCTATGGTAAGAATGTCCTCTAGCCGTTATATGGTACAGTGGCAGGTATCTGATTTACAGATAACCATATCATCAGCACAGAGTGTTACTGGGAGTGAGGAGTTGCCTGCTGGAAGTTTATATAAAGTGAAAAAAGTAATGGAAAGAAAAGTGTACCTTGAGAGGGGACCCACTTAGGGGTACAATTGCAAATATATAATATTAAGAAATTAAAAAAAGACATCAACAAACTCTTTTGTGTGTGCCAACACAAATAACTCAAAACAAAAAAGCACACACAACTGCATATGAAAATTCTTTACTTAATGCTTTCACCCACAATATTCAAAACAGACGACTTCATAGTAAACTGAAACAATAAATGCACATTTTTAAACAAGCTAATTAGTCAGCTGACCTTAATACAAACTTAAAAAGACATTTACTAAACAATTTATTAATCAACAAATCCAATACACTTATAAAAACATATAAGAACATATAAAAATAAATAAAAACAATTATAACTTTTAACCTTCTATTAAAAAAACACTTAAAACATTTAAAAGATTAAAGATGTGCATTTAGTGTTTCTGCTCACTCTGAAGAAGTCAGTTTTGAATATTGTAGATAACAGTGCTAACTAAGTAAAGTAATTTTGTCAGCTTTTTTGTTCTGAATATTAAGAAATTATATATGCTCAACCTACAGGAAAATATATCCACAGACAGAATGAAAAGATCGTTGAGCACACAAAGTTGACAAAAGGATATTAAACTCCCACTGTAAAATACCACCTTATAGATCATCTAATAAGGTGAACACGTATCTGCTGTACTTTTAGTCCTGGAGGTCTTCTGCAGTGTGTAATCATGCATGAAGAACCTTAATCAGTAAAACATTAAAATCTCTTAGGAAGGGGGGTCAGAGGAAGGTTTGATGAAAATGAGTGGCTTATTCATCCAAGGTTCACAGAGGCCAGTAGGTGTAACATGATTATGAACCAGATTTCCATTTTAATAGCTGCGTGGGCTGCAGTAGTGTGTCACCACATGCAGTGATGTGACTGACATCACACATATGTTCTGCACTAGAAAGATTTCCCTACCCTGCAAATCTAAAAATCTCTCTCTAGGCCACAGTTATGATACCTACTATCTAACCCTGCACTGACACTTTTTTTTTACTACTCCTTTCCTCCTCCCCACCTTAACTGGCACCTCCAGTGCTAGGACTGCTAACTGAATCTCAGTTGCCAGGGGCACAGTCATAGCTCCATCTCTCTTGCTGCATGGTACCAAGCAAAGATGCCAGTGATTTGATCATTCCCTTTTCTAAAGATCCCTCTCACACTTATTTTATTACTTTTAAAGTACTCAATACTTCAAATACACTTTATACTTTGATTTTCATTTTCTAGTAATTGCTTTTTTTGATAGCCACCAGAAATAAACTTAACAAGGCCTTACTATGGCTAAGTAATTCAGGTCCTTTGTCCCAGCTCAAAAGAATCATTTCCTTAGTTACAGCCATTTGTCTGGGAGAGTACACTGTATGTCTTCTTCTTCTTTCGGCTTTTCCTGGTAAGGGGTCACCACAGTGGATCACCTGTCCGCTCATGACTAGCAGTGGAGTTTTACAGTGTTGAGTTGCCAGCCTGGTGCCCAACCTTCCACAGAAGGCACACACACGCACACCTAGGGTCAATTTAGAGTGTCCAATCCACCTGCAGCATGTCTTTGGGATGTGGGAGGAAACCGGAGCACCCGGAGGAAACCCACACGACCACAGGGAGGACATAGCATGGGCAGTCTTTGGGTTATGAACCTGTCTCTCCAGCACGTTCTGTTGATTGTGGTAATGAGGTTGAGGTCTCTGGAGCGTGTGGTGTGGAGGGATTGGGATTTCTTTAGATGCAGCATTTCTAACAGAGCTGAGGACAAGAGTTAAGTGGGATACGTTGATCCTCCCAAAACAGCAAGGTGGTTTAAGATTATCTGATTTGAAATGGTACTTTACAGTTACATAGTCAAGGCTCATATACTTAACACAAGCAGAAGGTTATAATTCAAAGTGGAAAAGGATGATGAAAAAGCAGGGAGAGTTCAAGAAATAAGGAGAGAGTGGGATTTTGGATGCAGATCCTTAAGGATAATAACCAACATACATAATACTATATTCATAAAGTTGCAGAAAGTATTTTAAGAACTAAGCCAACATATCAAATCAATCAGAGGAGGTTAGAAAAGATTGAAAAAGGAGACTGGAAAAGCAATTTACAAATGAGCAACAGGTAATTTATACCTCAAGCAGACTTCAATGAGTTTCTTCTTAGGTAAATAAGCAAATGCTGGAGGTGTGATGGGAAACATATAGAGGTAATTGTAAATGTTTTTTTTTTTTTTTTGGAAGTGTAATGAGGTGTCAGATTTCAAACCTACCCTACAGAGTTCTCGGTCAGAAATATTGGGAAGCAAATGGCTGTAGTGCAGCTAAGGAAATGATTTTTTGAGCTGGGACATTGGATCTGAAATGACTAGCCATTGTATTTTAAGTCCTTATTATGTTAAGTGCTACTGGCTGCCAAGAAAGCAATTACTAGAAAATGGAAATCAGAATCTAAACCAAAAGTAACCTGAAGTACTGAATGTAGCTAAAGTCGTAAAATAACTGGAAGCGAGACATTTAGAAAACGAAGGAGCAAATTACATAGAAAGAAATGAAATTTGTAGGAACAATACATGCAGAATTATATTCAGGAGGAGAAGTGAGGTTTAAGAAAAGGCACCAATAATGCAATTTATATAATGTTGGCATGAAAGATGTTACAAAGAAAGGAAATATATATGCAGTATATAATGCTTGAAAAAAATTATTCTGATTTGTTTTCTTTTCTATTAACATCTGTATGCCTATGCCTTAAGTGATACTTTAATAAAGGTGTTTAAAAAGAGGCACAACATGTTGTCTACTAGTATGATTTATGGAGTCAGTGAAAATTACAAATACGCTGCACTCTGTTGATCAGTACTTGATTTATACTGCCTCTTCATTCATACTTCACTTTCTCTGTAAATAACTTTATCAAGATCTGAATCACTCCCTATGAGGGTGCTTGTGCAGAGCAGATATCAGCTGATTAATTAATGGAAGAAAACAAAAATAAGCCATTTGGAAGAATTTCATTCTCAATTCAGTCAGATTAACAATATTTTAGAAAAAGTTTCATCACCTTTCCAATATCAATATGCATTCTAATGCTGACAGTGCTAAGGCTTCTAATTACAGGCATAGCCGGCTTTGGACACCAGCGAACCCTGCGGTTGCTGGGGGGCCCTCAACCACAGCAAGTTATGTTATCCTGATATTTTATAACATGTCTGTCAAACCAACAAAAGCTAGTACAGCAATCTTGTATACTTCAGAAACCAGGTAGATAATAACTCTTATTTGCGTCTCCTTTAAAAATTCACAGAAATCTCTGGTTACAGTAACAGTGTTTTATTAGGTAACAGGCTTCACAATTCCATTAAATATTTTACCACTGATGTAGTGCCACAAAACCTGCTGGTGGACACGATCTCCACTAAAACTAACAACATAGCCAGCATTAGGTACCTGCAATACCCATGGCTGCAGGGGGCCCTTTAATCTTCCTTGACTGTATGGGGCCCCACAAGAGCTGCTGCTGGTTGTGGAAAAATAAGGATTAAAAAAATGTATTAATTTCACAATTATGGTCCTTAACCTGAACATGGAACCTGATCAGGATAAAGCTGATAATGAACACGAGCAAGATAAATACTAGAGAAATCAATAGCCCAGAGTGACCGATCTCAGTGCATACCTTCCTCAGGGATGGTTTTCTCCTTCATGGAGGTCTATAAGTACTGGCAGAACACCTGATACTATAACTCTCAACTTCTTTGCCGTAGAATTCATCTCAGTGCCAAAACTAATAGCAGAATAAAGTCTCAGAATCAAGAACACACTTTAAATATTATTCTAATTCACTTAAGAAGTTAATAAAATAACAGCTATTGCACCAACATGCATTTTTTGGACAATAAGTATAAAACTGATGTCTAGATTTATTGACTGTCTGTAATTCTGAATGATTTACCAGCAAATCAAAGTCTTTACAATGGACAGAGCAAAATTATAAGCAAAATCAGGGACACTGACATATATGCATTACTCCTCGATGAGGTAAATAAAAGTCACTTACCCTGATGCTGTTTGATGACTGCTGAACAGCAGTCACTGATATGCTGTGGCAGTGGTTTACTATGGTATGATCAAAAGGGGTCAGTTTGAACAGTTGCAACATCAGAAAAGAATGCTGCATTTGGAAACATCGGAAGACCGGAATGTCGAAAATGGTAAACACGAAAATGTGTATACATTGACATTCCCATCTTCCAGCCATGTTAGTTAGCTTACCTCTATTATTTTGCAGGGGGGGTATGCCCCCCCTGTGTGCCCCACACCCCCTGCACATTAAATATACCAACTCCGAGACCACACTACAGTGAGGAAATGGGCTACTTCCCTGTTCCTCACTGAAGTGCGACCTCCCTCCACAATCTCGAGACATCACTTGTCAAATGGTCAAGTGCACCATGCAACTTGACTAACCTCGGTTGACCACTGTTGGTTCAGTTTCCTGCCCCTTGGAAATCGTTATTTCGAACATCGGCCGTTTGAATGACTGCCATTTGGGTAAGTCATAGTAAACTATGGCAGTATCTGTGTTGCACAATGTATTGCTATTTGCTGAAACAAGTACAAAACTAATATTGTTATGGCTTATACTTGTGTGTGTCCTTGTAAAAAATATCACTGATTTTTATCTCTGCACACAACCAGTAATGTTAGGACACATATGTTATTCTTCTGGGTATCAGTAAAAAATACAGCTAACAAGTAATTATATTTCAAAGGTAAGGCACAAAATATATCATAATACATTCAGAAACTTAGATCTTCTAGGATTCTGGTTGCCCATACTCTCTAGACTGTATAAATTGATACGGGAGGCTCTCTTAATCATCCTTGACTGTGTGGGGGCCCCCCACAAAAGCTGTTGCTGGCTGGGGAAAAATGAGGAGAAAAAATGTATTAACTTTCTGATTATGCTCTTTAATCTGAACAGGGCTGTGATATGACCCCTTTTAGGATAAATAATGGACACTGCTCTCAACTACACCCATTCTAAAACTAGACCTGATTAGATGTGTGTGTACAGAAAACTACTGTAGCTTATGTGTGTGTGTGTGTGGGGGGGGGGATGAAGATTGTGTGGTTATTACTTATTTAATTTTCATCACAGTCAAACTTTAGAGGTGTTCACAGGAAATAAGTATAGCTTATGTTTGGCCTAAGGATAGTGCGGTTAATGTTTGTCTTACTTTTCTGACAGACCTCAGAGGTGTACAAAAAAGGTTGCTACAACGTCAGTAGGGGCAGCATACTATCTAGGAGCAAGCAGAATACATTGCTGTAATCATTTTTTTTTCACTTTCCTCACAATCATACTTCAGGCATATATACTGGTGGCTGCCTTTGGGGGCTACAGGTGAGGAGTGAGGAAGCATGCTATGTATATGTATGCCAGCAGTGACTTGAAATACATGACTGTAGCAATTTGTATGTCTGCTTTCATCCCAATCTAGCATCAGTGGGATACATAGGAAGTGACTGTCTTTTTTGGGGGAGGTTAGGGAGGGAGGCAGGCAATATTCTGGGATAGACCTGTGAATCCTCACAACAACTGGATTATTAGTTTATTATGAGCTACGATTTTGTCAGCTTTGAGCATTCGGCCTTGGGCACAACTTAATACCTTCCTTGAAAGACAATAAAAATAAGACTGAAATTCTTTTCTTACTCATGATTTTAATTTCGACCACCACTGGATTAAAAGGTTGGGAAAATGCTTTAAAGTGCATCCCAGAGCATCTATAACCTTATGGCTTCTTGAAGCCTGTCTTTTTTGCATTCATTCCTAAATGATTACTACTGTGCTGTGGTGTGTTGAAAGGATGCCAGGAAAACTAAAGCTGAACAGAAACAGTGAATTTCTATCTTTGATCATAATTTTTGTTTATGCCATCATTGGATGGAAAGGCTGCATAAAATGGAAAAAAAACTTAATGCATTTCTGAGCATATAGACAGTTATGGTGTTTTGAAAAAGCTGAAGAATAAGACAACATGTGAGAAAAGAAAGAAAAAAAGTAATGTGCATCATATGGGGGAGCCCAACATGGGGAGAAACAGAGAGGAGGACTGGAGGGTATGTGTGTGTGTGTGTGTGTGTGTGTGTGTGTGTGTGTGTGTGGGGGGGTCTGAAACAATAGGCCTCGGGTGCCATTTCACCCAAGTCCAGACAGTTACACAGAGCTGTTGTAATGTATCATTGTTGCAACTAAATGCCAGTAACTGTGAATGTCCCTTTGTGAGATGGGCCAACATACTGTGGTACACAGGCTTGTTGTAATGTAAGTGCATTGTAGCTACTGGTCAGACTGTGTGTACTACTCCTAAAAGCTTGTAGCATGAAATAAAAGGCTGTTTATGAGGGGTGGCAGTGACAGGGTGATACACTGGAAGTGCCCAAGGGGTCCCCAACTTGAAACTTGCTGGGGGCCCCCTAAATGCTAACATCGGCCCTGATTACAGGAAATGCAAAATAAGAGACTTTACCTCCTTTTTCTTTTCAGTGGCCTTGAGTGAATTTCTTTTCTCAACTGTAGTGAGTCTGACATTCATTTTATGTTTAGCACTGCTGGCAGCACACTGGAGGACTTCCAAGATGGCTGTACAGCTTAATTCTGGCTCTCCCAGTATGAAAAAAAGAATCTTAGCATAGAAGGCCAGTGGACCTGGGATTTCAGTAATTAACTAGTAAGTACACCAGATAGATTCCAGGAAAAAAGAAATACAGTGGACCTGAAGGAAAATCATCTACAAAAGGTGATGAAAGAACACTGACTGGGAAAAGTACTGTAGCTGTTCAGTAAAGAAGTGCAAGCTCCAGACATGACTTCCAGTAACCTTGAGGAAAGTATAAAGCAATTGCATACAGACCTGACTAAGATAAATGAAACACTGATGGAGTATATCAACTCACACAATAAAAGACTGGAAAAATGGAAGAAGCTTTAAACAGATACTCAAACGATATGATAAAACTGCAAAACTCAGAGGTCAAAATGAAGAAAAGGTTGGCTGAAAATGAGACTGCATAAGAAGAGATGTTTCAAAAAAGTAATAGAATTAGAGGACAAAGCATGTGGAGAAAACCTGAGATTTTCTGCTGTACCTGAGAAGCCAGAATGAACAGACTGTATTCATTTCATGAAAGCACCAATAAGCAACTGGACTGGTATTCCACAACAGGAATTGTTAACTGAAAGAGCACAATGTGTATACACTCCAAACCGGCTATGAGAAAATACCTAAACTTTTAATAGTAAAACGGCAATCTTACCAGCAAAAGGAGTTGATTTTGACAAAATTGTTGCAGAAGGACAAAGTACTACAAGTGGGAGGCAGCAGAATGTTTGTAGGGAATGTCCAGAAGCAGGTATGAGATTCAAATTGCCATAACCAGCTATTTCCAAAATATTTTCCCTGGAGGAACATAAATGAAGTACAGTGAGCTGTGAAACAGAAGGAGATTCTGCTTCTTGTTCTTCTGGTAATGAAGACCACAGACAGACTATGCCAGTGAAACATTTCCCAGTGTTTCAATGGAAAATGCTTGAGAGAGGGAAAAAAAATCACAGAAGTTGACTAAAGAATCAAGAGTGCACTGGAGTTGAAGTAGAGACAGGGGTTGGGAAATGGAGATGACCAGGAATAGAACAAGAAAATATGGAAACAATAGAACAAGAAAATATGGAAATAATGGACTTTCTTGAACTCGGCCATTTACTTCAGCTCGCGCCTTCCAAACTCTCCAGGCAGGCACTACCCATAATGCTCCTCTCAAAATTACCTCAAATTGAGTTTGCCCAACAAAGCGACAGACAGAGAAGCAGGAATTATAGTCAAAATAATAGACATAATAATCGGAGACCAGATATGTGTCCTTAATATAAAGCTAGCTATGGAAAAAAATTTGGTCCACTAAGAGTCTCAGGTTGGGGGAAAGAGGGGGATCTGTATTACAAGCTCGAAAGCTTAAAAGAGCGAACACTCTTATCAAGCTGAAAACATCGACACCAGTAAAGAGCAAAGACATGGAACAGTGATTTTTTTCCCAGGGAAATAAATCATTGGGCCGTTTTCGGGACTTTCCCATTTCCTCCACTGTGGTGCGATCTCGGAGTTGGTATATTTAAGTAGGGGGGACAGCCCTCCACATTGGGGGTGTGGGGGGGCAAAGCCCCCACTTTATTTTGTTTGCATTTTTTTTTTTTTTTTGTGGAGCAGCAATTTTTTTCCCTGGGAAAAAAAATCACTGTTCCGTGTCTTCGCTCTTTACTAGTGTTAATGTTTTCAGCTTGATAAAACAGCATTCACTCTTTTAAGCTTTCAAGCCTGTAATATAGACGCGAAGGAGGGCGGGGATGTCAAGGATTGGTGAAGATCAACAACACAGATGGAATGTTATGGTAAGACATAACTTCTTTATCTAATGTCAATCTTCACTCAGTCCTTGACAGTGGGACAGAGTCCCCAGCTACTTTAATCTTGAGAGGTCTCAAGGAAAAATATTCCTAAGTACCATCGAGCTGAATGATGCTCGTCCCCTCAAGACTTGATCCAGTTTGTAATGAGTGATAAAGGTAAGAGGAGAAGACCAAGTGGCTGCTGAACAAATATCGTTCAAAGATGCTCTGGCATGAAAAACTGCAGAAGTTGAATGAGCTTTAACTAGGTGTGGAAGTTGGAGCCCTTTAGAATGACAGATAAAAGTAATACAGCCATTTAGCCAAGGTAACCTTTGAAAGTGGATTACCTAAGGAAAGAGAGGAAAATGCAACAAATAATCGGTCAGATTTCCTAAAATCCTTTGTTCTGTGAAGATAAAAACGTAATTGTCTGTGGATGTCTAGTAAGTGAAGGGAGTATTCCCTTTTATTGGAAAAATTAGGGGAAAAGACTGGCAATTGAAGAGTCTGATTAATGTTAGATTCTGATACAACCTTTGCTAAAAAAAAGTTGGACTAGTCCTACATGCAACCCTATCCTTGTGAAATATTAAACAGGGAGGTTTGTAGGACATGACTTGAAGCTCAGACACTCTTCTGCCAGATGTCATAGCCACCAAAAATAATGTTTTCCAAGACAAATACTTTAAGTCACAAGTCACTGATGATTCAAAAAGAGTCACAGTAAGGGCGTGAAGGACTAAAGTTAGATCTAAAGGAGGAATGGGTTCTTTAAATGGAGGTCTTAACATTAGGAGTCACTTTAAAAATGCTTTGCAAAATTTGTGTGACATTAGAGATGCTCCATCCAGTCCCATATGAAAGTTTGACATTACTGCTAGGGGAACTTTAATTGTTGATAAAACCTTAGGATTAGGAGACGTATAAGGGTCTAGTCCATTGTTGAGGGCCTGGATAGCAAATTTCTCCTATTTACTTTGATACAGTTTCCTAGTTGAGGGTTTGTGATGAGCCACAATAACTTGTCAGACAGGGGAATAAAGGGAAGGATGCCTGACAATCATGGGAATTGGAGAAGCCATGCAGTGAGCTTGAGATGTTGGAGATTCAGATGAACCACGCCCTCTGGACAAGACAATAGACCTGGAGCTCAGTCCAGAATACATGGTTTCCATAGGAGATGAAGCCAAAGGAAGGTAAGACAAACTTGTCGAGGGCAAAAGGGGGCAATGAGGATTATTGAATTTTCCATCCTCTTAGCTTTCTTTAGGAATTGTGATATCAGGGAAGTTGGAGGAAAGGCATAAAGAAGACCGGGGGCCAATTGTGGAGAGCAGCATTCCTGGGTGACTCTCCCTGAGGAAGGATCAGGGAAAATACCTTCTGCACTTGGTGTTCAGAGCAAAGACAAACAGATCACAGCAAGGCTGGCCCCAGTGATGGAAAATCTTGTTCGCTACTACAGGACTGAGAGACCACTTGTTAGGCATGAGATTAGTTCTGCTCAGCTTGTCTACTATCAGGCTGGAGCTCCCTAGGATGTGCGTTGCTTTGAGAAAGTGGTTGGAAGGAATTGCTCATTGCCAAACTCTGAGGGCTTCTCAACACAATGGATAAGATTTGGTTCCCCCTTGTTTGCTGATATACCAGACTACTAACATATTGTAGCTTTGAATACCTACTGTCCCTACAGGGAGGACGTCCTGAAATGCTTGCACCACTAATAGCACTGCCCTCATCTCTAGAAAACTGATGTGCAAGTTGGCCTCCAGTTGGGACCACGTGCCTTGGACAGTCTTTTCCAGATAATGCCCCCACCCTATCAGGGAAGCATCCATGGTCAGTATAGCTTGGGGCTGGGGAAGAAGGAATGAATGGCCGGCCCAAGAGAATCTGATTGGAATAGAGACACCACATGAGATTGTAGCGATTGGTAATCAAGATCAAATGAGACATTGGTAGGTGGATGAGAGATCATTGGAAAGCAAGTAACCATTGAAATATTCGCATGTGATATCTTGCCTAGGGAACAAGACTGACTGATGCTGCCATGCAGCCTAATGTCTGTATGACTAGTCTTGCTGGAACCCTCTTGTTTCGTAAAATTAATCCGACTTGGGATCTGATGCATTGTAGTTTTTCTCGAGGGAGTGAAACAATTCCTGAAGCATTGTTTAAATGGTCTCCAATGAATTCTAATTGCTAAGAGGGATGTAAGCTTGACTTTTTCAAGTTTATGGTTATGCTTAGAGATATGCAGAGGTGTACAGTGTCATCTCTTGTCCATTCCAACTGATGCCTGGTGGTAGCGGTAAGGAGGCAGTCGTCGAGGAAAGGAAACACTCGAAATCCTTGCAGCCTGAGATGAACTGCCACCACTGCCATACATTTGGTGAACACCCTGGGAGCTGTAGTGAGTGCAAAGGGCAGCACTCTGAATTGGAAATGACTGGCTCCCAGCCAGAAGTGCAGGAACCTCCTAGAGCTCTTGTCCATTTTTATATGGTAATAAGTATCTTGGATGTCTACACAGCACATCCAATTGCCTTTTCCAAGAATGGAAATATCGACTGTACTGAGACCATCCGGAATTTGGTTTGCTGAACTGCCTTGTTGAACTGGCTGAGATCCAAGATGGGTCTCCAGTCCTCTGTTTTTTTGGGCACTAAAAAGAACCTTGAGTAAAACCCGGATCCATACCTCTCAACTGTACAGATTTTTGCAGAATGTCCAGATTTTTGTCTCATATTTTTGGTCTGTTCCTCATAAAATCTGTGATTTTCTGGCAAATTACTGGGATGATTTGTGGATTAAAGTCACTAAATAAGGACATAAATTTGAGTTTCAGACTTGAGATCCTTCAGAAAATGCATGTTAAAACAAATCCTGTTACTTTAGAAACTTTCTAAGCTTATAAAAATATGTCCTGATTTTTGGGCCTTTGTCCCCCCATTTTGTCAGTCTTTGTCCAGATTTCTTGCACTGAGAGGTTGAGAGGTATGCCCGGATCCTGTTTGGTCTGGTGGGACTTTTTGGATGACCCTTTTTTCTAGCAGTCTTTGACTTTCTAAGAATGCTGCTTCCCAGTGACTGGGTGGTACATCTGGGAGTTTTTTTCTGGATGTTGGGAGAAATAATAGTGGAACTTTGTAACCTCTGGATATTATTACCTGCACCCATTTGTCTGTAGTTAATATTTGCCAGGCAGATTGGTGTAGAGAAAGTCATCCCCCGACTGCCTCCACAGGAGGGCAATCAGGCCCCCATTCAAGGGTGCTGGAAGAAAGTACTAGAGAAAAATTCTCTGGATCCCTGGTTTTGTGGTCCATTTCTGCCTCTGGGGAGGCATCTTCCATTACATCCCCCTCTGCCCCAGGGAAAGTCTTTACCTCGTGAATCCTAGAAAGGCCCTTTGGATTTTTTAAACCAAAGTCTCCTACTTCTCTGGTTTCTATATTAAGGCCTCTCAGTACTGGAGAAACATATGCCTATGGCAGAAAGGGTCTTGCTATCCTTTTCACATCTGGCTAAAGTGTCTTTAACCTTGGGACCAAAAATGTTAGATCTGTCAAACGGAATGTTGATGAATGATGCTTTAAATGACTCTGCAAAGTCGCACAAGAGCATCCACGAGTGCCCGCTGATGGTTATGCCTGAACCTGCTGCTCTAGATGTCCCTTTCTGCTGCGTGAGCAATCAGCCTCATGGACGAGTTAGAAATTGCCTCAAGGATTGCTAGCTGAGAGGTAACTTTGTCCCGTACCCTTCAGCCACTGCTCCTGAGAGGGTATCCAAGAGTTTCTTGAACAGATCCCTCTATAATCTCGTAAAGTGCACCATATAATTCAAGGACCTGACAGCGAAGGTCATTGAAGCATAAACACACTTCCCAAATCTACCCAAAGTCCTAGACTCATTGTTAGGAGGATGGATAGGCAGACTTTACTCAGCAAGTTCTCTTTTTGTGGCTACCGCTATCACCATGGCATCAACAGGTATTCCTTTGAACTCCTATGTTTCATCCTTAGGGGTTGATGAGATGCGATCAGGCCTCTTGCAGATTGGCTTGATGGCATCAGGCATCTTCCACACCCACTGAGACATCAATTTAATGAGATCGTCAACAGGTGCAGAGATCCAAGAAGTAGAGGGCTGAGCATGAAAAGCCTCCAGGTATACCAACTCCTCCAAGGAAATTTGGATGGAGGACCAGCCACCCCTCTGTTTCAGGATTTCTAGGATGTCCCCGAAGGAATCATCAGGGGGTGACCTGGGGAACCTTCCCATTCATCAAAATCAGTATCTTCAGTGAAAGACTCCTCCAGGGAGTCTAAGTGCTTCCTATTGCACTTTTTCTTCACAGGAACTTCCTCGGGGGGATGATGTGGGGAAGTGTCCTAAGAGGAAATCACCAAAGTGGGTCTATCCTGGGACTTTTATGCCCTCTGTCCCGGGGATGAGATGGATGGTAGCTCAGGTCGAGGGGATGTAGACAGTCGTCCCAACAGGGATGACAAAGATTGTGAGTCCCCAATGGACAAAGTCTTCTCCATGATTTGGAAGGCCGTTCTCCTACCCCCCCATAGAGGGGTAGGATCCTGGAACCGAAATGGACTCCTTCAGAACCGGGGTCACACCCCCCACAGAGGAGGTGACCTCCAAAACAGAAGCCTGGGTTGACGCTACAAAGGCTGAAACACCGAGGGACATGGATGACTCTGAAGTCAAGGAAACTGATCCATGCACCCTTGGACCCGGCCAGAGAATATCAACCTTGGGAGGCCTCCAGTGCTGAAAACTCAAAGGAGCTCAAGGCAGCCCTTGGAGCCAGAGAAGAGGATGCTACTGGAACTGAGACAGTCGACAGTGGGAGTATCAGAATCACAGGCTCCAAAGACTCAACAGGAGTTGGAGGAAGAGGAATGGGAGGTGTCATAGATTGGGTGGTTTCAATGCCAGAGTGGCTGGGAACCAAGGACAACCCCCTCACCATCAGAAGCTGATCTACCAGTCTCAAAATATCGGCTTCTGAGAGACTCTTAGTAGATCAAATCGAGGCAGTTGAAGGAGACTTAGGGGCCTTAACTTCCAGGAAGGGGATTGGTGGCCTGTCTTTAAATGGGTCAAAGGTTGGCGAATATTTTGTCCTTGGGAGCAGAGGTAGCTTTGACTGTTTCAGCACAGAGGATTCTGTGGGTACTGAAGAAGTTGCTGTCAACTCCGATAAAGTTGTAGGTGCTGAGTCAAACAAACCTTCTGGGCCGAAGAACTCTTTGGCACAGAGGTCAGTCTAGAGACCTTCTTGGATGATTCCGAGGTACTTGGAAGCAAAGAAGGTCTTTTCCTACTAGTTCAAGAAGAGGAGGATAAAGGTGTGCTAGCTTCAGTCCTGGACCCAGAAATGGCCTCTTCGAAATCACATTTGAGATGTCCCTTTAAAATTAGTTTGTTCTTATGCGCAGTAAGAGTGCGGGTGGAGAACCCATGACAGATTAAACAATTCTCCTGCAGATGGACAATACCCAAACAATAAACACATAAGGTATGCCCAGCAGAATTGGGCATTTTTCCCTGACACTTCTGACACCTTTTAAATCCAGAGGTGCCTTTAAAAGGTTTGACAGGTGAAACCTGTTTTTCAGCCATAACAGAAAAATTCTCACACACACATACACACACACACACACACACACACACACACACACACACACA
Source organism: Protopterus annectens (assembly GCF_019279795.1). NCBI lineage: Eukaryota > Metazoa > Chordata > Ceratodontiformes > Protopteridae > Protopterus > Protopterus annectens. The sequence continues at coordinate 549,652,225 of NC_056730.1, read as the reverse complement.
CACGCAGTTAAGCAAGAGGGATAGCTACTTTTTTTTTAAACAACTAAGAAGAGATATAAAAGAAAGAAATAGCAATAACGGTAATTAAGCAATACCTAAAAAGGTAAGAAATATACCAGCAATGGTATTTAAAGAGACTACCAGCAGTAGAAAGGAGAAGGGAAACAAGACACACTCATGCAAAAGCTAAACAAGAGGACCGGGTAGACAGTAATAAAGTGGAAGTAGCAAGTTAAATACAAATATACAAACTCAAGAGTTTTTAATAAAGATAAACTTACTTAGAAAGCCAAGGCTCGAGGGAACGATAAACGCATCTGATACACAAAGCGGCAAATGAGATCTGAGGTAATTTTGAGAGGAGCATTATGGGTAGTGCCTACCTCGAGAGTTTGGAAGGCATGAGCTGAAATAAAAGGCTGAGTCGGTTCCAAGGCCTGGAACAGAGCCCACTGTCAAGGATTGAGTGAAGACATGACAACATCAGATCATTAGTTTCAGTAGTGCCCTTGCTTTGAAAGCAGCAAAGGTGTGGTAATATGTTTGAACTCTGGATCAATTCTATATACATGTGTTAAATATTGCTTTTTTACAATGTTTTTAATGTTTTTATGACAACTGTAACTGATTTCATGAATAGTACATTCTGATTATATGAATTCAGCAATGTTAAAATATTTATTTTAAGTTCTTTTTTATTACTGCACGGATTCTGACGAAACTATTTTATTTATCGTATTATTTATTTACTTATTTATTTATTTTGTTTACTGTTTGGTAACCAGGTATATGCTCTGGTCCAAAGATCCTTTTTATTCAAGACCATGGCTCAGAGGCAATAAATACTGCAAATAAACTTAAGTTATACTTCAAATATGATAGTGTTAGGTTTATGCATTTGAAAAACTTAAGAAAGTTGATATACACGTTTATTATAAAGTAGAATGTTATACAGTTCTTATATATGTCTAATAAAGTTGCAGTTTTACTTTAGGTTTTATCAATTTACATAGGTTGCAAAACAGTTTTGGTTACAAGAAATTGCTTTTTAATGGTTTATGGAAGTTAAAAAAGACCAGAGATTGCAGAGACAGACTAAGAGACTAAGAAGGGAACACAGGAGCAAGAAAAGTTAAATGACAAAAGGAAACAGTGGAGGGACTATAATCCTTTTTTAGAATTTTAAGCCTTTTAGAGTTTAATCATTATTCATAAAGCATTTACAAACAGCTTCCTTGAAGAGGTGCTAAGAAAGTGACTTCTTAAACTTTGTAAGAGTATCTTGATGCCCTGTTTCAGCGGGTGTTATGTTTCAGAGAGCGGGGCCTGTTTGTGAGAATGCTCGTTCACCAATAACTGTTTTAAATGGGAAACGGCTGAGTGATATAAAGTTATCCTGTGACTTCCTTAGGGATAAGGACAGTTCCCTAACTGGGAGTTTTCTTTCAGAGGGAGTTAGTAGTTATCATTTAGAATGTTATACAGTAAGGTACACAGAAGATAAGCAGACATTTCAGTAAACAGACAATTTAGGTCATTTAGAAGGTTGTAGTGGTGTGCACAGGTGTCAGCAAGTAAAGCAAATCTTGTAATTTTATTCTGTTACTTGACATCTTTGAATGCTATAAACAGAGTGTAAATACAGTAGACAAAGACAGTATTCTAGTTTAGGGAAAAGGACATTCTTGCCCAGTGCCTTGAGACAGTTAGGAGTTAGTAGCTCTGATACCCTTTAGCGGAGTTTAACTTGTGAGAGGACTTTATTAATGATATAACTAGTGTAGGGGATTAAAGCTTCATGAAGAGTCAAGGGTAAGGCCTATGTTATTTGTACTCTGTTACAAAAAGTTTAATCTGGGCTTTTTAATAAAACTCTCTTTGCTTTTTTGAACAAATGGCCTGCTGAGTGTTCCTACAATATCTCAATTTTGTTTTTGGTACCTTTGTAATTTAGCTTGTTTTTTTATTTATTTTTTTTACAGGCAGACAGGTATGAAATACACTGTGCTGAGCTATAACAGTCTGTCTGGTACTTTAGTGAAGATGAATAAAGCTGTAAGCTGCTTCTTGTGGTGCAGGGCTTGATTTCCTTAATGTTCATTTGTTCATCTACAGTGAAGCTCTGACCAAGACATTTCACCAGCCTGGGCTGCCACTGAAAAGGGACACTTGTGTCTAGTGGGCTGTTCCAGACTGATAGCAAATGCATTAAAACACTGTATTTTGAATTCCTGCACTTTTCACAAAGTCGTTAATTAGTGACAGTATCAGTATGTTGTTACTGTTAGACTAAGAATCCCAGCATGTCTTCGGTAGTTTAACGGGTTTCCAAATGTATTCTTAATATTCTTAACAAATGTAATTTTCAAGGGTACTGAAGTTTACTGTTGTTCATGCAAAGTCTATTTTTAACATGAAAGTGTTTTTTTTAGCAAATGGCTCAGTGTTTTGTTGTACAATTTGAAACTGAAAATTTAAATTAAATACAAATTTCTGAAATTGCAAAAATAAAGTCAAAATAATATGCATATTGACAAATTTGAATGGTGTTTCCTGTAACAGTCTGAATGAGCCAAAGCTCTTTTTCAGTACAGACCCGGGAAGAAAGAAGAAAATACACATTGACATGTTTGAACAGTTGGCCTGAAACCCAAAGACTCACTAACACCTTTTTTCTTGCAGACAGGAAAAGGCAAAACTATGAAGACTACTGGCTGCTCCACAGGTTAGCCAAGAATGAGACATCAAAAGTGGATAGTGAAGCCTGGATGAGTCAGTAACAAGCTTAAGTAGAGAACAAGTGGCACTGAGGTAAGTAAACCACTGACAGTTCCCACAGGTACAATATCCTGCCCCAAATATACCAACCTAAAGAACCAGAAGAAAAATTCTGTCAAAAATTAGAACTTTTTTCTACAGAGAAGTTTCCATAAGCATTACATACAATCTCTCTTAGAAATGAAAAATGATAGCCCTAAAATATTCAATTGCCTAGCAAACATAACATTTCAGTCAGCAAAACAAGTTTTTATTCAGGAAAAATAATTTTAGTGGAAGGTTTGCCTCAATGTGAACTTATTTGCCCAGTCTTGAAGGATTACTAGCAGAGTCAACAGTTCCGCGAGGTCTACCAAAGGAGCACTCTGGTGGCAAATAAAATCCTCTGAATCTTTCTTATTTATACGGAGCTCCCCCCAGCTCCTGACAGAGCGCATGTATGGTGCTCTTAAGCTTTAAAAGCTGGCCAGTCACTCAGGAAGGACCCAAATAACTTAGGTTACTACAACAGTGATATACATTTTGAAATCAAACATTTTCCTCCTTTGAGCTTACTTTCATTTGTGTCCTCCAAAGTTCTGTCCTAGGACCCATTTTTGTTCAATATCTTGACCAATTACATGCATAACAAAATCTACAATGCCAACCTACTTTAATATGCTAATGACTGTATTATCCACATTTGTTCAGCTAACAACATTAACAAACTTTAACATAGCACACAAGAAATCTTCCACAGCTTTGAAAAATGGCTAAAGTAACTCACACTTTATGCAGAACTAAAAAAAGAAACACAATAATGTTTTTCAATCCACAAATGTCAATCAAACCAAATTCACACATTCAGCATGCCTCAATAGACAGTATAAACATCAAACAGATCACCAATACTAAACTACTGGGTGTAAACAATGATAAAACCCTGATTAAAATCCATCACATTTAAGAAGCTAAAATTTAAGAAGCAAATAAAGCTCCATGCACTACAAAGAATTATGATTGGATCACTGATCATTACTCTTTATTATGTGTTCTTGACATGGATGCCAAGATTCACCTCTTGAGCTTTGTTCTTGATGTGAATTTTTTGGCAGCCATGTCCTGAATGCATAATAAGCTGGTTATGATTGGAGGCCTGATCATATGTTTTAAAGCTTTTCCTTCTGGGTGTCTATTGAAAAAGGGGTTTGACTATGTCAGACTATTCCAGTAAACAAATTGAATAAACAAATTAAGGGAAGTAAATATTGTGAGAAGAAATATCCAGGGAATTGTTATGGCTAGGCTTGTATAGGCCCTAGGGCCGATAGCCAAGTACCAACCTATGAACCTAAGAATTGAAATCAATGGAAAAGAAAACTGAAAGGAGACTTATAACTGAATTCATGAAAATTGCAGTGAAGCAGAATTATTTTAAAGAAAACAAAATAGAATACAGAAATTGAAAGGGATTGAGGCAACAAAAGGTAAATGGGGACGATTATGAAATTACAAGCCTCACAGATGAAGACTGACAAGACATCCTGGAAGGATATGAGAACTATTTAGGAGATTCTACAAATCTTTATATCAAAAGAAAGAAAAGGCAAGTGGTACAAAACAGCTAAAAGAGATTTTTTTTTTTGGAGAAACTAAGTACATCCAAGTTGCAGAAAGGGTAGATAAAGCATTTACTATCTTCAACAGGGGTGGAAGAAGTGGAACAGCAAATTCAGAAACAACAAGCAGGGAAATCCCCAGGAAAGGATGGTATTCCAGTAGGAATTTGGAAGTTTGAGCACAAAATTATAAAATAATGGGATGCTCTTTTTAATAAATTATTAAAGAAAGGGAGATATCAGAGACCTGGAAGAGGGCAATATTGTCTTTCATTCCAAAAGAGGGGAAGACGCTATATATACCTTTTCTTACAAACCAATATCTAGCCTAAATCATGACTACAACCTATTTATGTGGATATTAGCAAACAGAGTAGTAAAGATCTTGCCAAATCTAATAGAATTAGAACAGTATTAGCACTACTAATTCTACAAAACGGATGGGTCTGCAACTAACATAAAACAGGGGAGATGCTGTTAAGTACATCTAGTGTGTATACAGAGATTAGTCGGAGGTATCCATTCTCCCCACTTTTGTTTGTCTTATATCTTAAACTCTTACCCACAGAAATAAGAAATTCAGAAATGCAAGGCTGCAATTTGTATGTTAAAGACAAAAAAACTATTATTTGCAGATAATGTAGTACTCTATCTAACAAACTCAGAGCAAGATCTAAAATAGTTGCTTGATATACTGAGAAGTTATAAGGTACTTTCAGGATATAAAACAAATAAAAGTAAAACCAAAGTTTTTCCAGTTAATTATAATTCAACATGCTGCAGCATACTCAATCATGAATTTACCCAAGATAACATCCACTTTATGCTCTCCCAATATCACAGACTTTTTCAAACACAACCTACACTTACACAACCCCATAATACATATGTTAAAATTAAAAATGAAATGCTTACTCTACAAACAACATATCTCCCCCAAACTAAAACTCAGTGGTGACATGTATCCAAACCCTGGACCAGCTACATCCCGACAAACCTTTAACTCTACAACCCCCACAAACCACACCCCTCCAGTACAATATAAAAATACTTGTTCTTCCTTCAACATAACACATGTAAAAATGTGAAGCATCTACAACTACCACAGTTCCATGCCAGGCTTAACCTACATGCTCCAGATATAGTAGCATTACTACAAAACAGCAAAATTCACTCCTAACCTTCCATACAGAACCTACCACTGTGCAGTCCTAAGGGAAGTACAGTGGCTGGAACTCCCACACTATCTAACCTACTCACAACTTCCACTAATCTTTAACACTGTGTATAAACTTAACAATTGTTCATCCATTTTCAGCCACATGCAAATATATAATAACCCTTCCAGGCCACAACATTCATTGGGCAAATACCTATTACATGTATCGCGACCCAACAATTTTGCTGGCAAATCACCACTCTTCCACCACCTCACTAAATCATGGAACTCCGCCCCACTATCAATATGATAAGAACACTCCCTAAAATCATTTAAAACTCAGCTAAAGTCCTACGTAAAATACCAAAACCTCTGTTCCACATAGCTAAAAGGATAGTGGTTAAACAACAATTATAGCAACAGACCACACCACGTTCCAACTTTTGTAAATTTAATAAAATGTAGCAACGGCAAAGCTTTCGAGACACAAGCTCTTTTCAATGCATAAAACACATCATAAAAGGTTCATATTTAAATAGTCAGCCAGCCAATAATCATACAACATAAAACATGACTCAATTAAAGCAGTATTAAAAACAATTTTTCTATATTACTAAATCTAAGCACACTGTTTTAAATAACAAGCTGCTTAAGAAATAGCATCATAAATTATGTTGTAGAGTATAATACAGTTTAAGAAACATGTTATCAAACATATTGCAAACCATCAAATTATTTCTTGTTTAGCTCTCAAAACAGGTCTAATAGTGTTAGCGGAGTTCAGACCTCAAGTAATTTATCCATTTATACTCAGCCAACTCTGTGGCATTTATATCACCACCACGCAAATTAAGAAATATATTTTGCAAAATTTTGAACTTAAATTTATGATGTGTTCCTTTTGCTAATATGTGTTTATATAGGGCATTAGTTTCCACACACCTACGAATGTCAGAAAGATGAGCTCCAATCCTTTCTTTAAACTTAACATTCATTTTGCCTATATAAAAACACTGACATTCAACACAATTAGCAATATAAACTATATTTTCTGTGTAACAGGAACCAGATGCTCTAATCACAAAGTTTTTCTTTGTTAGTGGGTGTACAAAATTAGTATCAGTGTTTATATCACTACAGTAAACACAGTTAAGGCAGGGAACTGTCCCATATCTATGGAACATATTATTTTTAACAAAAGATGTTCTCATTTCTTTGTTACAAATAATTTGTTTTAAATTCTTCTCTCTTTTATATATGAATTTAGGTTGTTTACCAACTATATTATTAATTTCTGAATCAGACTGCAAGATAGACCATTTCCTAGTGATAATGTTTTTAATCATATTCGTATGACTATTAAACTTCAACATATAGCCCAATTGATGTTCTCTCCTTTTATTCATAGGCTGATTGCTATTACCATGCATATATGGTTGAAAGAACTAGATCTCTCATTAACTACTTGATTTTTTATAGTTTTGATCAGAGTATCTGCATAGCCCTTTATCTGAAAGTCATTAACTATTGTATCAAATTCATTGTGAAAGCTCGCTTCCTCAGTATTTAACCGACTTGCTCTTATAAACTGATTTTTAAGAACACCTTGGTATATATGTCTGGGATGCATACTTTCGTAATTCAGAAACCTAGTAGCTTGAATGTCTTTTCTATATATTTTTGTCTCAAATGCATTAATATTCATATTAATACTAACATAAATGTCTAAAAAATGAATATTCTCACATGATGAATTTATGTCAAATACTAAAAAAAATAAGCACTCTCTTGTAGTACATCAACATAGTTTTTAACATCTATATCACTCTTCCACAGGAGAAACACATCATCCACAAATCTTTTCAGAAATAGGAGATGTGTATTTTTAAAAGTTCCATCAGCATTATAGATGTTAATTTCCTCCCATCTAGCCAATACCAATTTGACATATGTATTGGCTACAGGGGTGCCCATGGCAACCCCTGAACGTTCATGGAAGTATTGATTGTTAAACATAAATTAAGAACCACATCCATCATCATGCAGAGTAATTCTTACTATGAGAAAATGTAATATGATTATGTAAAAATTCTCTCAAGGCTTCTAACCCAAAGTCATTGGGTATGACTGTAAATAGTGATTTTATGTCCAATGTAGCCATCATAATTTCACTAAGACTATTATAGTCAATATATAGTTATATCAGCAGACTAGTCGCAGCCACTGTTATAAACGAACAGCAGGGAAATACTTTTCTGGCTACTCGTTTTCAGCTAGAACAACCAGTTCATGTGAGGCAACGCTCGAGAGGTCGGAGCAGGAATCGGAATGGTTTGAGAGACAAGGAGAAGTTCAAATCCAAGTCAGCGACACACTCCAAGGTAGGACCAGATGCCAGGAGCAGGGGACAGCTGAAAACTTGATTTTTACGAATTCTCATATTGTGAACTTATCTAGTTATGTATTAGCTAAAAATGAGAGTGATGTGTTAAGTAAAGGTATGTAATTTATACCACAATACCAAGCAAAGATTACTGAACTTTTAACTGAGCTTAGGTTATTTGTAAGAAATGTTGACCTTAAACTTATTTATAAGAATTCATCTGATGAAACAATGAATGTGCTGAGGAGGTCCAGCACTTTTATACCATTAAGTACACCAACAGTTAAAGCCTTTTATAATGTATGTGAGCAACAAATTTATGATATGTATTTTCAGGGTAATATGGAATCAAAGTATTATAATTTAAATAGTAATGAACATAAAGCTATGCTTGATTTGGTTAGAAATGAAAATATTGTTTTGAAACAAGCTGATAAGGGTGGCAAAGTTGTATTAATGGACACTAAATAATACAATGAATGGATGTTTGATATGTTAAGGCAAGATGATACTTCTGAACAAATTAATAAGAATTTCGTTACTACTGTGATTAATATAGTTAAATCCTTCCTTTATGATCTACTGATGGATGGGTCTATAACACCTGAAACATATAATTACCTGTATAATGCTAATCCAGTGGTTCCTTTGTTATATGGATTACCTAAGATCCATAAAAATCTTAGGTTACCCCTGATGAGACCAATTGTATCAGGATCTAGATGGATCACTGCTGCTACTTCTAAATATTTAGAGAATCAAATTTCACCTTTGTTAAAATTTAGCTTGAGCTTTATAAAAAATACTAGAGACTTTCTATATAACTTGAAGAGTTGGGCAGACTGTAATAGTCTTAGTGAAAATATGATGGTTACATAGGACCTAAAATCATTATTTACAGTCATACCCAATGACTTTGGATTAGAAGCTTTCAGAGAATTTTTACATAATCATAGTACATTTTCTAATACTAAGAATTACTCTGAATGATGATGGATGTGGTTCTTAATAATAATTTACTTATGTTTAACAATCAATACTTCCATGAACGTTCAGGGGTTGCCATGGACACCCCTGTAGCCAATACATATGCCAACTTGGTACTGGCTAGATGGGAGGAAATTATCATCTATAATGCTGTTGGAACTTTTAAAAATACATAACTCCTACTTCTGAAAAGATTTGTGGATGATGTGTTCCTCCTGTGGAAGAGTGATACAGATGTTAGAAACTACAATGACGTACTGCAAGAGAGTGCTGATTTTTTTAGTATCTGACATAAATTTATCATGTGAGAATATTCATTTTTTTAGATGTTGATGTTAGTATTAATGTGAATACTAATGCATTTGAGACAAAAATATATAGAAAAGACGTTCAAGCTACTAGTTTCTGCATTACGAAAGTATGCATCCCAGACATATATACCGAGGTGTACTTAAAAGACTGTTTATAACAGCAAGTCGGTTAAATACTGAGGAAGTGAGCTTTCATAATGAATTAGATACAATGGTTAATTACTTTTTCAGAAGAGGCTATACAGATACTCTGATCAAAATTATAAAAAATCGAGTAGTTAATGAGAGATCTAGTTCTTTACAACCACATATGCATGTTAACAGCAATCAGCCTATGAACAGAAGGAGAGAACATCAATTGGGCTATATGTTGAAGTTTAATAGTCATACAAATTTGATTAAATACATTATCACTAGGAAGTGGTCTATCTTACAGTCTAATTCAGAAGTTAATACAGTTGGTGAACAAACTAAATTCATATATAAAAGAGAGAAGAATTTAAAACAAATTATTTGGCTTGGGTTGGGAGTGCCTTCTGTGTGGAGTCGGCATGTCCTCCCCGCGGTCGAGTGGGCGTTCGAAAGACATGCATTGAATGGGCGTGCCTTCGTTGAAGGCTGGGCGTCAGGCTGGCAACTCAACACCATAAATTCCAACTGCCAATCATTAGCGGACCGGAGTTCCGCTGTGGCGACCCCTAACCAGGAAAAGCCGAAAGACAAACAACAACAACAACATTTGTAACAAAGAAATGAGAACAACTTTTGTTAAAATAATATGTTCCATAGAAATTGGGACAGTTCCATGCCTTAACTGTGTTTACTGTAGTGATATAAACACTGATACTAATTTTGTACACCCACTAACAAAGAAAAACTTTGAGATTAGAACATCTGGTTCCTGTTACACAGAAAATATAGTTTATATTGCTAATTGTGTTGAATGTCAGTGTTTTTATATAGGCAAAACGAATATGAAGTTTAAAGAAAGGATTGGAGCTCATCTTCCTGACATTCGTAGGTGTGTGGAAACTAATGCCCTATATAAACACATATTAACAAAAGGAACACATCGTAAATTTAAGTTCAGAATTTTGCCAAATGTATTTCTTAATTTGCGTGGTGGTGATATAAATGCCACAGAGTTGGCTGAGTATAAATGGATAAATTACTTTAGGTCTGATACTTTACAGGTCTGAACTCAGCTAACACTATTCAACCTGTTTTGAGAGCTTAACAAGAAATAATTTGATGGTTTGTGATATGTTTTAGAACATGTTTCTTAAATTGTATTATACTCTACAACATAATTTTTGATGCTATTTTTTAAGTAGTTTTTTTAAAAATGTGCTTAGATTTAGTAATATAGAAAAATCGTTTTTAATACCACTTTAATTGAGTCACATATTTTATGTTGTGTGATTATTGGCTGGCTGACTATTTAAATATGAACCTTTTATGATGTGTTTTATGCATTGAAAAAGAGCTTGTGTCTCGAAAACTTTGCTGTTGTTACATTTTATTAAATTTACAAATGTTGGAATGTGGTGTGGTCTGTTGCTAAAGTCCTACGTACTCAGCTTCCAGTTCTGTTTATGTAATGTTACTGAATAATCTCAAATCCCTTAGTGTCACCACTCTTATGTAACTGGCCATAATGCAGCTACTGCTTCACAATCTCTAACTATATAACTATCATTTACCTCTTTCCAATACAATTTCTTTCTCCTTTTTACCTGGACCTCCTCAATACTCTTTCATAATCTGTAACCATCTTCATCCTATAATTACTTCACTGTCTCCTTCCCAATATCTATTTATAGCTGATTCCATCTGAAAACAAGTGGAGTCTTATAAGTTTGATATTAGCTAATGTTTTACTGTATTCTTGTTTTAATTGTCATGTTTTCATTAACTGCCATACCATTACTATGCTATGTATGTACATTTATTATTCTGGGTGTACAAGTTAATTAGTTTTTGATTAAATGTCATATCATTACTAGTCTATATATGTATGTATGTATGTATGCATGTATGCAAGTATGCAAATTTATCACGTAAACCATGTATAACTACCATCTACTCAGTCTATAAAATGGAGCATTTCTCCCCAGGCTTCCACTGAAAATTGGACTTGTGTTCAGTCAGACTTTCCCAGCAAATGAAAGCAATACATAAATAAATAAGTCAGCTCCTGCAATTCTGCATACCAACCTGTACTTGTGGGGACATGATAAAATAAGACATTCTGGTGTATGGTTGAATGATGGCAATGATGTTAGGTCACAAAATTCAAGTCTTAAAAATGTTCATAGTGCCATTAACATTGAATGCAGGCTAATAGTTTTTACACCACCACAAGAAAAATTATGAGGAAAGTTGAAAAAGTGAATGCAAGAATTCATCTGGGAGGTAAACATGCAAGAGTGAAATGGAAGAAATTAGTACTAGTAGAACTGAGAGGATTAGGGCAACCTGACTCGCACGTATATTATAAGGCAACAAAAACAAAGCTATCCCATGCAGCTTGATGTCTATAAATTAAAGTGGAAAGATATGATGTAAGCAAAAGGGAAATCACAAGACAAACAGAATAATTCTCTATGCTCAGTTTGAGAAGGAAGTAAAAAGCAGGAAAACACTGTGTTACATAGTAAAATAAACAAATGCTAAGAGAGTAGGAAGGAAAGACATAATGCCAACAGGTATAAGAGTAACTACAAAGAGAGACAGAGATGATGACTCAAGGATCACTTGGAGGACAAGAGGAAAAGAAGCACAAATTCTGGGAACAGTTAGAAAGAGGGGAAAGAGTTAATGAGTTAATGGCAAACAAGAGCAAAAGTTCCCAACAAAGATATGTTGCCACATCTAGGCCTTATAGCTAAATAAAGTAAGACGAAACCTAGGGACTGAAATGTGGCCTGTACCTCTGACATGTCAGAATTATTAACTGAACCAACAAAAGAAGTAGCATGAATTATGAGAATAATACGTGCAGTCTACAAGATCTTTCAAAAGAAAAATAGCAGATCTTTGGAAAAATGAAAACCGATTGGGGGGAAAGAACATGAGTAGAAATAATCTGAGAAATAACTATAATCTGGAAAGAAATATCCATGGTTCCAAAACATATCACAAAATCAAAAAGGTTCAGGATTTGTGCTTGGAAATGCTTACACAGATACTTTTATACTCAGAGTAGACTCTAAACGATGTTCCCACAAGCTAATGACAACTACTAGAGATGCAGAGAGTGAAGGAGGAAACTGAGAACACGTTTCTTGGGTTGTCCAGCATTAGTTTTAAGAAATATTTTAGAAGATGTTGACTCAGGTGTTTAATCTGCAAAATGAGATGACAAAGGGCATGATGCAGTAAACTGGGATTGGACTTCAGAAGTTCCAACATACAGTAAGACATTAATGAACCTTTTTTTAATAGTGGCAAAAAAAAAACTATAACCAGGAGATGAAACTATAGATTACACCCAGCATGTGAAGATATTAAAAAACAATGAATGGAGCATTAGCTATGTAACAAAAGAGAATAGAAAGCTAAGTTAAGCACATCATGAATGTAGAAATGACATATCTGTTGACAGTTCAAAGAAAGGAGGAAAACATAAGTAAGCAGAAAGAGGGGTGGTGTCAAGAGAAATATGTCTGGTAGGCAGGTAAATAAAATGTTTGAATCAAATAATGGAGTGAATGAAATACAGGAATGAAGGCAAAAAAGTTAAAAGCATAAGCTGAAATCTGTGGTCAGAAGAAACCTGGTTAGCAGGCACATGATGAGAAAATGTTTGAATCAAATAAAGTCAGTGGAATGCTGGAAAGAAGCCATAAAAGTAGGAAGTTATATACTGTTTAAAGTTATTAGGCTAAACAATGTATAATGTGTACATACACACACATTTTACATATATATATAAATATATATATATATATATATATATATATATATCTTATGGGTTTCCTCCGGGTGCTCTGGTTTCCTCCCACATCCCAAACACATGCTGTAGGTGGACTGGACACACTAAACTGGCCCTAGGCGTGAGTGTGTGTGTGTGTGTGTGTGTGTGTGTGTGTGTGTGTGTGTGTGCCTTCTGTGGAAGGTTGGGCGCCGGGCTGGCAACTCGGCACTGTAAAATTCCACTGCCAATTATGAGTGGACGGTGATCCACGGTGGCAACCCCTAACCGGGAAAAGCCTAAAGAAGAAGATATGTATGCTTTGCATAATGTTCAGTATGAGTGTTTGTGGTCGATAACTGTTTAATCTACTGCATATGACGGACTAAGCAGATGCTCTACAAGTGTGTGAGATCGCACAATTCCCAACGGTTGGGGAATATATCTGCTTACTCAGGGTTTGTGAAATCTTGTGTTAGTATATACAGTTATCAGGGGGTGGGAGGAGAAGGCTGGGCTTGCCCCCTGCAAAAAACAGTGTTTTTAAATTGTAAATTTTGCATGTTCTGAGTCTGCTTCTCTGTGCATGCATGCATGCATACTGGTTTGCTAATGCTGGCGTTTTCAACATTTTGGAATTGATGTTTCATGTATTCAATTATAAGTAGTACAACATATATATATATATATATATATATATATATATATATATATATATATATATATATATACATATTGAGTTGAAAATGTAATTTAGAAAAAATAAAATTAGCTGGTTTCAAAAAAAAAAAATTCCTGACACGTCAGTTCTTGAAGTAGCATCATTACCACATTTCAGTGTATGAACTCTTACCTTGTCTTCAGCAACTGCTAATTTCCCTGTTCTGTTACAAGTCTTGCTACTATAAATAGACCACATTTTTGCCAAATCTGATTTAATATAGTAGGTTTTTAAATGAAATACTGTGTGTACCAAATAATTTACAAGATGCATGAACTTTCTTCCCATAATTATATAATAGTCTTGAACCTTGTCTAAGGGTAAAGTTGCTAATGCTACAGCTTTCATAGTTTTAGCAGCTAAAGAAACAGAAGGCAGAATGTTATATAGATCATACTAAATGTATTTTCTACATTTTATCAGTTCTCTTAGAGGCAGCAAATTGCACATTAGGAGTCTTGAATTAAAATATTCTTTCATCTGTAATAAAGTAGAGGCACTGTCCACTTTGCATCAGACAGCTTCAACGTATAGAGAACAGGATGCTCCTTGTTAGCTAATTAAAATATATATCCATATAATTTCAGGTACCTAGAATAGGATTGCCTTCTGGTGGAGACCCTGAAGAAGTGAGAGAAAGATCAGAATCCTGAGAGGAAGAGGAAAGTATCTGGCTCATATAAAAATATTCCTTCAAACCTTTTCAGGTATATGCAAAGAGTTGCATCTTGGAATGCTTTTCAAAAGTTGGTCCAAAACAGGTACATAATTAGGCTCCTGTTTTAACAGCAATTTCAAGAACAGTTTGAAAATACTGCAAAATTTAGGTGCCAGAATGGTGCAGTTACGCTGAAAAATTACTGGTGGAGCATAAAGCTGTTCTGTGGAACATCCACACTAGCATGGTCTCAGATGGCAGAAATTTAGTTATCAAGGAAAGTGCCGCTAAGGTATAAGCTTTTGGCAGCACCAAGGTCAGTGAAAAGAACTCCGGTACACTCAAAAATGACTGTGTGCCTCTGCATGGGAGCTACTTACAAATTATTATCCTCCTCAGAAACATTGGCAGATCATTTAAAGTTTCACTGAAGATCTTTGAAGAAAAATAACAAATGATGCATGAGTGCAAATCACTACAGAGCTGAAAAAGTCCAACTGTAATGCAAGATGCAAAGCAACTGGAAGTGATGATAAGTACTTGGGACTGCATGGAGGCTTGAAAACAATGCATTTGGACTACATTTTGCATCCAGGGAAGCACATTTAAACTAGATTTAAAATATTGCAGTTATATTACCTTTTAAATCAGTTTTGTTTGTTATGTTTGCTCTTCATCTGAAATTAAAGCTATTAGTTTAAGGCATTTTTAAGTCTGCTGTGCATTTGGGTTTCTGTGCTGAGTCTAGGTGTTCTGAATGGGCCCTCCTTTTATAACGTTTTTACTAGCTCTCTTCTGAATCTGAAACTACAGCTAGCTATACATTGATCTGGGTTTTACAGTATCCATTGTTACTTCTCTGAGCTCTTAAGTGGATTATTAGCAATTGCTCATCTAATTCTGTGTTGCAGTTACATTTTAAACTTAAAACACAAAGCCAGCTTTATGCTTAGGTATTTATTTACTTATTTATTGACATTTGATTACTGGGACGGTCCGAATGCTAAAAGTCCATTTTCAGCGGAGACCCTGGAGAACAGCTCCAAATTATTACAAAACATTTTACGAATAATAATTTTATAATCTTCAAAAATAAAAACAAAAACATCTGCAGTTTAAATAATTATAGCAAATTAAACATAATATAAAAACATTGGTTAAGAATCTATCCAAGGTATATGACAATCAATTAATATTTAGAGAAATTTTAGACAGTTTGTAGAAAAAGTAAAGGTAAGGTTAGTCTAAAATAGGAATTGCAATATGAAGTGAGGGAAAAACATGCTTATGGTATATTTAGAGAGAAAGTCAGGGAAGAAAATCTGAGAGCAATATGGAAGTAAGTGAAGAAGGGAGAGTAAGGCAGTATAAGGTACTTGCTCACATTTAGTTTATCCTGGTTTTGAGCAAGAACAGAGCCAGATTTTAACTAGAAAGTCTTTCAGAGTGGTTTTGAAAGATGGGAGAGAGGGGACAGACCTGATAGATACAGGTAAGGAGTTCCAGGTCTTAGCAACCTTGTATGAGTACAGATAGTGCCCAGCAGATTTATTAGGTTTGCAGACAGAAGTTTTTGGTCACTAGATTATAATGACTGACTGGAAACATAGTTGTGCAGAATATGTTTTAGTGCTGGATGGGCAGATGGATGTTGTATAATTATATAGGTGGTAAGAACCTGTGTATTTGCTAGTTGATGTGTTCTAACCAATTTAGGCTTTTCAGTGCTATACAGTGGTGGTTTCTGAAAGGGGCATGTGCTGCAAATTTAGCAGCTTTGTTATTGCATTGTTCAAGTTTTGTGAAGCTTGGAGGTTAGTAAGGATGACAGTGCCATAAAAAGAGTGGGGAGGGGATAAGTAGTGGGAAGTGTAGTTTTACTTGCATCGGTGTGAAAGATTTTGGCTCTGTAAAGCATCCCTAGTTTTTGATGAGTTTTTCCTATACAATTTTGTATATGCAGGTTGAATGTAAGATTATCATCCACTATCACCCCTAATAGTTTGCTATGAGAAATTACTTCAATGGCTGTATTATCAAGAGAGACAACTTTAAATTTTGTTTTTTCATGACAGGGATTTGAGGAAGAAAGTAGTACTTTTGTCTTTTTTCTGTTGAGCATGAGTTTACGAAGCCATATTTCAGTGGCTGTTAAGCTTCCTGAGTAATTCTCTGGAGGTGTACCATGTTGTCATATGTGCAAATGATAGTGAAATCATCTGCGTATTGTATTAGGATGGCCTGTTGTGTGGATGTACAGAGAGTGTTGGTGAAAATGTTAAAGAGGATGGGATCAAAGACAGAGCCTTGTGATACACTGGTGGTGACTTGGAGGTAGGAAGAATGTGTGGAGTGCCAGTTAACTGACTGATACCTATTGGACAGGTAGTTTGAACCACAGAAGGATGGCTGAGAAAGACCTAGTGAGGACATCTGAAGTAAAAGTTTGCTGTGACAAACTGTGTCGAAGGCTTTAGACAAGTACAGAAATAAGGAAGAGACTAGCTTGCCATTATTTCTAGCTTTATTGACAGTATCTCTATAGATTACAAGAGCAGTGCTAGTACTAAGGAAAGGATGGAAGCTATGTTGTATAAGAGATAGGAGTTCTTCCTGCAGGAGATAGCCTGGCAGCTGTTTTTAAAAATCTTTTTCAAGTATTTTGGTGAGGGGAGATAAGACTGCTATAGGTCTAAAGTTATTAATGTCTGTTGAATTACCTCCTTTGTGTAGAGGGATAATGTGTCGGCCTTTTGGCTAAGATCAAGTGTAGTGTAGTTCTTTTTTCCAAAGTCAGGGAATGTGGGACTCCTGGACTGATTTATTTATAAGGATTGAGAAAGGATAGGCAATGGGCGATGCAGTGCTGCAAAGGTTGGCATTGTTATCTCACAGCAAGAGGTTCTCCGGTTCGATTCCTGGTTGGTGTACCTTCTGTATGGAGTCTGCATGTCCTCCCCGCATTTGCGTGGGTTTCCTCTGGGTGCTCCAGTTTCCCCCCATATACCAAACATATGCATCTGGAGTGTTTCTCCCCAGGCTTCCAATGAAAATGGGCTCTGTTCTAGTCAGACTTTCCTGGTAAACAAATGTTAAATAAATAAAATATTAGTGGCTGCTATTTTTAGGTACTCACTTAGAAGTTCATCAACTGAACAAGAGCATGAGTTACGTTTGTTTAAGAGTAGTTTTATATAGGATGTGGGCACAGGTTTGAAGGTGAAAGTGGATGTAGTAATATGTGGCTGTTGGGCAGGGTTGGGATTAGATGGTGAAGAATCCTTGGTTAGAAATGCTATACTATCTATAAAATAAGAGTTGAACTGCACTGCAGTTTCCAGTGGTGAGTTATCGGGAGAAGGGTTTGGGTAGAATTTTTGGCCGGGATGTAAGATTTCTTTAATGGATGTCCAGCATCGTTTAGGGTTGTGTTTAGTATTATACTGAAAGTTATTGTGGTATAGTTTTTTGTCTTCATTTGTTTGCTTTTTAGTACAATTACAAAGCATTCTGACGTTTTCAAGGTATTGGGGTGTTTTATATTTTTGCCATTCTTTCCATACTTTTTCCTCTATTCTACATTATCATTCTACTCTTTTTGGACAGCCAAATTGTATTATTTATTTTCAGTCTCTTCCTTCTAGGAGGTACAAGGCTACTTAGGATATTTAGAAAGGTTGCACTGAATTCAATTACAGCATCATCCAAGAGGAGTATTTTAGGAAGTTCCAGTTAAAAGATGACAGTGTAGTAATGAACATTTCTGGGTTAAACTTGGAAAGGTTGCGTGTTGCTTTATAAATATGCTGTTTCTCTGGTTGTGTGAGATGTCTGGTCACATAGATTGGGAGATGATCACTGATAAAGTCTCACATTTTACCAGTGGTGGAGTATTTGCTAGGGTCTGATAGCAGGATCCAGTCTAATAGAGAATTTGATGTCTTGCTATAACATTTAGGGCTATTAATTAGTTGTGTAAAACCATACAAGTTTATGCAAAATGTAGGGGAGTTTATGTCCAACCAAATGACATTCACAACACCTAGTAATATTTTTTCTTGTGGAAATATTATGGATATCCAATGTAGGGTGTCTTCCAGTACAGCTGTATTGTCACCAGGAGGGATATGAAGGACAGTAGTACATATTTATTTAGGTTCATAGGCAAGTACTAGGCTATCGGCCCTATGGCCTATAGAAGCCTAGCCAAAAGAGGTTCCCTGGCTTCCACCACCCAAGAAAATTATTTTCCTGTGCCCCTGTCGAGCAGAGCCACAGAAGTGATCCCAGGGGGTGAATTTCCTGTTTCCCATCCAATTGTCAAGATTTCTCTTAAAGAGGGCTAATGAGGAGCTTTGCTTGACATGAATGGGTAGTCTTTTTCAGAGCATGGGAAGTCTTTGGGACAGGATCTATCCCTCCAGCATGTTCTGTTTATTGTGGTGACAAGGCTGAGGTCCTTGGAGCAAGTGGCCTGGAGAGATTGGGATTTCTTTAAGTGTAGCATGTCCAACAGATCTGGGTTAGACATTGCTTTGTATGTTAGGCAGAGGTCACCTCTGAGTACGTGATATGCGACAGAGTAGAGCTGGAATTTTTTGAGACGGTCTGCGTATGGCATCTGTTTGAGACTGGTAATCCTCTTAGTGAGGTATTTCTGTGGCCTTTCTAGTTGTTGTGGTATCTTACGAGGTACATGCCAAACGGGGCGTTATACTCTATAATGGCTCTGATGAGGGCTGAGTACAGAGGAATGATGACCTATCTTTTTCTGGAGGAGAACCCCTTTGTGATGAGGTGTGCCATGTAGATGGCTTTCCTGACTACTGTGGTGATGTCATTAGCAAAGGAGAGACTAATGTCCAGCTGTGTCCCAAGGTCTCTTATCACACTTTTGGTGTTTAGTAGGCTACCGCCTATGTGGTTGATCAGGGGTATGGTGTTTTTCCCAAAGGGAATGACAATGCACTTCTTGGCATTGAGTTTTAGGCCATGACTTTGACACCAAGCATCAGTCTCAGTAAGGCGTCTTTGTAGAATGTCCACATCCATAGGTGAATCTATTATGGCTCCTAGTTTGCAGTCGTCTGCGAACTTCATTAGCCAGAGACTAGATGTATTAGCCTGGACTTCTGAGAAGTAGATACCGAAAAGGAGAGGACCCAGGACCAAACCCTGTGGTACTCTGCTTGTCAATGGCCTGAAGTCGGATTTGGAGTCGGCTACTTTCACTGTGTGGGTTCTGTAAGTGGGCCAGTTGGCTACCCATCTTGTGACATAGGGGTTTATGCCCAGTCCAGTGAGTTTATCTAGATACCAGGGTGGGGGATGGTGCCGAAAGCCTTGGTGAGGTCAAGATAGGCTGTGTGCACCACCTTACAGATAGGCTGTGTGCACCACCTTACCCTCATCTTCAGCTCTGGTGACTGCTTCAAAGAAGTCAATCAGGTTTAGGAGGCATGATCTACCTTTTACAAACCCAAACTGAGTGGGGTCCAGAGTTTGGAGTTTACCTGTGTTTTCGTTTATAAGCTCCAGGATGATGCGTTCAATGGCCTTGCAGACCAGGCTCGTCAGGCTAATGGGGCGGTAGTTCCTGGGGTCAGTGGTGGCACCCCCTTTGTGGAGTGGGATAACTGTCGCTGTGCGCCATTCCAAAGGCACAAATCCTGAAGTGAGGCTATGGTTGAACATGGTACTTAGGTGGAGTGCCAGTTCGTTCTGTAGTTTGTGCAGAACGCAGCCTGGGATATTGTCTGGTCCCATGGATGCTGTGTTCTTGGCTTTGGAGAGTGCGGTCTTTACTTGTGCGTCCATGATTACAGGGGTTTTTCAATCTGCCGGTATGGAGATGGGCTCTTTGGGGGGTGAGGGGGGGTAAAGTTTGCACTGAAAATGTCTGCCAGGATCTTGGCAGTATCAGTTTGTTCAGTAAATCTAGTGCCATTGTGCTGTAGCTCAGTGTTGCCATCGAGATTCTTGACATAGCTGTAGAATGCTTTGTGGTTGTCTTTAGAATACATGACAATTTTATTTTTGTAACTAGCTTTGGAGGATTTTATGAGGGAACTCAGCTTCTTACTGAGGCTGACCAGGGAGTTCCTACAACCATGAGATTTTACTATTTTTTGCAACAGCTTCTTCCTTCTGTTGTAGAGTTTGTTTATGGCAAGGGACTACCAGATTGGCTTCCTTTTTTTTGGAGGATAGCATCTTGGTTCTGTTGGGGATGACACAGTCCATGCACTTGTGTATGTGCTTATACAGTGCATTAGTATATGATTCAGCAGTCGTGCCTCTATTTTCTGTCTGTATGGGTGACGTGAAGTTAGCCACTTCTGTCTTAAGAAGCATGAAGTTGGCTTTGGAGAAGTTTTTTTACAGTTGTTTCCTTATGGGGGTGGGGGCGGGATATGGATGTCTAGGGTGATTAGCTTGTGGTCAGATCTGACCAGCGAGGAGTTGACCTCTAGCATGGAGCATCTGTCACCCATATTGGTAATGACCAGGTCAAGGGTGTTACTGCCCCTGGGGGGTTATGAATAAGTTGATCCAGGGCGTTGGAATCGATGAATTCCAGAAAATGTTGAGCAAATGAGTTAGTACATGAGTAGTTTTCCCAGTTGATGGTGGGGTAGTTGAAATCTCCCAATATTAGGGTATTGGGCTGTACCTTAATATTATCCAGTATATCGAGAAACATGGAGTGGGCATCCTGGGGCATGGCAGGGGATCTGTAACAAGCTACAACCTCAACTGCAGTCTTGCTCAGTGTTAATTGTACTTGGATAATTTTGGATGCATTATGTTGAGCAACTAGCCTGCAGGTGTGGATATCCTTTATGAATATGGACACGCCTTCTCCTTTAGTGTTTCAGTCCAAGTTAGGTGGCTGAAAGGTGTGGTAAGAATTGTAGCCTGGTAACGGTTTATTTTAGGGAAAGCAATAAGAGGCTCTGCTGAACCAAATTTTGGTGTTTGTTTGCTGTAAGGGGACATGTGGTAGGTATTGGGAAATATTAAAGCAATACCACCACCTTTCCTTTTTATATGGTCATTACAGATGATATTATAGCCAGGAGGTATAACTTCTGAGTAGTTTATGCTGGGTTTAAGCCAAGTTTACGTAACAGTGAGAACATCAGGTTTATACTGGGTAATCCAGGCATGTAGTTCAGCAGTTTTATTGCTTATAATTCTAACATTTATTGCAGTAAAAATTAGATCACTAGGGTTGGGGATTGGCTGTTGTTGGGTTACAGAAGTGTGTGTGAGAGAATTATATTTGTGTTCGTTCTGATAGGTGGGGTCAGGATTAGGATGTATATCCCCCCCTAGAAGAATTTTACTATATCGGAATTATGCAAACTTTCTTTTAGGAGAGGATTTTTGCACTTAACTTTGTTTTGGTTTGCGCTGAAGTGCAGTTAATCAGTCTATATTTGGAATAAAGGTGAGGGACAATATTAGACAGGTTTGGTGCAATGTATGGACAGTGTAAAAGGAATCATGGCTAGGTGGTCGGGACAGAGTTGGAGAGATGTTGAGATATTATTGAGTCATGGCAGTATGAAAGATGGCACAGTAGGAGGAGAAGAATCGAGGATAAGCTGAAGAGCAGCATAATTAAATACAGGAATCTGTATTTTATAGATGTCAGGTAGTGGGGAAGCAGCAATGAAGAAGGAAACAAGAAATTGCAGGACAGTAGGAGATTCAGTGACAGTGGATTCGGAAAGTTGGAAGAGGACAGGTAAGGACAGAAGTATTTTCTGTAAAAGAAGAGAGTTAGGTTATCCTGATATCTTCTCTGGAATGTATGGAATAGAGGGTTATGAATAGCTAGAGTATAATGATGTAGTCAAAATAAGAAGAAAGGAGGGTTTATTTTGGAAAAGAAAATGATTCAATGTGGAATAGATAGGTACCGTTTAGCCAGTTGTGTGAGTTGTAACTAGAGCTTGTAGTAATTAACTCCCCATCCCCGGTATTTTACATTACACAAGCAGTCAGCCTCTTAGCCTTATGACGGCTGGAAGCTTGAAAAATAAAGCAGTTGGACTAAATTTTGCATCCAGGGAAGTACATTTAAACTATATTTAAAATGATGCACTTATCTTACCTTTTAAATGAGTTTTGTGTTTTATTTGCTCTTTATCTAAAATTAAAGCTATTAATTTAAAGCAGTTTTATAATCTGCTGTGCTTTTTGGTTTCTGTGCTGGGCCTAGCTGTTCCTAGTGGGTCCTCATTTTACTTCATTTTTATTAGCTCTCTTCTGATCTGCTACCCACCCATCTACCCATCTTATTCCTGTTGTGCTTTTATACTTGGTGGCTTTTGAGCTGCCTTCCCCTACTGTATACATGGCCAAAGAAGCTCGTCCCAGTCTCATTTTCCTGGCCCTAGAAGCTCCTCGCACTCTTACTTCATCTGCTCATCTTACTGGTTACTAACAGAAGAAACTGGGAAGGCCCTTCCTTAGAGTGTTAGTGTACTTTGAAATTGCCTTAAAGAGTGTGTGCTCCTCATTCTGGCTCATCTGCCTTTGAATTGTCTTGTAACTACTTGTAGCTAGATTTGTTTCTGGTACCTTTTCACTTGTGGTCAACTAAAATGTGCTTTCACATTAAGAAGACTGGGACTGTGATTCCAGTGGGAGCAGAAAGGTAGCCTGGTCTGTCTGAGTTGGAAAGCAAAGAGGAAGGCTTAAAGTGAGAATTACTTGTTGTAGCTAGTTATTTGATTTGTTTCTGATACATTTTCACTTTTGGCTAACTAACGTGTGTTTTTACTTTATGAAGACTGAGACTGCAATTCTAGTGGCAGCAGAAAGGTAGCCTGGACTGGCCGAGTTTCAAAACACACAAGGGGGCTTAAAGTGACAATTACTTTTTGTAGCTAGCTTGTACTTTTTCACTTTTAGCTAACCAAAGTGTGTTTTTTACATTAAGAAGATGGACATTGCTATTCAAGTGGCAGTGGTAAAGTGGCCTGGTCAGTCCATGGTGGGAAACAGATGGGGAGGCTTAAAGTGAGATTGCTTTTCATGAACTTGATTGTTTGGTGTTAATATGTATTTCAGAGCTACTTTTGCTGTGCTTTTACATTAACAAGTTTCAGGATCATCCATTTTGTGGCAGAAGGTGTTTACCTGGTCTCTCTGAGGTAGGAAGCACCCCAGGGAGCTCAAAATGTAGTCATTTATTGGCCAGAGACACAAGAGTTCGTTTTCAGCTTTTTTTTTCTGTCTGCAATAAATCAGGCTAATTTTTGTGGTGCTGTTCACTGTGCTGTGGTAGTTAGCAGTACCCAGTATAGCAGCAAACCTATAAAGCTTGTACTTAGGAGTTAAACTTGTAACACAGAAAGGCTTTACATAGAGCTAAGCATAGAGCAGCTAGCACATCAAACTGCACTAATATTAGATCATAGCACTATCTAACATTTAGCATTAACCCTTGATGCAACTCAGCCCTATAAAACCAAATCCATAAACATAATAGTCCAACCTTAACACAGGTCCTGACAACATGGATTTGCAACTTCCTATCTCTTTGGCCAGCTTGGTAGATATGGGCATCCTGAGACAATGTAGCAATCCTCTCATGTACTCAGGCAACTTTTTTAATCCTTTTAGAAACTAACACTGTATGCATGAGATGTACATATATAACTTCCTTGGAGGCAAAAATCTTGCATATAAACAAGATTGTCAAGAACACACCACATCCTTCAACGTATACTGCTCACCTCATACACACATAGATCTTATTATGCCGAGGAACTTAAAAGAAACCTTTTCAAATCTCAAATACTTCCTAGGCCATCAAATAGCAATATCTATCCTCAGTAATCACTAAAGCACACACCAAAAGCAACAGCTAACATCACATATAAGCCTACACCCAATGATCCCACAAGAACAAACCCCATAAGGCATGCAAACACTTTACTTAATACTCTTGTAATAGGGGATGACACTGTATGACACTCAAATGTCCCTCTCACCAGGCAAAGTAGAAGAAAAACGTTAGTTGCCTATCTGGAGCTAGGATCCACAATTTCATGCATGCACTCAAGTCATTACACCACAGGTACCAATATGACTCTATCATAGTCCATGTGGGTGTAAACCTGAGACATACCTTACTGGACTATATAAAAAGAGACATTATGGATCTTTCTGAATATGTGTCACAGACAGGTACATGGTCTGCACAGAGCAGCATTCTACGTTCACCAAAGATGATGCCACAGTTTGAACAGAAAATTAGTTTTAATAACTGGCTTATTTCTGGAGCCACTCCAGGGGAGTCCAATATCTATCAGCATTGGAGGACATGGTTAACAGACCAGGTTGTTTTGCCAAGGATGTCTGCTCCTATCCCCCCTGGGCTTCCAGATAATGGATAAAACTTTAACCACCCCCTTAAAGACTTTTTTAGGCAATGTCAAAATGACAAAACTACCACTCTAGCAAAAAAAGCTCAAAATAACCTTAAGGTGTTACTGCTCAATGCTGGGAGCCTAAACATGAAACTCTACATCCTACAAACTCTCCTCACTCGTGAGGATGTAGATGCCTCTGCTGTTACCAAGACTTGATTTAAAGCCACAGAAAGTACTCTGGCAGTGGAAGGCAACAGTACCATCCACATATTTAGACCAACAGCAGCAGAGAGGGGGTAAAGGTTGGAGCTTCCTTTATCTAAATTAGCAACAAATACATCTCCAGGTTGGTTAAACAAGATGATGTCCTGGAGTTCATCCATGTACATGTCTCCATAGACAAGGTCTCTTACCATGTCCTGGCCAGCTACAGGTCAACTTCTATGACCCACAAAGCTTGCAACTTTTACCTAGACTTGCTAGAGGCACTCACCAGTCAACTAAATACTCTACTTATGAAAGATTTTAACTGCACTTCTACAGACCAAGAAGCACATGCTGCCTCTAACTCACAGGCATAATGTTTCCTGGACTTTATCATCTGCCCCACCCAAAAGTGTCACATCCTCATTGGTGAGGTCGGTCCACAAAGCTGTCTCCCTCAAAAGTAAAATCAATCCAGAAAACCCAACTAAAATTGTAACAGTTACAAACTATTGTAAGGCAAGTTACATTTATTTATTTATTGACTTTTGACTAATAGGAAAGTCCAACTTTGTAGGAGACCAATTTCAGCGGCGGTCTGAGGAGAAAAGCTACAAAGTATTACAAAACATTTTAAGAACAATAACCTTACAATCTTTAAAAATAATATAAAAACAACTACAGTTTAAATAATTATACCAAATTAGGCATAATATGAAAACATTGGTTAGGAACAGATACAAGTTGTATGACAATAATTTAATATTTAGAGAAACTGCAGCCATTTTATTTTATACAAAAATTAACGGTAAGTTGGTATAATACAAACAGGAATTGCAATATGAAGTGAGAGGAAAGCAAGCGTATGGTATATTTGGAGATAAAGTCAGGGGAGATAAATTGATAGAAGTAAGGGAGTGAAGAAGGGAGAGTAAAGAAGTGTAAGGTATGAATAGGTATTTCTTCACATTTAGGGATATAGTTTATGCTGGTGATGAGCAAGAACAGAGTCAGCTTTTGTCTAGGAAGTCTTTCTGAATGGTTTTGTAGGATGGGAGGGAAGGTACTGACCAGATGGATACAGGTAAGGAATTCTAGGCCTTAGTAACATGGTATAAGTACAGACAATGCCCAGCAGGTTTGATCGGTTTATGGACAGGCAGGAATTTTTGGTAACTAGATTGTAATGACCAACTGAGAACACAGTTGTGCAGAATGTTATTTAGTGCTGGACAAGCAGATGGATTATGGATAATTTCATAGGTACTAAGAAGCTGTGTATAAGTTAGTTGATGGGGTACTTCTAACCAATTTAGACTTTTTAGTGATACACAGTGGTGGATTGTAACAGGGGTATTTGTTGCAAATTTAGCAACTTTGTTAAAGCATTGTTAACGTTTTCATTTTTGTGATTCCTGGATATTAGTAAGGATGGGAGCACCATAAAAAAATTTGGGGAGGAGAGAAGTAGTGGCAAGTGTAGCTTTAGTTGCATTGGTGAGAATGTTTTTGGCTCTATAAAGCTTCCTTAGCTTTTGGTGAGTTTTTCCTATGCAATTTTAAACATGTAGGTCAAATTTAAGATTGTCATCCACTATAATCATTAATAATTTGCTGTGAAATGTGACTTCAATGGTAGTATTATCAAGAGTAAGGACTTTAAATTTTGTTTATTTTTTAATGAGAGAGGGATTTGGGGAAAAAAGTAGTATTTATTTTTCAGGGTTGAGCATGAGTTGTGAGTTACAAAGCTATGTTTCAGTGCTTGTTAAAGCTTTCTGAGTATTTTTTTTTTTTGGAGGTGTGTCCTGTTGTCAGATGTTCAAATGAGTGTGGAGTCATCTGTGCACTGTATTAGGGAAATCTATTGTGTGGAGAGTGTTGGTAAGAATGCTAAAGAGGACAGAACTAAGGAAAGAGCCTTGTGGTACACAGGTAGGGCTACCACCTATAAGTTTTTTTCCGGACAATACAGAAATCAAACTGATTCTCCGGTAGTCCGGAAAACACTATACAAACTCCGGTATTCTGTTTCATAAAAGGAAACAAAAGACTATCAGAGTTTGTTAAATCGGCTGATTTACTATGCTGTTTTTACAGAACAGCATGGTAAATCGCCTGAAAGCAGGCATCCGGAATGGAAAAAGAGTGTGCGCATGTCCGCTGTCATAATAACATCACAAAATGGGCGGAACATGGGTGGCAGAGGGGTTGGGAATGGGCGGGGTTATAAGTGATGCAAGGGATGTGGCCTTACTCCAGTTTTAGCCACAATGAAAGGTGGCAACCCTCTACACTGGTGTCGACTGGGAGGTATGGATAGAGGGCAGAGTGCCATTTTCGATTCCTACTGGACAGGTAACTTTTGAACCATAGAAGTGTGGGCTGACAGAGACTTAATAAGGATATCTGAAGTAGAAATTTACTGTAACAAAATATGCTGAAGGCATTAGACTAGTCTAGGAGTAAGAAGGAGACTAGTTTACCATTGTTGACAGTATCTATATAGATTAGAAGTGCAGTATTAGTACTATGGGATGGACAGAAGCCATGTTATGTGGGGCACAGGAGTTCTTCCTGCAGGAGATAGTTTAGCAATTGGTTTTGAATACATTTTTCAGGTTGTTTTGGAGGGGGATAAAAATGAGATTGGTCTAAATTTAATAATGTCTGTTGAATTTCCTCCTTTGTGAAGAGGGATAATGTGTGATTTTTTTCAGAGAGAGAGACAGAAAGAGAGTGGGGGGAATATGGGATTCCTGGATTGACCTATTTATAAGTACTGAGACAGGAAAGGCAATGTGCTTGGCTGCTATTTTAGGGTACTCGCTTGGAAGGTCATCAGCTGAAGCAGAGTATAATTTGAGTTTGCTTTAAGAGTACTTTCATATAGGATGTGGGCAAAGGCTTGAAGGTAAAAGTGAATGTGGTGATACATGGCTGTTGGGCAGGGTTAGTATTACATGTCAGGGAATCCTTGGTTAAGATGCTATACTATCTATAAAATGAGAGTTAAATTATATTGCAGTTTCAAGTGATGAGTTACTGGGAGATGATTTATGTTTGAATTTATGGCTAAGGTGCAAGATTTCTTTAATGGCTGTCCAAAGTTTTTAGGGCTTTGTTTGCTATTATTCTGAGAGTTATTATAGTAGTTTTTTGTCTTCATTAATTTGCTTTTTAGTATGATTGCAAAGCATTCTAAAGTTTTCAAGATATTGTGGTAATTTATATTTCTGCCATTCTTTTCCTGCTTTTTCTCTATCCTGCATTAGAGTTTTATTCTATTTGGATAACCACACTACGTTATTTGTTTTAGTCTTTTCCTTCTAGGAGGTGCAAGGCTATTCAGGATATTCAGAAAAGTTGTGATGAACTAATTCACAGCATCATCTAACAGGATTTATGTACTCACCATAACGATAGATCTGTGGTGTCTTTTTCCATCCAATTCGAGCTTTGGGTTATCGGATTTGACCCTGATCCAGTGCTGGTCTATTTTCACAGACTTTGATGCAGAACAGTGTAGGAGGCTTCGACCCACAGGCCAAATTATAACAGAGAGTAAATTAGTTTACAGCCAGTACAAAGCAATTGATAAAGAGGTACAAAGTAGAAAAGGTTTTCCTTTCATTTTCTGAATGCAGAAATCTGGCAGCTAGGGAGACAAAGTAACTGGCATGTACAATGTAAGCTACTGGTCAAGAGAAAGACAGTGGTTAACTTAGTAAGTGGTTCTTAGAGTACAAGGACTACTCATTTGGTGGGGGAAGAAGCAAATTTCCAGCAGAGGTGGTCACATATTTGACTTGTTGAAGTTAATACACAGCATGGGTCTTCAAGTTAAACTTGCTTACACTGTACAACAACAAAATTTTCAGTGAAAATGGTTGGGAGTTGGCTTTTTGAACACAGCTCCTGCAGTATTGGGTCAGATGTAGTGACTACAGGCTATTGTACAATGACAAAATTCTCAGTGAAAACATTTGGAAACTGTCTCTTTTAGTTGAGCTTCACCAGGATCGTGGTCGGATGTAGTGACCACAGGCTGTTGTGCGATGACAAAATTCTCAGTGAAAATGTTTGGCAGTTGGGCTTTGTGGCAGAGCTCCTGCAGTATCAGGGTTAGGTGCAGTGACTACAGGCTCTGCACAGTGAAGGAAGTTGGTGACTGAGTGCTGTTAAGTGACAGTTTGCCAAAATTTACCACCCAAACCCCATGAATACAGCTACCTATGCATAAATATTTACAGAAACTCTGTAAAACATGTAAATGGCTGCATTAAGGCTGCCCTACCTATCAGAAGTAAGCCCAGATCTAACACCAAAAACAAACCCCATGGGTGGAATCCTTATCTTAGCAGGGTATATAACAAAAGAAAAAAAAAGTCATGGCCAATATCAGAAAGAGCAACTCTCAAAGAGACAAAAGCTCTCTGATTCTATTAAACAAGAAACTATGAGGTCTAATAACGTCCAACAAGGTTAAATATCAGGTCAGGCTAGCCTCCCATGCTAAGGACAATCAGAAGGCCTTCTTCAGCTATGACTAGATAACGCCTCTTAGATGATGCTGTAAATTAATTCAGAACAAATTTCCTGAATATCCTGAACAGCCTTGTGCTTCCTAGAAGGAAAAGACTAGCATTCAACAGTGTGCAGAACTGGTGGTAAATAGTACAACCTTCAATGACCAGGATGACATAGCAAATCTATTGACTGATAAATTTAGCTCTAACTTCACCCCAACTCCCCTCACTACACCCTGTGAAATCTCTTCTAGCATATTCCCCCAATTATCAACAGGGAGAAGGTCCTGGTGGTGCTTGCTAAGGCCAAAAACACTGCTTTACTGGATGCTGAAAATATCTTCAGTTGCCTCCTAAATAGCCTAAAACATAACCTAGCAGGACCACTTGAGGCACTCTTAAACTACAACCTGAAATCAGTTATGAGTCAGGTGAATGGAAGGCTTCAATGGTCATCCCTCCTCGTAATGATGGGCCATCAACCAACCCTGGGAACTACAGACCCATCAGTCTGACAAGTCTAATATACACAACCATGAAAAAAGTATCATAGAAATGATCAACAAGGACATTGGCAACCTAAAGACACTGGATCCATCTCAATTTGGCTTTGTTAAGGGAAAGTCTTGCCTACCCAACCTGCTACACTTCTTCAAGAGGGTCACTGAGGCTATGGATGAGGGGAAAATTGCGTATACTGCCTACCTTGACCCGGCCAAGGAATTTGATACAAAGCCCCACTCAGTTATTGTTGACAAACTCTCAGAACTAGGCATAAATCCATACATAACTTGCTGGATTGTTAGTTGGCTGTCTCATGAATCAATGAGACCACCTCCACCAGGAGACTGGTCATTAGTGGAGTACCCCACGGCTTAGTGCTGGGACTGCTTCTGTTTGGCATCTATTTCTCAGAAGTCAAGGCTAATGTCAAAGATCTCTGGCTCACCAAGTTCCCTGATGACTGTAAATTTGGAACTATCATGGACACCCCTCCAACAACATCCGACATGAGGGTCTGACACAAACAAATAACTGGTGCCAAAGCCACAAATTAAAACTCAGTGTGAAGAAATACATTATAGTGCCCTTTGGGAAATCATCCACCCAAGCTTATTATTCCATTGATAAACTACTTGTAAGCGCTGACCTGACAGGGATCTGGGAACATGTGTAAACAGTAATATGACCTTCAAATAACATGTAGCCAAGATAGTAAGAAAATCATTCTATGCTGCCCAACTTATAGGCAAGGGTATGGCATCCAGGTCCACGAAAGTTATAGTACTACTCTACTTGGCCCTTATCAGAGTCATCATTGCGTAGAATGCCCTCTTTGGCATGTACCTAACAAGGCACTTGCAACAGTTGGAACATCCTCAGATGTTTCTCAACATGAGAATCCAGGGTATGAATACCCTGTCCTACTCAGATCGTCTTAAGGCTCTATCTCTGTACTCAGTCTCCTACAGTTTACTGACAGGCAGTTCATGCCTAGCATATAAGGCATCTTCAGATCCAGCTTTGATGGATCTTTTGCACATCCACAAAGCAAACAGTACCAGAAACAGTAGACCCAAGGACCTAAACTTTGCCTGTGAAATGAGCAGAACATCCTGAATAGACCAATATGCGTCTCAAAGTATTCCCACCTTATGGAATAAGCACCCCATCTATGTGAAGCAGAATTCATCCCGGACCCTATTCAAAGGAAACCTTGATCACTGGATGAGAAATCACAGATTCACCCCCTGGTTGGCTCCCATGCCTCTGGTGGACAGAGTTTGACAAGAAGTAAATTAATTCCCAACTAACATAGCTCCCCATATAACTTATACGAGTACATCAGGCAGGCAATATCATTAACTGTAAACTGAAGTCAAAATAACACGGTAGCTCCTATTAAGCAATTTCTGGAGTAGAATTGCTCAGAGTAATGTTAGATTTAGAGTGTGCTCAACAGTGAATAAAAGATTGAAATTAATTCTGTTGTAAATATGCTGAAAGATAAAGCATATAATAAAAGGTTTCCTTGAATGTAGGTACAGAGTTTAGCAATGTAAAATTGGCATTTATACTATATGTATAACAGACAGGGTTCTCTTCTTCACAGCATCAGAAAAAAGCCTGGAAAGCAAGTATTACATGCTTTTCTCATGTCTGCAGAACAGTTTAATAAATGCTTCCTTACAGACTTCTATTAATGGATATGCTTTTTCCTTAAAGACATGTTTTCTCAATATCAGCAGCAGAACAGTTTGACGTATTCTTACAGATGATTCCTTACAGACTTCTGCCACTGGACATGTTTCTATACGCGTTTTCCTCAAGATAAAAGACATGTTTGTCACAATATTAAGAAAAGCTTGATGTAACTCCTCACAGAATATTAAATGGTTTCACAAAAGGACAATAGAAAAGTCTAAAAACAGACATTATGTGATTTCCAAAAAATATACCAAGAGAAAAACAGGATTTAAAGTATGTGACTAAAACAGTATATAAGAAATGTAAATCAAACTATGTTAGAGGTATTTGGTAGGAGCTTAGGTTCCGAGGTAACTGGAGAATGGAAAGACATACAGCCATAGACCATATCAGTTGTAAAGGAAAAACTTTGTACATTAAAATTTGTAAACTACAGTCGTACATCTTGTTTATTATAAAAATAAGTTATTTATTAGTAACTGTGCTTACAGTGAAGTAGTACTGTGCTGCAAAATATATTTCTTTATCAGTGTGCAATTTTGTGCTTTTAACAGACTACAGATGCAGTCATGCATTACTCTGTGTCTCTGATTCAGCAGTAAACAGCCAGCAAGATGTTGGTTCCAGTCCAGCACAGATGCAGCAACCTTCAGGAAATTAATTTTTTCAATGGTGACCCTAGCCTCTATCCAAACACAAGGGGAGTGGTGATGCCTTGTACAAGGTCACTCTAGTAAAAGCACAGTAACTAAAATTTTTGTTGAGTACTTAGGTTTTCTACAGTTTCTACAGTTTGCAAAAGTACAGTTTCTCAGATGTCTGAATTCAGAGTGAGACTGCAGTGCAGGAAAGCGAGCAGTGCCATAAATTCTCTAAAAAAATTAAAAGAGCAAAGTACAAGACTGAAACTGCCAGTTTTGTTTTACCAACTTCACAAGTGACTACAGAGACTTTTCAACCATCTACAGTAAAGCAGCTTGGCCGTCTGTCTCTCTGTTGACTGGTAAGA
Source organism: Protopterus annectens (assembly GCF_019279795.1). Lineage (NCBI taxonomy): Eukaryota > Metazoa > Chordata > Ceratodontiformes > Protopteridae > Protopterus > Protopterus annectens. The sequence continues at coordinate 549,619,373 of NC_056730.1, read as the reverse complement.
AAATTTTTCTGTGTTACATACAGTATGGATGCCAGTAGAGGTGATTACAACAGAATACAGTGTTGGGATACACAGCATATTAGCAAATGTAAAACCTTATTAAGACAAGTTGATAGTAAGGCTTTATGCAAATGGATTACAATATTTGACTGGTATCTCAAAGAAAACCATACGTGGTATGACAAATGTTTACTGTGTAAATCATATGAAACTGCTTTCTGTATACAATGTTATAAACATACAGTGCATGCCATTATTCAAAGGTTAGACTATGCAAACATTTTAATGGTAAAGAACCAGAAAAAGTTAAAATGCTTACATTATATTCCGATGTTAGACAGTTATATCCTGTCACCACATGTGAAAGGCTTATTTCAGAGTTATAACAGTCAAATCAGTTACTGACAGAACCTCCAATACATCTTGTTACAAAAAATGTAATAAACTTCTAAAAGACAGACAGAATGAGCTCAGGAAGTTTAAGCAAGTTATACACACATTTTTTCAAAAGTGCATAGGAGTTTTAGATTCAGCAGAACAGGTTACTGAGAAATATCAGGCAGCCTGTGCAGCATTACAGGAAACTCTTGAGCAGCAGTTACAGGATAAAGAAAACAAATTAACTGAACTGACAGAGACTGACTTCCTGCACAAAACAGCTGGGCTTAAAAAACATTGCAAAAGAGCAGGAAACTACAGCTAATCTGTACAAAAAGGCATATTTTACAATATGTTTGTATTTTGAAAATGGTTAAGTATACATGTCAAGATCTGATGTATGGACAAATCATTCCCAAATGTTCTACTTTCATTCAGTTAAAGAAAGACATTTTATCAGTACTACAGTAAAGTAGAGCGTATGACTGCCATTCTCATAGCATAGTCAAAAGGTAAACAAAACAGTTGTAGTGCATAACAGTAAAAATCTGAAGTCACAAGACTTGCCATGCATATATTTTCTTTTCATCTAAAGTATATCCGTTTGCAATGTACAAGAATAAAAGGCAGACAACAGCAAATAAAAATCATGTAAACATAAACATGTGCTAGTTAAGCTAATATCTATTTTGTTTTTTACAATTCAGTTTTATAATTGTACAGTAACACCACATCAATCAGTTACCGTTCTGATAGACAATTTTAAAAAGAAATAAAATCCCAGATGGTATTAGTCAAGCAGTCTTGCAGTTAAATAAAAAAAAAATACTGAAATCCAAGTTAAAAAAATATGTAAGCTAATTGTAAAATAATCCCCCGGATTTACTAATCCTCCATGCAGGACTAGCTTAGTCCTGCACGGAAGCGACCGTTTAGGAGCAGGACGGCAGCGTGCCACGCATATTAATGATGCACACTGCCTGAGATCCTAGGCTTACATAGAGTGTGTAAGAGTGCAGGGGGCGTGTCTGAGAGCAGAGATCTCAGAATAAACACGCCCCCGCAATGTAGAACAGCAGAAAGGGGTATGCAATGAGCGAGACCACTCACAGGTGACCGCATATTCCCACCAACAGTCCTCCTTGTGTATAACAGCAACAGAATGTAGAAATAAAATGAAGAAACCCTTTTTTTCTTTAAAAATATGATAAGAGCTAACCATAGGTGCGCGGGTGTGCCCATCGCTTAGCTATACTTAAAGCAGCTTAAAAGGCTGAAGAGGATAACAAGGAAGATATATGCAAATGAAGCAGCATAGCTATAGTGTAGTGGGCAGAGCATTCGCCTTACGAGCAGGCATTCCCGGTTCGAGTCCCACTGCAGCACATTCCATTTTACATGACAAAGCATGTTATGACCAATATTTTTCTTGCATAACCCGCTAAATAACATATATTTATGAACTGGAGTACTGCAGTAAATGCTCATGTGAGGTGTCAGTGTCATAATGAATAAGAAACTAGTAAGCAGGTGTAAGCACAAATAAGCAGTAGTAAGCATATTTAAGCACTAGTAAGCGGCCTTAAGCCTGTTTGCTCAGCGGTAAGCAATACCTACATTTGCTAAGCAATTCTAAAGCTAACTCTCTGTAAGCAGATGTAGCGGCAGGTTAGCAGTGCTTACCGTCACGCAAACCCACTTACAATTGCTCAGAAGTGCCTCAATCACTCTGTATCCAATGGCTCTTGTTCTGCCTGTCAATAAAATAGACAGCCATGCAGGTCTCGAACCCAGGACCCTATACACCATAGTCCCAGTAGTTGTCTACCAAACCATCACAGACGTACAGAGCAAACAAGTCCTCACCATAGTATAATCAAACTGAACCCGTGAAAGGCATGCAGTCATACGTGCCATAACCCACTACATAACATAAATATGCAAACTGGAGTACAGCAGTAAGCCCAGAAATAAGGTGTAATTGTAATAGAGTATTGAAGTCCCCAATAAAACACAAGGACCCCACAGAGTGTATGTACACATCAATCAGGGATACCAGGCATACATACAAGGTGAAATGACTAACAACACAATGCCAAAAAGGCATTATAATGAAGATCTAATGTAAGCAATGCTAAGCATTGCACAGGCCAGCTTAGGAGGTGTGAGCAATGTGTAGGCTAGCTAACTCTTTGTGCACAGTGGTATACCCCTTTAAACAATGCCAACCTTGGGTAAGCAGGTTTGCCCATAGCTTAGCCTTTTCAAAACCGGCCAATCACGAAAAAGTGCGGGAAATTGGCCCTACTTAACCCCAAGAGGCAGGAATACATCCCATAACTGGTTGTAGCTTCCCCCTTCCAGGCACCATGGCAGTAAGGGGAGAAGAAGTGCGCTTCCAGGCTCAGCGCTGGTGCATCCAGGAGTCCAAGGTCATGGCAGGACTCCTAGTTAAAGACCATGCACAGAAACTGCTGCAGGGCCAGTACCAGGGCTCCCAATATAAGGCAGAGGCCTGGGACCATCTCGCCCGCGACCTCACCAGTGCCACTGGCATACCCCAAACTGGTTATCAGGTCAGGCACTACTATGCTGACCTGAAGCGGTGGAAGGGGGACCTCTTGGAGGAGTGGCTCCAAGAGGCTAGAGCATCAGGGGATGTTCCAGACGTGTGTATCACCCCAGTATGTGTGTAATAATTGCCAGCTCAGGTACATAATTGCTAGGTATGGCTCAATATTCCTCTTATGTCCCCCACAGTTGCAACGGAGCGGGCTGCGAACCAGGAGGCCCACATCAGCCGCCTGGCGAGGTTGCGACGTGAAGCAGGTCAGTAATACTCATGCTTTTATTGTCATAGGAAATAAAAATAAAAGTAGTAGTAAATTAATTGCTAGTATAAAACCTGTATTGTTCAAGGCAAGTACTGCATACAATAGAGAATATGGCAGGAAGAGTCTCATATTGTTTGTATGTCAATAAAAGTGTAATATCCTGACAAAACAGGTCTAACTGCTGGACTGCATGTGTATATTTTGGTATCATATTGTAATGTAGATTTACAATCATGTAATAATACTGTTGTATTAAGCACTGTTATCCACATCATGCACCATAAATTGAATGTGTAGGAATACCTGTATATGACAGGTGTAATCCCCAGAGACCATTTAGTACAACTGAGAGACACAAAGACAGTAAACAGGGAAAATGCAGACAACAAAAACTGAATAGCACATGCAATTGAGACGTGAACTGTTGTTTTTTTAGCACAAACAGCCACGGTTCGAATCCTGCCAGTGGTAGCAGTAGTCTGCATACAGAATCATACCCCACAACTGTACAGATATGTCCAGAATGTCTATTAAAGTGGCCCATATCTATTGCCTATCAACCTGTCCCCCTGGGAAATCAGTGGGATGATCCCAGACGTATAGGCAGCAAACAGGAAATACAACTGATTGACACACATCTATGACAACAAACCTGGCACACTAACAACTCCCCAATATCTTATGTGACTAAGAAGCCACGTAAGTCCCATTTACACCCCAACTTGTTAAGCTGTGGTCAGTGTGTGTACAGTAACAGAGTGAGATGTATGTGCATAACAGTAATGTGGAACCTGATACTGTGTGTGGTGTGCTAATAAACATTCCTTCCACAGGTCTGTCAGACACCAACACTGTGCCCAGAAATACAAGAATGACATGCAGTTACTCTGAATAATGAGGTATTTACACACCACTGTCGCCCATATTGCCCTACAACATATAACTGTATAGGAAATCTGTATAAGAGTGTTGTTATACAAGGTCAGAATGCATAAGCACAGGGGATTAATTAGACAGAAAGCAGATTAGAGATATACAGCAATATCAATATAGCAGACACAACTGTGATGGACAGTGCTTAAGTTGTAGCAGACACAGCCATGATCTGAATCCTGGGAGTGGAATTAGACTGCATACAGATTCATACCCCACAACTGTACACGAGGCCAGAATGTCCAGTATATGTGCCCATACCTGCTGCCTGTCCCCCTGTCAAGTCTGTGGGATGATCCCAGATGTGTAGCCAGCAAGCAGGGAATACAAGTGATTGTCAAACATCATGAGAACACACCTGTCACTGTAGCAACCCCCGAAACTGTTAGGAGAGTCCTACTTCAAGTATGTCCCATCTACACTCCCATGTTGTCAAGCTGTGACCAGAGTGTGTACAGTAACAGAGTGAGATGTATGTGCATAATACTAATGTGTAATCTGAAACTTTGTGTTGCAACAGTCAGTGAGTGCTAACAAGCATTGCTCCCATAGGTACGTTGGATACGAACACTGTGCTGAGAAATACAGATCAATATAACCTGTACTGGTACTGTCCACCCTGGTATTGTAGGGAATTGTGAGTGTTGCAGTTTCTCTGAATAATAAAGTATCACTGATCACTGTCACCCACACAGTGCTACATAATATAACTGTGTAGGAAAGCATGCATATATGTGTATCAGGTCACTAAAGGTGGAAGAGGGCAATATTCTGCATATGTCCAGGCACACCAGCATGTGGTCAACACATGGCCAGAGTCTGTGCAGAAAGAGTTGGATAGCATAGTGCAAAACATCAACCCAGAATCCTTGTGTAAGTGTTAACAAACATTCCCTCCACAGGTATACCAGGTAAGAGGTGTATACTGCAGGTAAAACCGTCTCATGTGCAATGATGACAACAGCCATATCACTGTCCAAAATAAGGCTATGGGGTAGTGTAGTAAGACTTACAAAGTACAGATAACTGCACTGACTAGGAAAGTAATGTGGACTACAGGAATATACTACTTGTTAATTGACATCTTTCTCTCCCTCCACCTTATCTCCAACAAAAGTCAACATACCCACCCCAACTGGTATGTAATGACTCTGATAATGTCCAATTGTTTGATAAATATTTTAACGGTTCCCATGCATGTGCCATATTGAATTATTCCAACATTGTTGGCACGGTGCCATCAATGTACCTGCATGCTGTTCTTATTATCACTGTGGTCCCATATATGCATGTATTTTGTTCGCTATGCAACTGTTCCCTATCTGGTGTCTGGGTTAATGGGAATATGTATGCATGCTGTTATACCTAACCCTGGAATGCATTGACTATTACTAACCCATATATAATGATGAAATCTAAACTCTATAGCATGCTTGGGAAGGCCATTCCCAGTAGATTCACCTGTCGCACCTCAGCTGGCAGTGGCACCGGGCACCAGCATGTCTGGGGGCCAACCCCGGACCTCCCTGTCCATTGGTCCTGCACCACCTTTGGGTGGAACTGCCTCAGGGGATGGGGCTCGTCCCCCGGGAGTGGGCGCAGACAGGCACCTGTCACCCGTCGCCAGGTCAGGGTTGTGGTGCATAGAGCGATCAACGAGCAGTTCAGTGATCTTCTATGCCAGCTTGAGGGCCGCGTGTCGCAATTAGAGAGTCAGCATGGCTCTGTGGCTCAGCCCCCAGCACAGCCACCTTCGGGGCTGTGAAGGTGCAGTGGTGACTGCCCATTGGTGGGGACCTCAGTCCCACTGTTACCACTAGGGGGCTTGTGGGCTTCCGATATCCCAACACCCCTCCCCATCAAGGTGTTTACCCCCCATAAGTGTCATATACTGCCCCTGTATGCGTCTTGTGTGTCTTGTCTGTTAATCTACCCAACCAACCTACTACCCCTCCCCACCATCCCACTCTCATCTGAAAAAAAAGAAAAAAAGGGCTATCTGTTCCCACAAAAAAATCTTGCCCCATACATAGCTGTCCATTTTGCAAATGCGTTCACTGGACACATGGCATCACAACTTATTACTGTTGTCCTTACCCCTCTCTCAGGGGGTTGAGTGTCCAAATCTATCTCCAAATTCAGTGTATATGCACAGCTGTTGCTGTAGAAGAAATGGGCAACTATGGACCTTCCCTACACCCTTCCTGCACATCCCTAGCTATTTTCCCTACTCTCTTTCCCTCTTTGTGCCCCTTTTTCACCGCTTTTCTATCGACCCTTTTTTCTTTTCTATTAAAGAAATTAGAGCGGGGTAAGTGGGAGTAAGCACTTTTATGCATCAGTAAGCGGGTCTAAGCCTGTCTACACAGGGGTAAGCAATGCCTACACTGGTTAAGCAATTTAGAAGCTGAGTATAAGAAACTATAACCGGAAGTTAGCAGCACTTACCTCCGCGCAAGCCTACTTACAACTGCTTTAAAGTGCCTTAATCACTCTGTATCCAATGGCCTGTGCTCTGCCCAGCAACAAAATAAACAGCCTCTGCAAGGCTCGAACCCAGGACCCTGCACACCATAGACAAAGTGATTTACCACTAAGCCATACCAGATATACATAACCCTGATGATTTCAAAAACATATCATCCAGCCCAATCATTAAACAGTACAGAGAATGTAGTCCAACATGTAGATGTGCAAATATATTAATATCTAAACAGATACAACATATCTATATATGTAGATATATCTATAAAAATATATACATATATATAACTATATATGAACATATATTCATGCAAATGCCTACATCAACACATATACATGTCTACATCTATATGTCTCCATATACAAAGCAAGTTACATATATGTAAGCAGATATATATCTATGTAGGTATATACGGACATAGTTATAGATATGTAAGCATATATATATCTCCATATTGGTATATATGGACATACATGTGTAGATATCAATGGGAGATTAAATCATATGTATCCACATGCACCGTTAATGGGGTTGAGAGGCCCCAAATTATATATGTCTTGTACGAATAGGTATACCCACCCCCCACAGCCAAACACGCCTGCCCTGCAATACACTACCAAGTGTTGCAGATACCATAACCAGATCCTGATACGACATGGGCACAAGATGGTATTGGTAACATATCATGCAATACAGTCTGGCTCCCATAGGAAATGTAAAATGTGGAAGCTATGAACATCCCCACGATACATATACACAGACACATATATGCAGATACAGATATACATATATATATATATATATATATATATATATACATATATATATATATATATATATATATATATATATATATATACATATGCATATATATATATACATATGCATATATATATATATATATATATATATATATATATATGTATATATAAATATATATATTATATAGATATACATGCGACTACACATACACACGCAGAGATATGTGCAGTAAGATACTTATGTAGTAGGCGCACACAATATGGAACAGCCACTATGCCTACAGTTAACACCTCAACAACTGGACACTGGATGAGCCACCCATACAAAGGATATTCGGTGCCTGCAACATATACCCACAGAGAGGTCACAGGATAAAACACCACACACAGGTTTGCCAAAATGTAAAACCTTTATTTGTGTACTATTACAGTTTTATATGCCATGTCATACAGCTGTTCAGACACTAACATCCATATAAACAGAGTAATGCAACTGTGAAACAGTTATACTAATACAGTAGTCTGGGAAGGTTCACAACTGTTGCTGTCCAGACCAAGCCCTTCAAATCATACAATAGTGAAGACAGACTGGGCCACAGGATACCACACAATTAACAGTAAGTGATGCAGGTGTATAGTCCAGCAGCCTCTATCTACACTCTGTACACAATTACTAGGTGGTAAAGACTTCAGTTGACCAAATGGGATGTAACTGTTACATAACAAGTCATAACTGACACCATCACAGGCACACGCAAAGAGAACTGTCTGTATGGCAGGAGGCAGTAGGCCTGCAGTGACCAACTTTATGTAAGTAATGTCAAGATAGGTGAAATGTATGGTACTGTACATCCGGATACCTTAAGGCAGCTCACCCCTGATAACCCCACATTTTGTAACAGCCTAGGTTATGTATGGTGCATCCCCCCCAGACTGATTAATACAGGGCCATATACCACTGTTACATACACTGGCCTCTGCAGTGCATATGGACACACGTATTGTGTAGGTGAAGCCCACACATATATGGCCCCAGCCCCACCGTATTTTTGGGGGATACAACAGCAGTGGACTGCTGGCAGGAATGGCAGCGTGATATACGTATATGTGCATATTTATCACTATCTGTATATGTGTAGACATATAATGCTCTGTATATGTATATATCTGGGTGTGTATATGCATATCTATGTACATATACACACCCATGTTGATATGTACATGTGTAATTATCTATATAGATATCTGGATAATCATATGTACAAATATTTTTACCATATGTCCTGAACATGGGGTGTAGCCCTACCTCAGCCCCTAGAGTCCCAACTTCGTAGTGCAAGGGGATGTCAGGTATGTATAGCAGGTATATTAGTAGACTATTGCTACTGTAATAGGGATTGTCTTCACAGACATGGTGTGTGTGGGAGGTCACATCTGCTTTTCATATGTGCGCCATTGGCTACTGACAGTCATCCTAAGGACATCATAGTACAGTACCGCTGCAAGCACGTAATGCTCCTGTGGACTACAGCAGAGATATTGGCCAATAGATGTGGACATTCTGACACAATCTGTACAGTCCAGAGGTATACACAAAACCCTTAGTGCAGAACATGTGGACCAAGCCTGACAATATGGATGTTAACAGCCATGTAGATGGGTATAACCATACCGAATTACTCGTTTTTTACCATGTTTTGGGGTACAAATGAAGGGGTGCCATGATTCCCGAGTGACACCCCTTAATTTCCAATTTTTTTTAATGTTTTGAATTTTCAGCGCTGTTGGAGCTGACATCATCTCGTATGCAATGACGTCAGCTCCATCAGTGCTACCAGCCAGTTGGAATTGAACTCAAGGAGCTCACGTCATCATTTCCAGCTGGTTGGCTGCGAGCGGGAATTACAGGCTGTCTTTACTTTTGAATTACAGGCTGGCTTTAGTAAACTACTTTGCTTGCACCGAGAAGAAGTAAACTGCTTTGCTTACTGCCGAGAACAGAAGAATTAAACTGCTTTGCTTGCTGGCGAGAACAGAAAGCTTTGCCGAGAACAGGCTGGTTTTGGAAGTTTTTGCTGCTGCTGCCATAAATGGACTTTTACTTTGCTGGTAAGGAAACAACAAAGGGTGTGTGTGTGTGTGTGTGTGTGTGTGTATGTGTGTGTGTGTATGTGTGTGTGTATGTGTGTGTGTGTATGTGTGTGTGTGTGTATGGTGTAGGTAACACATATTTTGTTTGGGTTGACAGAGTATGACTCATTGCCTTTAAAACAAAAGTCAGTCTGGAACATAAAGAATATCAGTCTATATCATTTTAGGAAGACTCGGTTATAAAAAGATTGCAAGACTGTATTTGTGTTCAGTAAAGACAATAAATGCACAAATGTTCAATCTGTTACTAATATCCTGTGAAAGAAAAATGTAGTGCCAATCCCTGCAGAAGTAGAATAATTATGAGTGAAAGCAGTTCACCCCATCAGATGCAATTTAATCCATTTATTTGATCATTTATTCACTCTCAGTCTTTGAAGTAATTTACCAAAATTCATGAGCGGCTTCCTGATTAGTAGCAGCATCACACTCACTTCCATTTATTTCTGCCATGCATCGTACCGTGATGAAATCAATATTGTCACAGAACAAACCTACGTGACTGGCAGGAAGACTTCTATGTCTGAAAAAATGCATTTCTGATTCAATAAGCAGAGCTGATGATGCACATTTTAAATGAGTGGATGGCAATCACCTCGGTGACAGCATTCTATGATTTATTTTTTTGCTTAGTCAGTTGTTTTCACCAAAGGAGGTCATATGAGTTTTAGCAGTAGGCTGAAATGTATTTTCTCTTTGATAAATACTTATAATAAAGATGTCTGTAATGCATCTTAAATCCACAGTTCCAAATGACATGAGCAGTGTGCTGTACGTTTGCATGCTTATCCAGAATTGCAGCAGTAGTTCCCTTCTTAAATGTTTGGTTTCTGTGACAATACAACACAAAAAATGGATCCAACATTACCAAATGCTTCTAGAATTCTGTAGTATGAAGCATCATTTCCATGCAGGTAATAGGATTTTGTTTCTTTAACCATTGTGCGACACTGGTGACAAGCTTGCACAGTTCTTAGTGTTGCTAATTCACTCTTCCAAGTTCTTTGGTTCAGTTCTTATTTGTGATGCCTTCTATGAAGAACTTGCATAGCTCACCCATGCCTCTGCACATTTTCACTGGGGGTTCTGATTTGCTTCCATATTACAAATACATGAATGAACTGGCATTACTCCATATTGCCTGTAGATGTTGTGCTGCATACAAGTAAGTTGGTGTGTGTGTGTGTGTGTGTGTGTGTGTGTGTGTGTGTGTGTGTGTGTGTGTGTGTGTGTGTGTGTGTGTGTGTGTGCCTGCATTTGCATCCTGTGATGGGTTGGCATCCTCCTATGGGACTGATTCTGTTGCTTTGTACCCAGTAATTCCCTGCATTGAATTAAGAGGGTAATCAAGTAATCAATGAATAAATTAATCTAGTTGGTCTCCTAGCAGGCTGGGTGGGTTGTAGATGCTGTCTGGGGATTTGTCTAAAAAAATGAAGCTCCTGATTGAGTAGCCATGAGTTACATGGGTCAGTCATAACATGAAGCCAAAAAGATGCATTGTTGCATCATTTTGTGACTAGTGTGACCAGAGTGCTTGTGTGGTCTGAAATGTTCTGAATTGGGCAGTTTTGTAATTATTGGTTCATGCATTTTCTTTCATTGCCTACAGTACAGCCTACTGGAAAAATGTTCATTCAAACTATAAATTTAAAATGTGCTCTGTCTAACAAGTGTGTTGTATTATACAAGGAATATAACTTAATAAAGTCAGGAAGTTGTATCAAAGAAAAGAACACATGTATGTTTCTTGTTTTGTGTGCAAGGGGCCAATGATTTGAAAACAGCCCAAAGGTAATCTTTATCCAACACTGGCCAGACGCATTTTCTTTGGATGTGGTGCGGGTTTCAATGCTGTTTCAATGAATGTGAGTTTCAAGGGCAGAGAAGTTTTAATGCCAAGTCTATTTTCATCGTGAGACAGTACTGCTTTATCAGATGTCTGTTAGTGTTTGTGCATTGATGTGCTGCAAAATGTAAAAATAAAATCCAAATAAACATTGCAGAAGTAAAGCAGTATGCACACATTAGTGTTTATGGTAAATGGGGCGAAATAGCCAGGTAATGGGACACTGGAATGGCTGCAGGGGGGCTCTGGTGCCGTATTTTGGCTGTCTGTTCTTCAGTTTGTGTTCGAAAGTTGGTATCCCACAATTCCATTGAAATGGGTGGGGTTACGTAATTATGTATGCAAATTAGATGTTAATCAGCATACAGATTTGCTCCTATTTTTCATGGGCCTTGTCCAGATTTTTTATGTTTCCAGGTTGAGAGGTATGGGTATAACACATAATGACTGGTATACATTCACCCCCATAGGTTATGCATTCACACACCCCTGTCTGTCCTGGCATATAATAACTGCTGGTACAGAGGTGCCATGGCCACATACTACCCACTAGATATTGACATACATCTTTACAGCATTCTACCGCTCTGTCTGACATACATGACTGTTAAGGAAGGCCCGGTAGCAGTACATCTGGCAAGTATCTGGACATGACATCTTACTGGGTAAGTACACTAAGCTGCTAGGCATGTAACAAAGCACTGTGCAGGCTACAGGCAGACTGGCCTACATCTCCTATGGGGGAATGCACATGTACCTGCATATACAGCAAGCTGTACAGGCATGTCACAGCACAGGGTAAGATACACCTGTGTGAAAGTACATAACCACAACCAATGTGAACACAGCCACAGCCACATATGGTAAGCTAGCATAACATTACAGTATATGGACTATCTGTCCAACACCATCCTCATATGTGCCACTCACACACTAACCCTACATATACTGGGCTGCTACACAGTGTGGTCTGAAGCCTGTCTGTGGTATGGGACATGTGTGTGTACGGCCCTACAAACATGTAAGCCTATATGGTAATATACAGTGGAACAGCATGTAACATCAGATATGATGGGACCTAGAACGATGACATCTACCACAGTCTGTACACAGGCCAAGGTACATATTAACAATACACACACTCACTGTCGACATTCACCATAAGTACACAGACCTCAAGTACTGTACAAACAACCACAGAATGTCCAGGTTATGTCATCAAATACAACCCCTACTGTACATAACATGTGTAGCAGTCTGATATCTCACTGGCTTGTAATCAGATATGATGACAGTAATCATGGTGTACAGCACATATGCACCTCTTAATGCAAGACATATATACAAACGTTGACAGAGTTGTGGCTGAAAGCAGATACTCAGGGCCAATATTGTCATGTTGCTGTGATAACATCATACATTTACTGTTGTAACAGGGTATGTCGCAACACGTCCTATGAGGGATATGAAGTCAGTAACTATCACGGCTTTCACCATCTACAGACTGCAATCCCCACACTACCTTCTGCAGTTCACAGATACATGCTCTGTGGGTAACACGTGAAACCAAAGGCACCACACACTGCCCAGTCTAAAGATGACCCTACAGATGGGGAGTCCTCATAAACATAGAACTGACATGGCAGGTATTAATACATGTAGGACAGCCATATCCACACACACCCTATTAAACCAACATTACTCCGAATGCAGTATAGCAGCACTTACAGTCTGTAGTCATTTCAGGCACATCCCCCTCCAGTGTGTTGGCCTGTTTCCACAGTGTATATTGTCAAACATAAATCCCCAATCCATCTGAGATGCTGTTTGCCAAACAACAGATCGAGTTCCTGCTCACAGTGAATGAAAAGGGCCAACACCAACATGATGTTCCTAGATATTGGAGTGTGTTTCCATGCAACTGGCTATGGGAATGTTACCACAGCTGTTCCACATGCAATCAGCTAGGGGAGGGCTGCAATTCGTGCAGAAGCCTTCAGCTGATCATGCGCATTACCTAAAAACCACATGCTGCTGCCTAAGCAAAGCAGGTGTAGGTCTACACATCCACCAGTGAGGGAGTGAGAGAGGCAGACGGAGGAAAATACAACTCAGTGAGGGGTGGGAGACTAAAACTTAAGCATGTTTTTGTCACACACTTACCAGCACAGGGCATCAAACCCCTGACGACTATGTAGTGCTATCACAGTTCTATGCAGTTATTGGATGTGGTTATTGGATGTGCCACATAGGTTACTTGTTGTGGAGCCCTCAGAACATATATGTGATGGTGAGTGACCTCTACAACAGGGATATGGTAGCTATATGGTAGGTGAAGTACATGTGCCTGTCCACATGAACAGGTGCCAGCGTCAACACAGCCACACTCTCACAGGGATGCACACACATTGACACACTTGGCAGGGCCAGGATTACAGCTCATCACTAGTGAGATTACCACAACACATTACTGTGCAGGTATCACGTGCACCACATGGGTCATATGGAGGTTAAATGGGCAAAGGGTATGGGGAGGTGTCTGACATCAGACAGCATGCTTCAGTTTGCCAATGGGGATTGTAGTGAGTGTGGATGTGATCATACTCATCATAGAACACACACACAAACACACAGGATGCCAGTACACACATGCATGGGTGCATTTTTGCATGGGTGTGTGGTGGTCAACTGTGCCAGATGACTATACAAGGCTAGGTGATGGGTATACTTTGGCATCAGTCCACATGTCAATAGTCTGCATTGTGGCTCAGGGCTGTAGTTTCTGCATTTGCCCACACATGAAGGTATTGTATCCCCCTTAAAGTCACCTGGGTGACTATTGTGTGTGGCCAATGCTGTGCATCGCTTGCCATGTATGTGTTCCTTATTCCATGACATGGACAGTGTCTGGGATGTGCAAACCTCCCACATGCATGTACAGTGACATGTGGAACTGTACCTCGGGTGTCTGGCCCATGTTGTATACACAGATTATCATCAGATGTGCCAGTCTTGGCCACCTGTGGTGGGAACTGGTAATGGACAGCAGGTTTACCCTGCACCTATATTGATAGCATGCTAACGGCATTCCTTGGTGTCAGTGGCATCTGTCTATACAAGGCATGTTTTCGGGCATGGTATGTCCTTTGTGGGTCACATGTGATGGCACCACAGGTGTTGCAGGTGTCCAGTGGGGAACATAGGGAAGAAGCACTGTCTGCATGTACGTGCCTACTAAACAGATGGACAGAGTGCCATGCCCTCTGTAACCCACTGCAATCACTCCAAAGTTACTATCAGTGGCCATTATGCAGTGTACTACCCACATACTGGCTGTTGCCTAGGCGTGTGTGTGTGTGTGTGTGTGTGTGTGTGTGTGTGTGTATGAGACATGGGTTGAGAGTGTGCTCTGGGTAATACTGGGGTTGCTAACTGTCACTACCTGGCCTTGATGTCACATGTATGGGTATGGATTTGCACCCCAGCCTCTCGGCTACTTCACATCTGTTATCCCTTTGCGGTGGACACTGTGATATATACTAGGGCCACCATATAAAAAAATTGCAAAACTCACTCCACATTGGGCCCAGGTGTCACACACACACACCCACCTCCACACAGGATATGAGTTATACACACACACACACACACACACACACACACACACACACACACACACACACACACACACACACACACACATCTGTCATGTCTAGGAGTAGAACCTCTAACTAACTAGTTTATTACACTACAGCACTACACAGTTATAGTAAGCACCACGGAGTTTACTGGACTACTCCTTCCCCAAAGGTGTATATCACATTGGATGACAGGATGACATCAGCAGGATTGCCAAAGTAGGATATTCGAATTGTAGTGAGTGTGGCTAGGCTAAAATGCATTGCTCCCTACACAGACATTGAAATACACACAAAACATCCACAACCGACATGTGTGGGTATACAACCCCTAACAGAGGTCTATATCACACTACAGCATGGAGCTGTTATAGTATGCACTATGGGGATTACTGGAGAACTCCTTCCCCAAAGGTGTATTTCACAATGACTGACATCAGCAGGATTGCCAAAGTAGGGCATTTGAAATGTACTGAGTGTGACTAGCCTAAAATGCATTGCTCCCTACACAGAACACACACAAAACATCCAGAACTGCCATGAGTGGGAATAGAACCCTACAAGAGTTCTATATCACACTACAGCAGTACGCAGCTATGGCACACGTTACGGAGATTACTGGTCTACAACCTTCACAGAGGTGTATTTCTAGGTGGATGATATCAGCAGCCTTACCAAAGTAGTGCATTTCAATTGTAGGGAGTGTGACTACCCTAAAAAGCATTGCTCTCTACACACAGTCAGACAGACATACACACACACTTGCCAAGTTTGGAATTAGAACACCTACCTAACTAATGTATCACACTATAGCAGTATGCAGTTAGAGGATGCGCTAAGGAGATTACTGGACTACAACCTTCACAGAGCTGTATTTCTAGGTGGATGGCATCAGCAGCCTTACCAAAGTAGTGCATTTCAATTGTAGGGAGTGTGACTACCCTAAAAAGCATTGCTCTCTACACAGACAGAGACAGACAGACAGACAGACAGACACACACACACACACACACACACACACACACACACACACACACACACACACACACACACACTTGCCAAGTCTGGGATTAGAACTCCTACCTAACTAGTTTATCACACTACAGCTTTATGCAGTTATGGGACGCGCCATGGAGATTACTGGGCTGCAACTCTCCAAAAGGTGTATTTCACAGTGGATGGCCTCAGCATGCTTGTCATAGTGGGGCTATGAGGAGGGCAGTGTGTGTGCATGGGCCATAACCCATTCATCTAGAGGCTGACACACCACATTCGGGCACACACACGGTCATATTTCACAGGTACGTGTATACAGATACTAGATGACACCTTTCTTGTACAGTCATGTTGCACAGCTAGCACATGCATCACATAGTCTGTACTGCTGACAGATACCGGTGGCTAGTATCTACAGTGAGTGATATCTGAACCTCATGTGGTTGTGGCCCTTTGGCTGTGTGCTGGGTGGGACAGGCCTGAATGGCTCCTTGTCACAGTCACCCTCTTCCACACATCTATGTACGTCTAGCTTTGGCTTATTATAGTGTGTTGTCCTTAGTTATATGTCTGTATTCCTGTCCACTGTGTGTGCGCAAAGCATGTGTGGTGCACGCTGAGGAGTGTCTGCACTAACATCTGCGACTGCCTGTTATGTCTGGTCCACTGGTGTTTGCAGACAGGGCCTTCATGTGTTTAAGTGTGTCAGCATGCCCAGTATGACGTTTCAGTGTGTTGTTGACTGACATTGCCTTCATTTCTCTGTGTGCGAGCATGCCCAATATGCCCGTCTGTATTGAATGTATGGATCAAGTCCAGGTAGTCTGTAACGCAGTGCTGACCTATGTGTTGTATACCTACAGGTAGCATACTGTTTCTGCAGGGTATCCTTTGATCACACAGCATTGACTGTTACTACATTTCCACATGGGGTGGGGGGGCACACATGACTATTTCTACATTTCTACACAGGATTGTGGGGGGCACACGTGACTGTTACTACATTTCTATGTAGGATGGGGGGCACACCTAACTATTTCTACATGTCTACACAGGATTGGGGGGCACACCTGCCTGTTACTACATGTCTATGTAGGATGGGGGGGCACACCTGATGCTTGTACACATTTGCTATGACTGCACTGGTATGTCAGGTACTCCATTTCATTCTGTAGTCTTATCTATCATGCTGCCTAGAGGCATACTACAGATCTTAGCTTTTATTTTCCTACATAATAGTTTCAGACTTCCTAATCTTCAGAACTGACATCCCACTTCCTGACCTGCTGTCGTCTGTCTGTGTAGGCCTGGAGGGAGAGGTTACCCATAGACATCATTCAGAGGCCATAGCACAGCCTTTGTTTGTGTTTGTCTACACCTGTCCTGCTGGATGTGACTGTTGTTGGGTATGTGAACCCCCCTGACTGGCATGTGTGAGTCACTTACCTTGTGGGTGTCCTAGTACTGAGGGTGGTGCTGTAGGGCTGCCTATGTTAATTGCACATAGTACACTCCCTACACATGGTTGAGCACAGGTAATGTAATGTTTGGCATCCTTTTTATTGTATGTGAGAGTCAGAGAAAGTTGTCATTCCCTGGGTCCCTCCTGTGTCAGTGTATGTGCTATGCATTGCCTCTTTACCAAAGACAGGGCATACTGGGCATGTCTCTTTCTGCCTACTGGGGCAGGCTCAGGTTGTTCCTCCTCCGAGTCACTCTGTGTCTGTGCAGGCCTTGGCAATGGTGGGGGGCTGTGTGGCCCTGCCCTGTGCTGTTCCTGCTGCAACTGTTTCCGCAGGATCATATCGTGTAGCATGGCACATACAAGGACAATTTGGGTACATATAGCTGGTGAGTACTGCAAGGCTCCACCGGATGTGTCCAGGCACCGGAACCGTGACTTGAGCATCCCAAACACATGCTCTACTATAATTCTGGTCTGTGCATGTGCCTCATTATGGAGGTCTTGTTCGTGTGTGTGTGTGCGCATTTCTGATGGATGTTATCAGCCACGGCTCCAGTGCGTATCCAGCATCCCCAACTAGGTGACCATCATGGATGTCCCCATTGGCAAATCTCTGGTACAGCTGCGTCAGATGCCACATGTGGGAATCATGATAGCTTCCAGGGCAGCCAGCACACACATTCATTATTATGCCCTGGGCATCGCACACGACCTGGCAGCTGATGGAGGGAAACTTGCAGTTGATGTAGACCCTACCCCGCTCACCGGGTGGTTCTTTGATGCGTAAGTGCGTGCAGTCTATAGAACCCACTACACCTCAGGGTATTCTGTTATTTGGTGGAACAGTTGCATATTGCTGGCCAACCCTTCACGGGTGTTGGGGAAATATACGTGCTCACCGACATGTGCTGACATGGCATCCAGGAACTGGTGGAGTACCCTGGATGCTGATGCCTGTGAGATCCCCATCATATCCCCAGTTGGCCTCTGGAAGGTACCTGTAAGCTAGTATTCTTAGGCCTACACATACCTTGGTATCCAGTTGGATGGGTTCCCCTCTGTTAGTTCTGTGTGTGAGGCGTGGCTGGCACAGCTCAATAATTTGCTGTAGGAGGTCCCTGTCCACCCTATAGTGCTCCACTATCTCCAGCTCATGCGGCCCCTGGTAGATTACCCTGGGTCTGTACACTCTTGTCCGTCTCCTGACTGTGGATTTGTCGACAGCATTCACATCTTCACCACCCTCAACCTCTTCTAAAAGTTGTTGTATGATAGCTATTGCAGCCCCTATCATTTTGCTGTTGTGAGTGTTAAAAGTTCCCCGCTTGTTTACACCAGTGGTGTAGAGTATAGGAAAAACCAGAGGGGAAGGTGTTTGCATAGTTTACAGTAGTGTTCTGGGCTGGGCTGGTCTGCTACCTGTGTAATTGGCTAATTCTGATACATTTCACCTGCCAGCTATGCTAGTTCTCCTTGGTTACCTTCCTACTGCTGTTTTCCCTTACCATTGCCTTCCTGTTTAAGCCCATGGGCGCGCCGTGCAAACAGAGTGCGCAAATGTGCACACTTTTGCTATTTCCTGGTTTAGCTTTTTTTTCTGCCTTTAAAACCCAGTGAGCGGCACGCACACCCTCTTAGGCATTGTAAAGAGTGTTAGGCAGGTTTAGACACACCCCCTAGCTTAGTTGTGCTAAGCTAGGTGCAAACCCGAGCCACAGGGCTCCAATCCACTTACAGTACACCTGAAACACCCCCACATCATGTCACCTAACTCCTAGGCTTGCACCAAGCTATTCCTACTCTTACATTGCTGGGACCTGACTCACATGCTAGGGGAAAACTGGGATTCACTATCCTTCCCCTCATTTGCAGAGGACTGCCTGCTAATGCATAGTTACATGTCTCACACTGAGCCTCCCCCCTTAGCAACCACTACTCACTGGACATTTTGTCTTCTGCCTGCCAATGACTTGCATGGCAGAATACTGATTTTAGTTAGAATGCTTAATTTAGGTTTATTTTGTTATTTTCCCCCGATCCCATTTGCACGCCACTGTCCTACACTTAAACAGCTGAGATCGGCAAAAAAAAAGTTGATTATTTTATTTTTTTCAATGTTTGCAATACCAATGGCCTTATACCTGGCCATTAGCATGCTTACTACATGATATGCAGCCTTTATTTGGAGCTTTCACAGCTCCGTTTTGGATTTTGCAAAAATGTACTCGGTTACCAACTGAGTACATTTCTGCAGATTGCACTAGTCCTGCACGGCCGGTTGCAAACTTCCTGGATTGCTAAATCATCTCATTTGCATAGACTTCTCCTGCAAATGGGGTGATTTGCATACAGGGGCTTAGTCCGTGCAGGATTAGTGCAGGAGTGCACGTGCGTGCCCCTGCAGACTGTTCCTGGATTGCACGGCAGACATACTGCCTGCTGGAGCTCCTGCACCGATTTTGCATGCCATGCAAGCTATAGAGAATCCGGGGTAATGTCTATTTATATAGTATAAATGCATAGTTATGCAAATCACAAATATTTATTATAATTCTAAGTGTTTTACAACTGCATTCTGATATCAAGCTGCAAGTGTATTAACAGATGACTGAAGGAAAAATGCTAAAAGGGTTAACTATAGTCTATGGAGTCTAAAATGTGAGCTCAGACCTTCCCAGGTTAAATGAGTAGTTACAGGAAATGTTGGAAAGATAAGGTAAAAAAAACAAGACTGATTGCCAAACAAGTGGCTTGTGTTTTTTTTAAACCTTATTGTTATTAAAACATAATTCTTAAGTGTTTATTAAAACATAATTGTTAAGTGTTCACATGCAACACTATTTGGTAATTGTAATAAAACGTTACACTTGTGCATGCATGTCACTGATAATCTGTTTGTAGGTAAATGTTAAAAGTAAAAATCCTCAGTTACATCAAGTACAGCCAGCAAATGGGCCATAGTATACATACAGTTCAAATCAATTATACAGGAGGGTAAAGAGCAAAAGCTTTATATAAAAAATGATCAAATCAGACAAAGGTCCATAGTTTAACCTAATAAAGCAAATGTATAACCAAAGTGTTGGGCTGGCATACATCCTATTCTCACAGCATAAAGTAAATAAACAATACTGCAATACTACAGGGGGAGGGGTACTTGCTCAGATTTATACTGACTATATAAGCAGTACTGCAGAAGGATCTAAAATAGAGCTACAGGAAGAAAAAAATATCTCATTCCTTTTTGACAATACTCTTTTGGGGGGGGGGACAGGTATTAGTGCATTAGACATACTGGTATACAGATTAAACTTGACAGGGCAAGATATTTTACAAGTTGCTAACAGCTACTATGCTAATTATTATTGTATTTTTTTAATATGTTTTTGGCAAGACAATGTTGGTATGCAAAAAGCATGAATGTTTCTAATTGTTGGGTATGTAGTTGCCTCTGGTGGCAATTCCACTAGATACTTCTAAAGAGGCATGCTGTCTTTGTATGTAGAGATGCAAACTATTCAGTGTAAAATGTCTAGTACTAGATTGAAATGCATGAGTAGCAAACAGTCTGTGTAGATATATACTGTATAAAACACATTGTAAAGTGACAAGTTAAAAAGTAAATTGCTGAGTTGTAATTTTATCACTGTTTCTTTGGACCACCATTTTATCTGTACCAGTATTGGTTACCCCAATTAGAGAAAATTTATATTAAAGTATTGTAGTCATACAGCTAATGGACTAAGATGTAAACAGCATTCTTCAGTGTATAAACCATGTTTTTTTTTTAATCCTCAAGTATTAAAAGCCCACTTCAGTACTTTAAAATGTTCATTTCACGGTCAACTAAAGTGTATGGGCAGTTCAGAAATATGACCACAATGTTATGGTTAAAATGACATTAAAACTGTATATTTTTAGCACTGAATAACGCTTGCAGTAGCACATAGTTCTTGTCCCTTATAGATATTAGTTTATATCTAATCATTTGGTATAAAATGATGAATAAAAGCAAGGTTTTGTTTCCTAATGTTTTCTCTGTATAATCTGATAAAAGATACATATTCATATAAACTATTTTAAAAATAAAGAGAAGGAATTATTAGTGTGTGTTCAGCAGTGAATAAAATATTGAAATTAATTATGTTGTAGATATGCTGAAAGATAAAGCATAGAATAACACGTTTGCTTGAATGTAGGTACAGAGTTTAGCAATGTAAAATGGGCATTCATACTATATGCATAACAGACACGCTTCTCTTTTTCACAGAATCAGAAAAAAGCCTAAAAAGCAATTCTGGAAAGCAAGTATTACATGCTTTTCTCATGTCTGCAGAGCAATTTAATAAATGCTTCCTTACAGACTTCTATTAATGGACATGCTTTTTCCTGTAAGACATGTTTTATCAATATCAGCAGCAGAACAGTTTGACATATTCTTACAGATGTTTCTTTACAGACTTCTGTCATTGGACATGTTTTTATATGTGTTTTCCTCAAGATAAAAGGCATGTTTGTCAAAATATTAAGAAAAGCTTGACGTAATTCCTCAGAGAATATTAAATAGTTTTACAAAAGGACAATAGAAAAGTCTAAAAACAGACATTACGTGATTTCCCATAAAAGTCCAAAAAAGATACCAAGAGAAAAACAGGATTTAAAGTGCGTGACTAAAAGAGTATATAAGAACTGTAAATCAAGCTATGTTAGAGGAATTTGGTAGGAACTTAGGTTCTGAGATAACTGGAGAATGGAAAGCCATACAGCCATCGTCCATATCAGTTGTGAAGGAAAAATTTTGTACATTAAATCTGTAAACTACACTTGTAACATCTTGTTTGTTATAAAAAAATAAGTTATTTATTAGTAACTGTGCATATAGTGAAATAGTACTGTGCTGCAAAATATATTTGTTTATCAGTGTGCAATTTGGTGCTTTAAACAGACTACAGATGCAGTCATGCAAAACTCTGTCTCTGACTCAGCAGTAAACAGCCAGCAAGACTTTGTGTCTCAAGAAGACTTTGTTTCCACTCCAGTCCAGCAAGTTCCATACAGTATACATGCAGCAACCTTCAGGAAATTAACATTTTCAAGTAACAAAGACATTACTGTCTGAACTGCCACCGGATTATGTATGTTTCAAGGTTTACTACTGTTAAACTGTCTTCTACTACTCTGAATACCAACTACTGAACACACTTTGTAAACCCAATTATTTCACCTCTGTGTTTCTGGCCCAGGGCATAGTTGAAAAAATTACCTACCAGGATGACAAACAAAATAGTCAGTAATGCAGGAAGGTTCAAGACATAATATATTTGTTTTTGGCGGGGTGGGGGACTTGTATTTTAATTTTAACTTAAAGGCAGATGTAAAAGCCAGTGTTGCTTTTGCGCAAGTACATAATTTGATTTAATGCACTGCTGGGTGTTTTTAGCAGCAACTCAGCTTAATTGGCATGGCCATCAGCAGAAAGGCATTTCACATCTCAACTGCAGTACTGGCTGATGGCATGCGTTGTCAAACTGACTGTTCCAGGTGATGATTGTGCCCCCATTCTTTATTCTTCTTAGGCTCAGTTACAAACTGAGTACTGAAGGTACTGCAAACCTATATCAATCATGCTCACATGCTTTTCTCTGAAATGCCCCCTTCCATAAAGAATGGTTTCAGTTTTTTTTCATATTCTGTCAACATACCTTTCATTGTCTTAGCAGTCCTCCCCTCTGAATTTGTCTACACTGCTCTGATATCCTTTATCCCAAACAGCCTTCAAATTTTTAAGAAATTTCAATTTTTCATCAGTGACCTTGTCGGAAAAATGGCATGCTTTCCAAAAGTCAGATCATTTACAAGCAACTTCAGCATCATACTTTCCAAAAGTCAGATCATTTACAAGCAACTTCAACATCTTACTGGCCTTCCTCCTCACTTTTCAAACAAGGGTTGTGTGAATGCATTTAGAGGTACTGATCACTTCCCATCATTTCACCTCTTAAGTCTTTTCTAGACCCATTGTCCATCATCCACATTTTACTCATTAAACATTGTAACTCATTCCATCTCCCAGTTGCAATAATGCAGTCATAGGTGATGCATCTTACTGAAGGCAGCATAACCCCTCTTTCCCTTCTAAAACTGCACCATCCTTGGAGGAGTGCACTGAAAGGCTGATCTTGCTCTTTATTTCCTCATTTTCTAGAGGCTACAAGCTAACACTGAACCCTACAATTCTCCAGTAGTTATTGGCCTTTCACATCATTAGATCACATCTAAACCTTTATTAAATGCTCCTGCAAGACTGAAAGACTTACTTCACTTAGAAACCACTACAGTGTGTTTGGCCAGCATTACTGTAATTAAATATACTCATCTGTTCTTGGGGTATTTTTACGTGGACTGTAAAACAAAGAAAAAATCTAGACTAAGTATATGCAAAAATATAGAATGCCACACAATTATTTACCATCTACCGTAGGAAGCTATCCAGCAGCTTCAGTATTATATATTCCAGCAGAATGACATAACCTGAAACTGCATCCCAATTTTACTATCAGTTTAAATTGTTGCAAAAAATAATGTGATTTGAATACCTTCCAAAAATCACATTAGAACATTTAGTACTAACATTCAGACCCAAGATTTACACCCACATTGGACAAGCATATTGAGGGTTTATGATTTCTTCACAATTCCTATGAAAGACAGAAGAGAAAAAGGCTGCATTTTCAAGGAACATGAGAGAGATCAAGCAGAAGCTCATACTGACTAGGACAGTGATCCACACTTATACCCAGTAATACAGCAGAAGGAAATGATCTACCCAAAGGATTAAGAAGCTAACTTATTCTTTTTTTATAACACCTTTATTGAACTATGACTTAAGACATAGACAAACATATATTTATTTAAAAGAAAACAAACCATATCAACACATTCCCAGTTACAAACATTATACATCACACTTTTTCTTTTGCATAACAATCTTCAATCCCACATTACATAAAGTGCCATATCCTGCCTTCCCTTAAACCTCACTCCTTCAAAACATTATTCTACAAGTATTGACATTATTCTACAAGTATTGTTCCTACAATGTCCATTTTGCTATGTAATGTGCTCCTACCCTTTTCAAAAGATCCCACTTCCAGTTCTTTTATTTCTGTTATAATATTCAATATTTCAAATCCACTTGGTTTATACACTGAGTTCCATTTTCTGGCTGCCACCAGAATTAAACATAACAAGTCTTCCTATGTCTATGCAATTCAGCTCCTGTCCCAACTCAAAAGAATCATTTCCTTAGTTACACCCATTTGCTCACGCAAAATTTCTGACTGTACTCTGTGGGGAATTTTTGAAATCTTCCAACTCAAAACACTCCCAGAATACATGTTTCCAGTTATCTCTCTCTTCCCCATTCTCCAACATTTGCTATCTAATTCTTTGGAGTCAGCTTGGGGTATAAAAATATCTATGCAAACACTTCCAAGAAAAAAAATATAAATCTTCCAGACTTTGTTGTATACTTGAGAGCCGTACATAAGTCATGCCATTGTTTCCTTATGAATTGCTTATCCAGTCTCTCTTCTCAATCTTTTCTAACCTCCTCTGCTTGATTTCTAGTTACTGTGCAATATTTTATCCGTCTTAATTAACTAATTATTCCTTTTTTTAACAGCAGCTTCTGTTCTAGATTGTATGTATGTACACATATGTACGTGTGTTTGTGTGTATGTATATGTATATGTGTATATATATATATATATATATATATATATATATGTATGTATGTACATATATGCTCTTACATGTATATTTGCTTGAATGTATATATGGAAACTTGAACATTTATATACTCTTATTCAGTTGTGAAATATCTTGCAATGCTCAACCAGGTTCTTATCTACTCTCACTGTATATTTTGTACACTTGTATTTTCAACCAAAAGGGGTAATATCCTCTTACTGTATACTAACTGTTGTAAAGTCTACAATCTGTATGCTACTACTCTGTAATGTCTCTTTTGTACATTTTTCTTCTCTGTAAACTTATGGAGTTTTTCTCGCCAAGACTCCGCTGAAAATAGACACTTGTTGTCTAGTCAGACTACATTGGCAAACAAATGTTGAACAGAAATAAATAGATTCAACTAAGAACTCTACCTGAGCAGGCCTTTTACTTAATATTCCCATCTCTTTCTCTTTTCTTATACTCTATCAAACTCTGCTAGGGAAGGAAATCTCTAGCCTGTAGTCGAAATGTCTTCTTGGCTTCTTCCCATTTTATTACCTTTCCCTCTTTAGTTATTTTATCACAATACTGTGGTTCTTCTGCCAGTTTTCTCCAGTAATTTCCAGGTCCCCTTTGCTTGTTCTCTGCACCACGCAGTCATCCCCATCAGCAAAATGTCCTTTCTCAATTCTTGTGTTGGCTTAGTTCTTAGAATACTTTCTGCTACATTAAGAATATAATATTCCATATGGCTGTTATTCTCCTTATGGATCAGCATCCAAAATCCCACTCTCTCTTTTCTTGAATTTCTTCCCTGTTTCATCACCTCCCCTTTCCAGTCTGAATTATAGCTTTCTGCTTGTGTTATGTATATCAGCTTAACTATGCAACTCTAAAATATCCCTTCAAATCAGGTAATCCTAAACAACCTTGTTCTGTTGCAGGGATCAACTTAACCCACTTGATCCTTGCCCACTTCCCCTCCCAGATAAATTCTTTCAACTTTTTCTTAATTATTGTCCACAGCTTCTCTGGTTGGTAAAAATATGCCTGACCTGAATATAAAACTAAAGGTGCTAAATGCATTTTCACTGCTTGTATCTTGATATCTGTATCCATAAACAAGAGTTTCTAGTTTGTCAGTTTTTATCTTTTATTGAGTCTCTTCCCACATATCCCTGGCTGCCATAACAAAAGCCTTTTAAATCCACACTCCTAAATACTTCATTTTATCCTGTTCCCATAAATATCAGTATTGCTGAACAAATTCATATATGGGAGCATAGTTTACAGCTATATCCTTTGTTTTATCTTCATTAATTTTATATCCTGAAAAGACTTAAATTGTCTCAAAATGTTCTGCGTCATTGAGATGCTCTTTTTTGTTCTATGAGGAACAAAATAATTTCTTCAGCAAATAAAGACACCTTTTCTTGATTACCATACCAATTACAGCTTTGAATTTCGGAGTCACTTATTTTCTTTGCCAATGGCCTAAATATAAAGCAAATAACAAAGGGAAAAGAGGACACACTGGCATGGTTCCTCTGTTCAGATACACCATATCAGAAAGGAACCCGCCCACTTTAATTCTTGCCTCTGATCCCTCATATACCTTTCTAATTAGCCTTATTATTATATCAAGAAATGCAAATCCTTCTATTGTCTTGCTTATATAATCCCAGCTTACTCTGAAAAATGCTTTCTCTGTATCATGACCCACAAACAGAATTATTTTTTTACATTCTACTTCCCTCTGGATCATCATTGTTTTATTAATGTTGTCAAATTTTGCCTCCCCTTCACAAAACCATACTGAGCCATATCTATCAGTTTTAGCAACAACATTGCCAATGTTTCAGCTATTGCAGACATAAACTCTTTGTAATTATGGTTTAAATTTGAAATAGGTCTAGATGAAGTTGGGTCTGATTGGGTTTTTACCATCTTTAGGCATTATAACCACCATAGCTTTCTTCTAGAATGTGGTGCCCCCCTCTATTTTTTAATACTACTAAATAAAAACCTTCCAGCGCCCCCCCTTTTTTTTAAATACTACTAAACAAAACGTCCAGTTCTTTATCACTTTCTTCCCTCCTAGTTTCCAAATTTAAACAGGAATACAATCTATTCCTAGAGACTTCCCTGCAGATTTATTAAACATCACTACTTTTATTTCATCTTCTCCTATATTAACTGTTAATCTTATCTTAACTGTTAATTGTTGAGACTACTCTACCTCTAACAATGGCATACTTAAGTCTTCCATAAATATTTCCATTTGTGTACTTTCTTGATTTCAACATTTCTTTGTTTTATACACATTTTCATAAAATTTCCAAAATATCTCTAATATCTGTACAGAGTCTCTGGTTATAGGCTCCCCAAGTCTGGCCACAGACCTTTCTACTTTTGGTTGCCTAAGATGCTATGCTCAAAGTTTTTGTCCTCTGGAGTTATGATCAAAAACAGCTGCTTAACAGCAGTCTTTCTAAGCCCATGAATATTATCCAGATATTCCCATATTTTATCTTTAGCACTCTGCAGGTGTGCCTCTTCTTCTATGAGATTCTGCTTACTCTGCAATACATTAAGCTTTCTCATCCCCTCTAAATAATTCCTGTTACTTCTTAACCATATCTCTTTTTCTTTTATTTCTAACTTATTTTTTAAACTTCACTTCCATTTTATCGCACTAGCTACAACTTCTGAAGAAATTTTTATCTTCCCTAATAACTCTAGAATACTTTCCACTACCCATTCCTAAAATTCCTCTCTTTTTAACAAGTAGGTAGGTAAATGCCAGTCATATTTACTTCATTACCCTACATTTTTATTTTAGTTTTTTATTGGTGTATGATCTGAAAAGGTAACTGGATGTGTGCTGAAGCTTTCAATTAAATGAACGTTTCTTTGAACTATAATTTCTGTCTAGTCTAGCCCAGTTATTGTACCTTGGAAAATAATATGTAAATTCTCTCCAAGTTCCTACTACTGAGTTCACATCTTCTATACCAAATATTTTGAAAGAATTCTTCAAAAATATACCCTTTGATGTATTTTCCCTTCTGGACCCCAGATAGAACGTCACTGTTGCAAATCAAGTTCCAGTCCCTACCTATAAGTAATATCCCTGCTGAAAGCTGATTATTCCTCCCAAAACTTTCTTCAGCTCCATAATAGCACTTTTAGGTGAAATATAAATACATGCCAGTGTACTCTTCCTCCATTGCCAGTAGCCTCTTACTGCCACAAGTATACAATTATTATCTATTTTCCCCTTCTATCAGTAGTGGAGCTCCTCTAGCAATTAGTATTAAGTACTCCCATTTTCATTTGTTCCTTTGTCCCTGACATTCTGCTGAATATCCATCCTGAAATTCTTTCTTTGTCAAATTCACACATTCATTTCTTTCCAAATGTCTCTCCTACAGCATTGCTATTTGCACTCTGCATTTCTTAGTATAATTCAATACTCTTACTTTCTGTCTATACCTCTGAGGCTATTAACTTTACAAAATAATATGGGTAGTGTATCCATTATGATAAGAAGTTATTATTCCCACCTATTAGATATGATAGCTTTTTAAAATTTCTACTTCCAACTTTTGTATTACAGGCAATCACTAATCTTTGGCAGATTAATCTTTTATACAGTTGCTTATTGTCATCTCTATCTGACCCTATGTCACATTTTACAATACTTTTTCTTTTAATGAGAACCCTCAAACAAAAAAAATACACTCCAGAACATCCCCTTGACCTATTAACTTAAAAAAGACACATAAAAGTAGAGACATCTTCAATTGATTAAGTTTAACCCTTTGGATAGAAACAATTGTCCCCAAATGACAACTACAGCCACAGGCATTACCTAACCTAAAATGAAGGTTTTTCCATGCTAAGGTCCATGTTACTGCCCATTTTCCTACTTGACCTAACTGCAGTCTGTTCTTTCCTTATTTCTTTTCCCCTCCCAGATGTAAAAAAACAGCTTGTATGATTTCAAAAAACATTAACCTTTAACCTTAAAAAAGTGCATGTGCTAGCGTTAAATAAAACTAAATTATACACTGTTCTAGTAATTGCATTGAAATATTTAGATACCAGGAAAGCTGTTATCTCTTATTCACTTCCAATAATTTCTAACTACTTTTTTACTTAGTTACTTGCTCTTGGATCTTTTAATTTTGCTTTTCCTTCAGCAAACAATGATATTTATTGCCTGCACCTGTACTCAACTTGTTGCCATGGAAACAAAACAGAATGTACAACTGCCCTCAGTTGCATATGTCTCAGTGCATACTGAACATTTATTTTTAAAATAAATCTTTTCACTGCATTCATAGTGTTCTCTTATTTGTAAAGCCCACATGCTTAAACAGAAAACTTGTTTTTAAATTAAGCCAATGGAATTCATTCAGACATTCACTTATGAAAAGAAAGAGAAAACATCTCAAATTTACATATGCTATAATCAGTGCACTTTTATACCACACCCCCCACCCCAGCAACTCAAGATTACAGCATGTCAACTCAAACATGTTTTTAGATACCCCTGACAGCATACTGCACAAATCAGCGTTACTATTTGATATGCAATTTATATCATGAAATGTTTATACAAACACTGTTAAGAATAAAACTGTTTTACTTACAGTTACTTTTCCCCCCTGTTTAGTGTCCTTCCAAACATTAATGGCATGAAGTGGTATATATGCTATTCAGTCTACATACAAGTTTAACAAAGTCAATAAAAGTTCAATCTTTCTCTGCCACGTTTTCTTGTAAAGCCATATTTCACAAATGTGATTGATGCTTTATAGTCTCACATGTATTTACTAACTTCAGTGTTGCTGATCTTCCTGTTCATCTCCATCTGTCAACCTCAGACTCCTGTTCAATTCCAAGGTACTCCAGATTCTTCTAGTCAATTCTTGTGATTATTTTTCTGCCTGCCAAGCATTTTCCTTTGGAACATCAGAAAAGGTTTCCCTAGCAAAGTCTCTCTATGAGTTTTATTATCAGAAGAATGAGAGGTAGAGTCCCTTTCTGCTTGATGGCTCACTTTTTGTTGGACAAACTTGTGTATTTTCTCCTTAACATGTTCTGCATGAAAAATGTCTTTGATCCTTCAGGAAAAAATATTCCGAAGACAGCTGGATACAGCATCTTGAAGCTCACATGTGCCTCTTGACATTCCCTGATTGCTGGGATAAATCTGCTTTGCTGTACAGTAAATCATTTCCACATACACTGTACTATTTCCAATTCTTAATACTTTGCTCTTGTGCTATGGTTTTGTCAGGATCAAATTTTTCTACTGGTAAGGTTAAATCTTTACTAATACAGGTCTTGGCTGTTTCTCATGGCCAGGTTTGGAGCACGCACATGCTGTGCCCTTTTAATTAAAAATCCTTATGTGGAATGAGTTCAGTTGCTTATTCATGCCTTCATAAAGTTAATACAGCCTGTTTCTTCCATTTTCACTACTACAGCATAATCTCAGGTTTTCTCAGTGTGCTCTGTCTTCTAACTCTACCATTTTTGAAACAGCTCTTCTTGGAAGTCTCATACTCATCCAGCCTTTTATTCAGTTCAACCTCTAGTTTTTGAAGTTTTATCATTTCATCTAAGTAGCTGTTTAAAGCTTCTGGATTTTGTTGTTTGAGTTAATATATTCATTCACGTTTTCATTTATTTTAATCAGCTCTGAGCACATTTGACTATTTTTTTTCTCAATTACTGGAAGCCATCTCTTATACCAAAGCTGCAGGTTGAACTGATTTTTGCTGAACAGCTGCAGGAATCTTCCCAGTCAATGCTTTCTCTTTATCTTCCCTATCTTATTTTCTTTCAAGCTAAGTTTCTTCTTTGCTGGCATCCAGGCAGGATAATTACTACCCAGTAATTACTAAACCTGGTGGAATTACTAGCCCTTATCTCTCATTTTCTTTTCTCACACTGGAAGAGCTGACATTAAGCTGTTTATCAGTGTGCAGCCATCTTGGACGTCTTCAAGAAGCTACCTCGTTCTTGACCCAAATTAATAACTGGTATACAAGCCAGGTCTTTCATTTAATTTGAATTGTCCTTATCAACATGAAAGGCATACAATGGTCTTACCTTAGGTCTATTATGGTATGCTACAACAAAACTGAAGATGACCTTTCACAGCTTTCGGTATTGGATGTACTGGCTAAAATGTTAGAGATCCACGAAGGTCCATCATTTTTTTTTCATGTTAGTGCTTTTTGCCCTCACCCCACCCCATGCCTGCTGACCATCAGTCTTAGCCAGACTCCAGCTCTTCTTTCACAGAAATCTAAGGGGATGTCATTTATGCAGCTATTAGGGTTGCTTATGTTTTCACCAGTATCCCAGCAAAGAGGGGACAACTTTTTTGGCTTAATCCCTCATCTTGGTGGGAGAACACATAAGCTGCATCACTGCAGTTACTGCAATACCTTTTCCAAACTAAGTGTGTGACCTTGTGCACTTTCCTGATGAAGGCTACTGCCAGCTAGTGGCTTGGCGTACCACATGAATGCCCCAAGGCTGTGAGCCTGTTTACTTCCACTGAAGGACTGCTACAACCTGTGACTCGTTCCAGCCCTAGCTAGTTTTTACCTCTGAACTAGGTAAAGCCAGAGAAAATATAACTTTTATTTGTAAAAGAACAGCTTTTTCCATAACTGTTTGAACTGTTAGTTACTTTTCACACTAGTCATTTACGACTCTGGTGAATTTAACACCCGATCCTACAGCAGTGAATATGAATACACATTAGGGATCTGTCCTGGTACTACTCATGTTAGATTAATATAATTTACAGCTAGCCATCATTATACTAACAACCTTGTCCTCTACTGCTGTCCTCAGTTTGTTTGCACCATAATCAAAATCCTCAGCAAAGGTCTTGAGAACATTCATTATACATTACAAATCAAACATATTATTACATTCAACAACCAAAAGCTTATGTTATTTGGCAATCATGCCAAACTATTTCTTCTCCTTCAGACACAGTAGAAATAGCAACCACTTTTCCAATATTTAGGACTTTGACTACACCCCTACTGAACTTTAACAAGCATATACATAATGTCTGTATAAAGACAACTGCTGAACTACATAGAGCCTATACTGTCCACAGTCTAAAGCAAATGTCACTACAGCCCAACCTAAGAAACTGGTGGTATAAATCACCAGCTGCTCAGTTTTTCTATTTCACTAATTTTTTATCTTTAATCTATAGATCCTCTGAATCACTGCCCAACCCTTTGAAATCACCTGTCCTGTAAGCACTTACCCAGAGCACATGAATAATCTGCCAGTTCTTTTCTCACTTAGCAATACCCTCTGATAAACTACTTCTCTGCAGTTAACAGTAAACTTCTTTACTATTCATGGTTCTTACACACAGAAAACATCCCCATTCCAATTTGTCTCTTCCTCTACTTTTCCACTACTATGAGAAAATGCTCTCATGACTGAATTACTGTGCAAAATCACCTGTGGTACAATAATGTGTGCCAGATCCTACTGCTTGTTAAAAGAATACTTACATACCCAGAACCTGATCTGAACATATGAGATACAACAGAGTGAATAAGCAACTCCAAACCAGTAATGTACACTCCAGAAACACTAATGGTTCAACTAAAAAAAAAAAAAACTTTTAATACATCCAAATAAAATACAGCCTGAAAGTAACAAGTTTAGCTCTTTAGTCCCAAACAGAGGGACTTCATCAGAACTCAGAATTCATCCTTGACTCAACAATTAAATTTAAAAACCATGCCAATAATTCTGTGAACCTTCCCGACCAATGAACATACAACCCAGTCTGTTCATGTGACACAAAAAGACAGTGCTTAACAATTAATACAACATTTTGCAATCAATTAAATGTACATTAAATACATATTTAAATAATAACAAACACATAATCGAAGCTCTCCTCAGTATGGAGAACATCGATATCTGTGCAGTGACAGAAACCTGGTTCAAGGCTCCAGAGAGCACCTCAGCACTACCAAGTTATACCTCATATCATGCTTTTCGCCCCCAAAACCCGGACCGAACCACAAAAGGAGGGGGAGTTAACATATTTATCAAGGATATCCACACCTCCAGGTTAGTGGCATTGCACGAAGTATCGGAGATCATCCATGTGCAACTAACAGTGGGCAAGACTGCTTTTCAGTTTATAGCATCCTACAGACCACCCTCTCAAAGTCAGGAATCTCACTCGGCTTTCCTGAAAACATTGGAGAACATGAAGATCTCTCCGAACACCATTATACTGGGCTACTTCAACTACCCAAACATAGACTGGGAGCACTACTCAAGCCCCAGCACCTTAGCCCAAAGGTTCCTGGAAATTATAAACTCAAATGCTATGGAACAACTAGTCACCACTCCCACAAGAGGGGATAACATACTAGACCTGATCATTACCAACATGGGTACTCTATGCTCCATACCAGAAGTATATCCCTCATTGGTAAGATCAGACCATAAATTAATTTCACTGGATATCCACATCCCGACCCCACCCCCAACCCAGAAAACCACAGTGAAAAACTTCTCAAAGCGAACTTCTCACTTCTCAAAACCAAGTGGAATCCTTCAAGGCCCCAGGGCCAGTGGAAACTACGGCCCAAACTGCAGAATCCTATATAAACACATTCTACGGACATCTCCAGGAATGCATGGATCATGCTATCCCAAACAAAACCAAGACCCAATCATCCAAAGGCAGGCGTCCAGTCTGGTGGACCCCAGCCATAAATAAACTGTACAACAGAAGGAGGAAGCTACTACATGATAGAGCAAAATCCCTAATAGGGAAGGCAGCTCTGATCAGTACTAGCAAAAAATTATGATCCCTCATAAAATCCTCCAATGCCAGCTTCAAGAGAAAAATTGCACGGACACTAAAGACAATCATAAGGCTTTTTTCAGTTATGTTAGGAACCTGGGATGCAACTCCCAGACTTGTTCTGAGTTGATTCTAAATGACAAAAAATACACTGAACCCACAGACATCGCCAATATCCTGGCAGACAGGTTCAGTGCAAACTTCTTCACCCCCCCCTCCCCCAAAAGAGCAAGTATCTATCCCGGCAGAGGGCTGCCTCCCAAACATCTCTGATGCACAGGTGAAGGCTGCCCTCTCCAAAGCAAAAAACACTGCTTCCATGGGACCAGATGGCGTCCCGGGTTGCGTCCTACATGAATTCCAAGAAGAACTAACCCCTCAAATAAAACAGCTGTACAATCTCAGCCTCACTACAGGATATGTGCCCACAGAATGGCGTACAGCAACAGTGGTCCCACTCCACAAAGGTGGAGCCTCTACGGACCCTGGAAACTATCGCCCCATAAGCCTGACTAGCCTAGTCTGCAAGGCTATGGAGAGGATCATCACGGAGCTCATAAACAAAGACATTGGGGACCTACAGACACTAGATCCGACCCAATTCGGCTTCGTCAAGGGCAGATCCTGCCTTTTGAACCTGGTCGACTTCTTTGAAACAGTCACCAAAGCCATAGATGAAGGGACGGTAGTCCACACAGCCTATCTGGACCTAGGCAAAGGCATTTGACACAATACCCCACTCGGGCATCATAGATAAGCTATCCAGCTTAAATATAAACCTCTATGTCACAAGATGGGTCGCAAACTGGCTCTAAGACAGAACCCACAGAGTGAGAGTTGCTGGAGCCATGTCAGACTCGAAACCGGTCACAAGTGGCGTCCCACAAGGTTCTGTCCTGGGACCGCCCTTGTTCGGTATATACTTTTCCGAGATACAGGCCAACGTGGGAAGACTATGGCTCACCAAGTTCGCAGATGACTGCAAACTGGGCGCCATAATCGACTCTCCAGCTGACACAAACATCCTTCAAAAAGGTCTCACAGAGACGGATAACTGGTGCCAGAGCCATGGTCTAAAGCTAAATGCCAAAAAGTGCATAGTCATACCCTTTGGCAAAAACAATGTGCCCACAAATTACCACATAGGCGGTAACCCATTAAGTACAGAGAAAGTAATTAGGGATTTGGGGACCCAAATTGATAGCAATCTCTCCTTTGACAACCACACTGCCAAAGTGGTTAGAAAGACCTTCTACATAGCCCACCTCATCATGAAAGGATTCACATCTAGATCAAGAGAGGTAATCGTGCCCCTTTATTCATCCCTCATCAGGCCTATCATAGAATATAATGCCCCTTTTGGGATGTACCTTACCCGACACCTGCAGCAATTAGAAAGACCCCAAAAGTATCTCACCAAGAGGATCAAGGGACTCAAGCAGATGCCATATGCTGCTCGGTTAAAAAAACTCCAGCTCTACTCAGTTGCATACCGCCTACTTCGAGGCGATCTATGCCTGACATATAAAGCTATGTCCAATCAAGAATTAATGGACATGCTCCACCTCAGTAAATCTAAATCCCTTAGAGCCACACTGAGGGACTTGAACCTCAGCACAGAAATAAATAGAACTTGCTGGAGGGACAGATTCATAACCCAGAGGCTCCCTTCGCTCTGGAATAGAATTCCAATTCATGTTAGGCAGAGCACCTCACTGAATCTCTTCAAGAAGAATCTTGATGAGTGGATGGGGGATTGTAGGTTTGTTCCGGGGATTACTTCCGTGTCACTATTAGACAGAGGCACAGTAAACTAAACCTTAAAAAGGGCACAGTATACTCAAATCAAGGGGTGGCGTAATCCAAACAAAATCGGGCTAGGCTTGTAATTGCCCCAGGGCAGATAGCCTAGTATGAACCTATGAACCTATAAAAGTTCTTAAACTAAAAAGTAAACAAACAAAATTTTAAAATACTTGATATAGATACCATGTCATTCAGACCCCAGAATTTGTAAGTGTTCAAAGCAATTTGCAACCACTACTCCCTCTTTTCCAATAATTTGCTCCAAAGGCTTCTCCAAATTTTTTTCCAATTTTTCACCACAAAAATTAAAAACTTATGTGAAGAAAATGTTAGTATATGCTTAAATAGTGCACTTGTGTTTTTACATTTCATTATGCTGCAGTACCGTTGTCGCCTCACAGTTAGACATTGCCCGTTTGATTCTCAGTTAGAGCGTCTCCTGTGTGGCGACATGCGTGAATGGGCATTCCTTCGTTGAAGGTTGTGCGTTAGGCCCGGCAAGCCAGCATGTAAAAATCTACTGCCAATCATTAGCGGACCGGAGTTCCGCTGTGGCGACCCCTAACCGGGAAAAGCCAAAAGACACAACAACAACAACTATATCCCTTATTTGCTCAAAAATATCTTCATTCAACTGAACCCCTTTATTTTAGTGTACGAGTGTATTTGTTTAAGAGGGGCGAAGGGTGAAATCAAAGGATCATTTCAACTGTAACTCCAACGTCATGGTCTACATAACTAAATGTCAATGTCCTTCATTTTATGTTGGAAAAACAGAGAGAAAGATGAAAGAAAGTACAGTTGTGTACACCTACCATAAATGTAGATGTTCGAGTGTCTTCACTGTTGCAGTCATGATTGTAGGGTTCTCCCCTGCCGGCAGGCAGTCCTCGGTCGGCCAGAATCCCAAAGTCTGGGTCCGGCGTCGGCTGTTCAACCATGCTCCCTGACGTCAGGGCGCCAGGAGTACAAAGCTGACAGCCGACGCCATCTTCTCCAGTTTTTCTTGCCCCAGATGTCAGGAGTCCCAAAAAGAGAAAGGTCCCATATCCTTTGCAAATACACCTCAGAAGAATGGTGAAAAAAGGAACCAGACAAAAGTAAAAATAAGAGGGGACAGGAGGGAGGGAAACCCAGACTGCAACAGTGAAGACACTCGAACATCTACATTTATGGTAGGTGTACACAACTGTACTATGTTCATCGTGTTTCACTGTTGCAGTCATGACTGTAGGGTAGAATCCCAAAGCTGAAAGAAAGGGAGGTGGTCATAAAGTGGAAGGGGCGGCTAAAAGGCCTTGCAAGACTGCAGAGGCAAAGCCTGCCCTAGACTTAGAGAAGAGAGGTAGATTGTAGTGCTTAGAAAAAGTATGCACTGAACTCCAAGTTGCAGCTTCCAAAATGTCTTTGGTAGGAACTCCCCTGAGGAAGGCCGCAGAAGTGGCAGCAGCTCTGGTGGAATGAGTCCGTATACTCCCTGGGATTTGCTTTCCATGGTGTGAATAACAAAATCTGATTCCATGAGCAATCCATTTAG
The DNA here is from genome assembly GCF_019279795.1 of Protopterus annectens. Lineage (NCBI taxonomy): Eukaryota > Metazoa > Chordata > Ceratodontiformes > Protopteridae > Protopterus > Protopterus annectens. The sequence goes on along the minus strand of NC_056730.1, from coordinate 549,581,916 downwards.
AAATGGTCTGTTTTGAAATGGCTTTACCTTGGGAAATTGAAGCATAAGAAACAAACAATTGTTCTGATTTTCTGATGTCCTTAGTTCTGTCCAGGTAAAAACGTAGTTGTCTGTGTACATCCAAGGAATGTAAGATCCTTTCCCCTTTATTTTGAGGAGAGGGGAAAAAGTTGGCAAGTGGATAGTTTGATTTAAAGCCACTTTGGAAACCACCTTAGGCATGAAGGTAGGATTAGTCCTCAAAGACACCCTGTCTTGATGAAAAATAATATAAGGTTCCACAGCCATAAGAGCTTGTAACTCTGAAACTCTCCTGGCAGAGGTTAGGGCTAACAGGATGGCTGTCTTCCAAGAAAAAAATTTGATGTCAGAAGAGGCAGCAGGCTCAAAAGGAGGCAAGGTTAGTTTTTCCAAAACATAGTTGAGATCCCAAGCAGGAATGGGAGGAGATCTAGGAGGTCTTAAGTTCTTAGCTCCTCTGAGAAACTGTCTCATGAGCTGATGGGAAAAGATTGGAGGGTCTGTATTATAATGAGCAGAAATAGCAGAGGCATGTATCTTAATGGAAGAGAAAGACAGACCCTTATGTAAGAGATCTGTCAAGTAAAGTAAAATTAAAGGAATGTTCGGAAGAAGAGGATCAGAATCCTGAGCCTGCATCCAGGAACAAAATCTTTTCCATTTTCCTGCATAAGATTTTCTAGTGCTAGGACGTCTGGCTTCTAAAATGACATCCATAACCTGCTTGGGTAGGAAAGAAGAAATCAAAGGCCCTGGATTAACCAGGCCGCCAGGCTGAGAGTTCTGACATGAGAGTGTAGAACCTGACCCTGATGTTGGGACAGAAGCTTCGGAGACTGAGGTAAAACCCAAGGGGGCTCCAGACATAGGTTTTTTAGAGTTGGGTACCAAAACTGTCGAGGCCAATTTGGGGCCAGCAAGATTATCATCTTGGGCTTGTCCTGTTTTATCTTTAATAATACCCGAGGAAGAGGTGGAAAGGCATATCCCGAGAGGTTCCTCCAACTGAATGATGGGGCATCCACTTTCCAAGCTACTTTGTGGAAAGTCCTGGTGCAAAAATTCTGTAGTTGATGACTGAGATGGGATGGAAAGAGGTCTATGTGAGGACATCCCCAGACTGCTGTTATCATCCTGAATATTTCGGTGTCCAGCATCCACTCGTGTGGATCCAAAAGGTTTCTGCTCAGACTGTCTGCCAGGAAGTTTTGCTTCCCTGGTAGAAACTGAGCTTGAAGGTCCAGATTGCAAACTAGAGCTGTGTTCCATAGATCCATGGCTAGTCTGCAAAGGGGGTAGGAATGAGATGCCCATTGCTTGTTTATGTACCACATAACTGTGGTGTTGTCTGTCCGTATTAGTAGTTGTCCTGGTTATAGTAGATTCCTGAAGGCCATTAGAGCTTTCTGAACGGCTAACATTTCCTTTAAATTGATATGCAGGTGCTTCTGATCCTTTGTCCAAAGGCCCTGCAGACAGTTGCCCTGAAAATGGGCTCCCCAAGCATAATCCGAGGCATCCGTGGTTAGAATCTGAGTGGCAGGAGGCAGACAGAAGGGTTTCCCTTTGTTTAGAGTACATGCCCTGGACCACCAAAGGAATTCCTTTTGAAGACAAGGCAGGACGGAGATCAGTATGTCTAAACTGTGGCAATGCTGAGACCATACACTTTTTAAGTACCACTGTATTTTCCTCATGTGTAGTCTTGCATATGGTACGAGAAGGGTGCAGGAGGCCATGTAACCCAAAGCCTGCAGGAATCTCCTTGCAGATAGCGGAGTTAAAGTTGCCAAGGTTTTGAAAGTTGAAGCCAGCTGTAATTGTTTTTTGGATGTCAGAAATGCCATCTGGGTTGTGGTGTTTAGAAGAGCACCCAGAAAAGTTATCTGTTGTGAGGGTGTCAAATTTGACTTTTTTATGTTTACAGAGAATCCCAGCAACTTGAGGAGGTACTGTACAAATTCTAGATGCTGGAGTAAGACATCCTTGCTGTCTGCCTGAATTAGACAATCGTCAAGATAAGGGTAAATTTGAATTTGGCGACTGAATTATTGTGCAAAAAATCACCTGTGGTACACACACGTGTGTGCCGATCCTACCGTTTGTTAAAAAGAATACTTACACATACCTGTGAACCCGGATCTGAACATATGAGATACAACAGAGTGAAAAGTAAATAAGTTTAGCTCTTTAGTCCCAAAACAGAGGGACTTCCCATCAGAACTCCATAGAATCTACATCCTTGACTCAACAATTAAAATTTAAAAACCATGCCCAATAAATTCTGTGAACCTTCCCGAGCCAATGAACATACAACCCAGTCTGTTCATGTGACACAAAAAGACAGTGCTTAACAATTAATACAACATTTTGCAATCAATTAAATGTACATTAAATACATATTTAAATAATATGAAACACATAATCGGCTCTCCTCAGTATGGAGAACACCGATATCTCTGTGCAATGACAGAAACCTGGTTCAAGGCTCCAGAGAGCACCTCAGCACTTTCAAGTTATACCTCATATCATGCTTTTTACCCCAAAACCCGGACCCGAACCACAAAGGGAGTTAACATATTTATCAAGGATATCCACACCTCCAGGTTAGTGGCATTGCACGAAGTATCGGAGATCATCCATGTGCAACTAACAGTGGGCAAGACTGCTTTTCAGTTTATAGCATACAGACCACCCTCTCAAAGTCAGGGTCTCACTGACTTTCCTGAACATTCATGAAGATCTCTCCGAACACCATTATACTGGGCTACTTCAACTACCCAAACATAGACTGGGGCACTTCTCAAGCCCCAGCACCTTAGCCCAAGGTTCCTGAAATTATAAACTCAAATGCTATGGAACAACTAGTACCCACTCCCACAAGAGGATAACATACTAGACCTGATCATTACCAACATGGGTGCTCTATGCTCCATACCAAGTATATCCCTCATTGGTAGATCAGACCATAAATTAATTTCACTGGATATCCACATCCCGACCCACCCCCAACCCAGAAAACCACAGTGAAAAACTTCTCCTTCAAAGCCAAGTGGAATCCTTCAAGGCCCCAGGGCCAGTGGAAACTACGGCCCAAACTGCAGAATCCTATATAAACACATTCTCGGACATCTCCAGGAATGCATGGATCATGCTGTCCCAAACAAAACCAAGACCCAATCATCCAAAGGCGGCGTCAGTCTGGTGGACCCCAGCCATAAATAAACTGTACAACAGAAGGAGGAAGCTACTACATGATAGAGCAAAATCCCTAATTGGGAAGGCAGCTCTGATCAGTACTAGCAAAATTATGATCCCTCATAAAATCCTCCAATGCCAGCTTCAAGAGAAAATTGCTGCGGACACTAAAGACAATCATAAGGCTTTTTCAGTTATGTTAGAACCTGGGATGCAACTCCCAGACTTGTTCTGAGTTGATTCTAAATGACAAAAATACACTGAACCCACAGACATATAATATCCTGGCAGACAGGTTCAGTGCAAACTTCTTCACCCCTCCCAAAGGCAGTATCTATCCCGTGAGGGCTGCCTCCCAAACATCTCTGATGCAGGTGGGCTGCCCTCTCCAAAAGCAAAAAACACTGCTTCCATGGGACCAGATGGCGTCGGGTTGCGTCTACATGAATTCCAAGAAGAAATAACCTCAAATAAAACAGCTGTACAATCTCAGCCTCACTGGATATGTGCCCACAGAATGGCGTGCAGCAACAGTGGTCCCACTCTACAAAGGTGGAGCCTCTACGGACCCTGGAAACTATCGCCCCATAAGCCTGACTAGCCTAGTCTGCAAGGCTATGGAGAGGATCATCACAGGCTCATAAACAAAGACATTGGGGACCTACAGACACTAGATCCGACCCAATCTCGGCCACGTCAAAGGCAGATCCTGCCTTTTGAGACTTCTTTGAAACAGTCACCAAAGCCATAGATGAAGGACGGTAGTCCACACAGCCTATCTGGACCTAGGCAAGGCATTTGACACAATACCCCACTCGGGCATCATAGATAAGCTATCCAGCTTAAATATAAACCTCTATGTCACAAGATGGGCCTGAAACTGGCTCTAAGACAGAACCCACAGAGTGAGAGTTGCTGGAGCCATGTCAGACTGAAACCCGTCACAGTGGCGTCCCACAAGGTTCTGTCCTGGGACCGCCCTTGTTCGATATATACTTTTTCGAGATACAGGCCAGCGTGGGAAGATTATGGCTCACCAAGTTCGCAGATGACTGCAAACTGGGCGCCATAATCGACTCTCCAGCTGACACAAACATCCTTCCAAAAGGTCTCACACCGACGGATAACTTGCGCCAGCGCCATGGTCTAAGCTAAATGCCAAAAGTGCATAGTCATACCCTTTGGCAAAACAATGTGCCCACAAATAACCAAATGGGGGGTAACCCATTAGGAACAGAAAAAGTAATTAGGGTTTGGGGGCCCAAATTGATAGTAAGCAAGCAATCTCTCTCCTTTGACAACCACACTGCCAAAGTGGTTAGAAAGACCTTCTACATAGCCACCTCATCATGAAAGGTTCACATCTAGATCAAGAGAGGTAATCGTGCCCTTTATTCATCTCATCAGGCCTATCATAGAATATAATGCCCCTTTTGGGATGTACCTTACCAACACCTGCAGCAATTAGAAAGACCCCAAAAGTATCTCTACCAAGAGGATCAAGGGACTCAAAGCAGATGCCATATGCTGCTCGGTTAAAAAAACTCCAGCTCTACTCAGTTGCATACCGCCTACTCGAGGCGATCTGCCTGACATATAAAGCTATGTCCAATCAGAATTAATGGACATGCTCCACCTCAGTAAATCTAAATCCCTTAGAGCCACACGCTGGAGGACTTGAACCTCAACACAGAAATAAATAGAACTTGCTGGAGGGACAGATTCATAACAGAGGCTCCCTTCGCTCTGGAATAGAATTCCAATTCATGTTAGGCAGAGCACCTCACTGAATCTCTTCAAGAAGAATCTTGATGAGTGGATGGGGGATTATGGGTTTGTTCGGGATTACTTCCGTGTCACTATTAGACAGAGGCACAGTAAACTAAAACCTTAAAAAGGGCACAGTATACTCAAATCAAGGGGTGTTAATCCAAACAAAATCGGGCTGGGCTTGTAATTGCCCCAGGGCAGATAGCCTGGTATGAACCTATGAACCTATAAAAGTTCTTAAACTAAAAAAGTAAACAAACAAAATTCCTCCTTAAAATGCTTGATATAGATACCATGTCATTCAGACCCCAGAATTTGTAAGTGTTCAAAGCAATTGCAACCACTACTCCCTCTTTTCAATAATTTGCTCAAAGGCTACTCCAAATTTTTTCCAATTTTTCACTACAAAAATTAAAACTTATGGAAAATGTTGGTATATGCTTAAATAGTGCACTTGTGTTTTACATTTCATTATGCTGCAGTCCGTTATCGCCTCACAGTTAGGACATTACACATTGCCCGTTTGATTCTCAGTTAGAGCGTCTCCTGTGTGGCGACATACGTGAATGGGCATTCCGTTGAAGGTTGTGCGTTAAAGCCATGTAAAAATCTACTGCCAATCATTGTTAAAGCGGACGAGTTCCGCTGTGGCGACCTCTAACGGGAAAAGCCAAAGACACAACAACAACAACTATATCCCTTATTTGCTCCAAATATCTTCATTCAACTGAACCCTTTATTTTGGGTATACAGTGTATTTGTTTAAGAGGCGAAGGGTGAAATCAAATAAAAGGATCATTTCAACTGTAACTCCAACTCTATGTCATGGTCTACATAACTAAATGTCAATGTCCTTCATTTTATGTTGGAAAACAGAGAGAAAGATGAAAGAAAGTACAGTTGTGTACACCTACCATAAATGTAGATGTTCGGTGTCTTCACTGTTGCAGTCATGACTGTAGGGTTCTCCCCTGCCGACAGGCAGTCCTCGATCGGCCAGAATCCCAAAGTCTGGGTCGGTCGGCTGTTCAACCATGCTCCCTGGCGTCAGGCGCCAGGAGTACAAAGCTGACAGCCGGCGCCATCTTCTCCAATTTTTCTTGCCCCAGATGTCAGGAGTCCCAAAAAGAAGGTCCCATATCCTTTGCAAATACACCTCAGAAGAATGGTGAAAAAAGGAACCAGACAAAGTAAAAATAAGAGGGACAGGAGGGAGGAACCAGACTGCAAGTGAAGACACTCGAACATCTACATTTATGGTAGGTGTACACAACTGTACTATGTTCATCGTGTTTCACTGTTGCAGTCATGACTGTAGGGTAGAATCCCAAAGCTGAAAGAAAGGGAGGTGGTCATAAAGTGGAAGGAGGCTAAAGGCCTTGCAAGACTGCAGAGGCAAAGCCTGCCCTAGACTTAGAGAAGAGAGGTAGATTGTAGTGCTTAGAAAAAGTATGCACTGAACTCCAAGTTGCAGCTTCCAAAATGTCTTTGGTAGGAACTCCCCTGAGGAAGGCAGCAGAAGTGGCAGCAGCTCTGGTGGAGATGAGTCCGTATACTCCCTGGGATTTGCTTTCCATGGTGTGAATAACAAAATCTGATTCCATGAGCAATCCATTTAGAAATGGTCTGTTTTGAAATGGCTTTACCTTGGGAAATTGAAGCATAAGAAACAAACAATTGTTCTGATTTTCTGATGTCCTTAGTTCTGTCCAGGTAAAGCGTAGTTGTCTGTGTACATCCAAGGAATGTAAGATCCTTTCCCCTTTATTTTGAGGAGAGGGAAAAGTTGGCAAGTGGATAGTTTGATTTAAAAGCCACTTTGGAAACCACCTTAGGCATGAAGGTGAGATTAGTCCTCAAAGACACCCTGTCTTGATGAAAAATAATATAAGGTTCCACAGCCATAAGAGCTTGTAACTCTGAAACTCTCCTGGCAGAGGTTAGGGCTAACAGGATAGCTGTCTTCCAAGAAAAAATTTGATGTCAGAAGAGGCAGCAGGCTCAAAAGGAGGCAAGGTTAGTTTTCCAAAACATAGTTGAGATCCCAAGCAGGAATAGGAGGAGATCTAGGAGGTCTCAAGTTCTTAGCTCCTCTGAGAAAACTGTCTCATGAGCTGATGGGAAAAGATTGGAGGGTCTGTATTATAATGAGCAGAAATAGCAGAGGCATGTATCTTAATGGAAGAGAAAGACAGACCCTTATGTAAGAGATCTGTCAAGTAAAGTAAAATTAAAGGAATGTTCGGAAGAAGAGGATCAGAATCCTGAGCCTGCATCCAGGAAAAAATCTTTTCCATTTTCCTGCATAAGATTTTCTAGTGCTAGGACGTCTGGCTTCTAAAATGACATCCATAACCTGCTTGGGTAGGAAAAAAGAAATCAAGGCCCTGATTAACCAGGCGCCAGGCTGAGAGTTCTGACATGAGAGTGTAGAACCTGACCCTGATGTTGGGACAGAAGCTTCGGAGACTGAGGTAAAACCCAAGGGGGCTCCAGACATAGGTTTTAGAGTTGGGTACCAAAACTGTCGAGGCCAATTTGGGGCCAGCAAGATTATCATCTTGGGCTTGTCCTGTTTTATCTTTAATAATACCCGAGGAAGAGGTGGAAAGGCATATTTCGAGAGGTTCCTCCAACTGAATGATGAGGCATCCACTTTCCAAGCTACTTTGTGGAAAGTCCTGGTGCAAAATTCTGTAGTTGATGACTGAGATGGGATGGAAAGAGGTCTATGTGAGGACATCCCCAGACTGCTGTTATCATCCTGAATATTTGATTGTCCAGCATCCACTTTCGTGTGGATCCAAAGGTTTCTGCTCAGACTGTCTGCCAGGAAGTTTTGCTTCCCTGGTAGAAACTGAGCTTGAAGGTCAGATTGCAAACTAGAGCTGTGTTCCATAGATCCATGGCTAGTCTGCAAAGGGGGTAGGAATGAGATGCCCATTGCTTGTTTATGTACCACATAACTGTGGTGTTGTCTGTCCGTATTAGTAGTTGTCCTGGTTATAGTAGATTCCTGAAGGCCATTAGAGCTTTCTGAGCGGCTAACATTTCCTTTAAATTGATATGCAGGTGCTTCTGATCCTTTGTCCAAGGCCCTGCAGACAGTTGCCCTGAAAATGGGCTCCCCAAGCATAATCCGAGGCATCCGTGGTTAGAATCTGAGTGGCAGGAGGCAGACAGAAGGGTTTCCCTTTGTTTAGAGTACATGCCCTGGACCACCAAAGGAATTCCTTTTGAAGACAAGGCAGGACGGAGATCAGTATGTCTAAACTGTGGCAATGCTGAGACCATACACTTTTAAGTACCACTGTATTTTCCTCATGTGTAGTCTTGCATATGGTACGAGAAGGGTGCAGGAGGCCATGTAACCCAAAGCCTGCAGGAATCTCCTTGCAGATAGCGGAGTTAAAGTTGCCAAGGTTTTGAAAGTTGAAGCCAGCTGTAATTGTTTTTTGGATGTCAGAAATGCCATCTGGGTTGTGGTGTTTAGAAGAGCACCCAGAAAAGTTATCTGTTGTGAGGGTGTCAAATTTGACTTTTTTATGTTTACAGAGAATCCCAGCAACTTGAGGAGGTACTGTACAAATTCTAGATGCTGGAGTAAGACATCCTTGCTGTCTGCCTGAATTAGACAATCGTCAAGATAAGGGTAAATTTGAATTCTCTTGAGTCTGCAGTAAGCTACTACTGGAGCCAGGCATTTGGTGAAGACCCTGGGCGCAGTAGACAATCCAAAGGGCAGTGCAGAGAATTGAAAGTGCCTCGATCCGGCCTTGAACCTGAGGTATTTTCTGCGTTCCTGCCTGATGGGAATGTGTAAATATGCCTCCTTTAAATCCAAAGTTACCATCCATGCATCTTTGGACAGCACTGGAAGTAGCTGCTGTAGAGTAAGCATCTTGAATTTTGGAATCTCTAGAAAGGTGTTCAAGACTGACAGATCCAGAATGGGTCTCCATGAGTTTTGCTTCCTGGGGACTAGAAAGAGCCTTGAGTAAAAACCTTCTCCCATCTCTGAAAGTGGAACCAGTTCTATGGCTTTCATAGCCAAAAGAGCTTCCACCTGGTTTAAGGCCACTGCCCATTGATGTTTTGGAAGGTCTGGCCATCCGCTTGGCCTTGGCAGGGTATGAAAATGGAATTTGTAACCTCTTGAAACCACATCCAGAACCCACTTGTCTTGGGTTATATGAGTCCAATTTTGATAAAAAAGAGAGAGTTTTCCTCCGAGAGGAGCTTCCAGGCAAGAAGTTCCTGCAGCCCAACAGAGGGAGTCATTGAGTTTGTTTCCTATGAGTTTGTGACCTGTCCTCTCCTCCTCTAGGGGTGGAAGCAGTCCACTGTCTTGGTCTATAAGAAGCTTGAGTTTGAGGCCTTCCTCTGGAGCATCTATATCTACCCCTCTGAGGCCTGTCTGAAGTGGGAAAGGACCAATTTTTAGAAGGCCAATTCCTGCTAAATCTTGGTGGCTGTACTTGTAAGAAATCTTTAACTGTTTGCATGGATTTCGCCTTATCCTCCATCTTTTTAATCACCTCTTCAGCTATTGATCCAAACAAAACATTATGCTGAACAGGAGCATCCAATAATTTAGCTTTTACTTGTTCTGGCAAATTTTGTTCCTTTAGCCATGCATGCCTTCTAATGAATGTGCCGGAGGCAGCAGCCCAACAAGAAGCCTCCAGGGCATCAAATCCACAGTGTAAACCATGCTTCCCAACTTGTTCAGTGGCATGCAATAAGTCATGTAATTCCTTATCATCTGCACAGGCAGAAATGGAAGTAAGCTTTTGTTTTAAAACAGACAAGAGAAATTGCTGGTATTTCAGCATATGAAACTGACAGTTTAAAGCCCTAATGGATAAAGTATCAGAAGTGTACACTTTTTTGCCCCATCTTTCTAAAGATCTAGAATCCTTTTCAGTGGGAATGGGATTTTTGGCAGAAGCGGCCTTAACTCCCTTAGGACCCTGAGAAATGGTTTCAGGGTCAGCAGAAGGGTTCTTGTATAAAAGCTGGTGGGAATCAGGAACCCCGTAATATCTATCAGGCTTAACAGGAGCAGGAGGAAAAGAATCAGGGGTTAAGTTAGCCTCTGAAAAAGCATCATCCACAATATCCAAAACAGGAGGAATAGCCAGGGGTCTATGTTGGGAGAAGAAGAAAATCATAGTCTTTTCTTAGATTCCGAATACTCCTGTCCTTCCCAGTGGAAATGTTCCCTCATTTCATGCAAAGTTTCCCCAAAAGAGAAATCCTCAGGGAGAAGCTGAAGGAATGGATTCCTCAGCATCAGAATCCTCATAAGGAGGGAAAGAATATTCCTGGTCAGAAGAAGAAAACTGAAGAAACAGAAGCCTGATCAGAGGAATCATAATAAACATCCTGCCTTGGCCTTTATCTGGAGGGATGTGAACCCTAATCATAGTAAGTAAATCCTCCGCCATCTTGAGTAACTGTTTCTGTGACTTGGGAGCCAGTTCCAGAAGAGGCCTGTGTTGCAGTCTTTGATTTAGAAGAGTCTTTGCCTTTGTCTTTGACTTTGCCTTTATTAGAAGCTGAGTAGGCCTGTATAAAGACAACTGCTCAACTATATAGAGCCTATACTGTCCACAGTATAAAGCAAATGTTACCAAAGCCCAACCTAAGAAACTGGTGGCATAAATCACCAGCTGCTCAGTTTTTCTGTTTTACTCATTTTTTTTATCTTTAATCTATAGATCCTCAACCACTGCCCAACCCTTTCAAATCACCTGCCTGCAAGCACTTACCTAGAGCACCTGAATAATCCGCCAGTTTTTTTCGGGTCTATATTAGAAAACCAAACGTTCAAAATTTCGAGTGTTCTAATATCGACCCATTTTCAGTGAGCTGAAAATGTCGAAGAAACAGAAAACCAAATTTTTTCTTAGGGAAAGAATTCGGTTGCCCGCTTCTGTTGCTTCGGTATTTTCAGTGCTGTGGTGGAAAGTTACGGGTCGGGTTCAGGTAAGTGTGCAATTGTGTGGACGTGAGGGTTAGGGCGGGTTAGGTGAATAACGGTTAGGGCGCGAGTCAGGTAAGTGTGCGATTGTGTGGACGTGAGGGTTAGGGTGGGGTAGGTGAGTTAGGATTAGGGTGCAAGTGAGGTGATTGTGCGATAGTGACGGACCTTAGGGTTAGGGTTTGGGTTAAGGTAAGTGGATAGTTAGTGGTGTATGTATAGTTTAGTGTAGAGTTAGGTGTAAGAGTTTAGGTGTATGTGTGTGGATTGCTGTTTGTTTGTTTGTTTGTTTGGTGTGCTTGTGTTGTGTGTATGTGTTTTGGAAGAGCAAATTTTTTCCCTAGGAAAAAATTTGCTGTTCTGTATGTTCAATGTTTTAAATTTTCGATTCATAGGGTTCAATATTAGAACACTCGAAATTTTGAATGTTCAGTGTTCTAATATAGACTCTTTTCTTCTCACTTGGCAATACCCTCTGATAAACTGCTTCTCTGCAGTTAACAGTAAACTTCTTTACTATGCATGGTTCTTAAGACACAGAAAAATATCCCCATTCTAATTTGTCTCTTCCTCTACTTTTCCACTACTATGAGAAAATGCTCTCAAGACTGAATTACTGTGCAAAAGCACCTGCGGTACAATAATGTGTGCCAGATCCTACTGCTTGTTAAAAGAATACTTACATACCCAGAACATGATCTGAACATATGACATACAACAGGGTGAATAAGAAACTCTAAACCAGTAATGTACACTCCAGAGACACTAATGGTTCAACTCAAAAAAAAAAAAAAAAAAAACTTTTAATACATCCAAATAAAATGCAGCCTCACAGTAACAAGTTTAGCTCTTTCGTCCCAAACAGAGGGACTTCATCAGAACTCAGAATTCATCCTTGACCCAACAATTAAATTTACAAACCATGCCAATAATCCTGTGACCTTTCCTGACCAATGAACATACAACCCAGTCTGTTCATGTGACAAGAAAAGACTGTGCTTAACAATTAAAACAAAATTTTGCAATCAATTAAATGTACATTAACTACATATTTAACAAGCACATAAAAGTTCTTAAACTAAAAAGTAAACAAAGTTTTAAAATACCTGATATAGATACCATGTCATTCAGACCCCAGACTTTGTAAGTGTTCAAAGCAATTTTGACCACTATTCCCTCTTTTCCAATAATTTGCTTCAAAGTCCCCCCCAAGTTTTTTCCAGTTTTTCACCGTAAAAATTTGAAGAAAATTTTAGTATATGCTTAAATAGTGCACTTGTGTTTTTACATTTCACTATATCCCTTATATGTTCAAAAATATATTCTTTCATCTGATCCCCTTTATTTTAGTGGACGAGTGTATCTGTTTAGAGGGATAAAGGGTGAAATCAAAGGATAATTTCAACTGTAACTCCAACGTCATGGTCTACATAACTAAATGTCAATGTCCTTTATTTTATGTTGGAAAAACAGAGAGAACGGTGAAAGAATGTATTTATGAGCTTATAAGGGATATAGCGAAATGTAAAACACAAGTGCACTATTGAAGCATATAGTAAAATTTCCTTTGCATAAGTTTTTATTTTTTGTGGTGGAAACAGTGGAAAAAACTGAGGAGGGGACCTTGGAGCTAATTATTGGAAAAGAGGGAATTATGAAGGCAAATTGTTTTGAACACTTAAAAATCCCTGGACCTGAATGACAAGATATCTAAATCATGTATTTTAAAACTTTGTTTAGTTTTTATGTAATAAATTTGGAGAGTTTGAGACTACTGAACATGTGTTTTTGAAATGCTAAAGAGTTAATTTGTGGAAAGAAATATGTAACATAATAGGGTAAAAAGTTTGTTAAAATTTCAACAAATAAATATGGACATAATGGAATTTGATTATTATGGTGCACAAAAACAGGAAGAAGTGAAGAAAATGGACACAGTAATATTTTATGTTTCATTGCCTGTAAAATGGACTTTGACAAAGATCCTGAAGAAAATAATGTTTTTGTTGGGGATAAGAGAGGGGGTGCTTAGATTGAAGTTTATAATGTATGGAGATTTGTAAATAATGTAAACTGCACTCATTGCAAGCATTCTTAACCCTGGAAAATGCTGACATCTCCACAGTCACAGAAACCTGGTTCAAAGCTGTGGAGAGCACCCCAGTCTTACCTAGTTACTCATCCTATCATGCATTCAGACCCCAAACTTTCAATATTTATTAAAGGCATACACAACTCCAGGCTGGTCAAACAGTATGGTGCACAGGAGACACTCCAGGTGCAGTTAACCATTGATAAGACCTCTATACAAATCATAGCTAGCTACCGGCCCACAAATCGGACTTGAGATGCCTAATCTGCCTATCTGGACCTCTTCAAATCTATCAAGATTCAACCCTTTACCCTGATCCTGGATAACTTTAACTACCCAAACATAGATTGGAAGAACTACTCATGCCAGAACACAAATGCCCAGAGATTGCTTGATTTTGTCAATGCAAATCCCTTGGAATCGGTAGTCAGTACCCCCACAAGAGGTGATAATATCTTGGACTTGGTATTGACCAACATGAGTAACCACTGCAGCATCCCTACAGTATCATCCTCCCTGGTAAGATCCGACCATAAAGCAGTCACTTTCAAAGTCACCATCTCCCCTGACCCCCCACCTCCCCCGTAGCTAGGGTCAAACAAAAAAACTTCTCCAAAGCTGATTACAGCATCCTGAGGGATGGTATAAACAGCTTTTTAGCCTCCTCCCCTCTCTAGGAACTGGTATCAGTATTCAAAGCTACATCAAAGCCCCATTCAACCAAAGCCTGAGTACCGGCTTCATCCCAGCTGACTGGAGGACAGTCACTGTCATCTCTTTGCACAAAGGTGGAGCATCCACCAATCTGGGAAATTACAGACTCATTAGCCTAACTAGCCTGATCTGCAAGGCCATGGAATGGAGTATCATCGACCTCATTAACAAGGACATTATCAACCTCCAAACTCTCAACCCCATAGAGTTTGGCTTTATCAAGGGGATGTCATGTCTGTTAAATTTGGTCGACTTTGTTGAGACAGTCACCAAAGCCATGGACGAAGGGAAGACAGTGCACACCCACCTACCTTGACCTGGCCAAAGCCTTCAACACTATTCCCCACTCGGGCACACTAAACTCTTTCAACTAGGCATCAATCCATATGTTACCAGAAGAGTAGCTAATGGGCTCACTGCTAGAACCCACCTAGTCAAAAATAGGGGAAGCCACCTCCAGCAGTAGACCCATAACGAGTGGCATACTCCAGGGTTCAGTCTTGGGGCCTCTGTTATTTGGGATATACTTTTCTGAGGTGCAGGCCAAAACCAGTGGGCTATGGCTGACCTAGTCTGCAGATGGCTGCAAGCTGGGTGCTGTCATCAATTCCCCTAGTGATGTGGACATCCTCCAAGAGGGCCTCACCCAAACATATGAATGGCGCCAGAAACATGGTCTCAAGCTGAATACCAAAAAATGCATCATTATCCCCTTTGGGGAGAGTGACATCCCCACAAATTATCACATTAATAACATCATCCTAAGCATGCAGTCAGTCATGAGGGATTTAGGCACCCAGGCTGATAGCAACCTGACTTTTGACAACTCATAAGTAAGGGTATCTCATCCAGGTACAAGGAGGTCATAACATCCCTGTATTCTTTCCTTATAAGACCCATTATTGAGTACAATGCCCCATTCAGCATGTACCTTGCAAAGCATATGCAGCAGCTGGAGAGACCACAATGGTTCCTCAACAGGAGAATCTAGGGCCTCAAAAATCTACCATACACAGATGGGCTAAAAGCCCTATACCTTACTCAGTTTCATGCAGAGTCCTCAAAGGTGATCTCTGTCTGACATACAAGGCAATCTCAGACCCCCCCTTAATGAGACTGCTGCATATCCGCAAGTGAAACTCCACTCGAGTAACCTGCACGCGTGGCCTCAACCTGGTCTGTGACATCAACAGTACATGTTGGCAGGACAGATTTGTGTCCCAGAGACTCCCCCATCTGAGGAATAGACTCCTTCTCCACATCAAGCAGAGTTTCTCTTTACCCCTTTTTAAGTGCAACTTGGATAACTGGATGGGAAACAGAAAATCCCTGGGATTCCACCCTTGTCCCTGCTGGATAGGGGCATTGTGTGCTGACTTGGCTAAACTCTTGGCTAGGCTTATGAGGACCTCAAGGCCAACAGTCTAGTAACTTCCTATGATCCTATATGTAAATAATATGCAATGTATACATCACTAAAAAAATACTATTTGGAGCTGCTAGATGGCACTGGAGGGCTCCTACAGCAGTAAGGAAAAGGCCTAAGGGAAGCAGCAGCAAGGAGGCGGAGGGAAAACTATGGAGAATCTGGAGGTGGAAAGTGAGAATGTGGAAAAAAAAAGTTCAATATGGAGCTTCAGAATGTAAACAAAGATTCCTGTGTGGTGAATGCAACAAATGAGCAGTGTTTAGCTGTCTCCATGGAGAAGGAAGGAAGTGAGTCTGCTGAAGTGGTACAGATAACAGAACTGGCATCAGAAGGGCTTGCAGATGTGTTAAAAACTATCAAGCAGGATGACCCAGGTGACAGTTCTGCTGTTTCATGTGATGAGATGGCAGAAGTTTTTCAGAAGTACTGAAGATGGTAATGTGGAAAAGGACCTAGGTGATGTGGCAGAGATTGCAGCAGGGACAGAAAGTTAAAGAGGAAAGAAGCAACACACTGAGAATGTGTGGTTTTGTGGCAGCAGGTAATGCAGTAACTAATAATTTCACTGTATTTACACTTGTTTTTGTACATTTATTTTTTTTTTTCGGGGGCCTCCTCTGAAAATGGACCTGTATCCAGTCGGACTTTCCCGGTTAACAAATGTAAAATAAAATAAATAAATAAATAAATAAAATAAACTTTATGCAGCAGTGACAGCAGGCCAAAAAGGAGAGCAGCAACAAACTAAGTAAATCAGTTTTTAAAAAGAAGAGAAGACCAACTGTGAGAAAAAGAACAAAAACTGACACTGTAATAGACAAATATATGTAGGACAATTTGGTAACTGTTCTGGGATTTAAAGCTGAAGAAATATGATCTTTTATACATACTGGGACTGAGAGTTTTTGTGACTTAACATTTGAAACTGATGGATTGATGATTACATTTCTGGAATTGCATAACAGAAAGAACATTTATCCATGGAACAATTATTTATTTGCTGATACTAACTTACATGTTAAAAATGTTACTTTGCAGTTTAGAACTGAAAAACTGGAGGAATACAAGGTTAAAAAATGCATGCAGGAAAGTTAGAGATAAGAGAAGCCTATGGAATGGAGGGTGGAGGTTAGAATGTGTTTAGAAATGTGGAAAAATAAAACATGGTGAAACACTTGCCAAGTGTCATTTTCTTAGTTGGTTATTGAGAGACATTAAGATATGCTGGCTAACCTAAATCATGTTTCTTTTTTGGGAACTTTTCAAATTTAAATTACTGATAAGAGAAGGTACAATGTAACCAATGTGGGGAGAAAGGACATACAGCAAGAAGGTATATGTCTGAATGCAGGATGTATAAAAAAGGAACACTTTTGGATGGAGTGTCAAGATCAAACAGTAAACAATGAAACAGAAGGGGAAAGGGAAGAAAACATGCATGAGGAGGGCAACAACAAGCTAGGGGAGAGGGTATAACAGGTGAAGAACAAATTGTAGAAGAAGAAAAAATATGGAAAGGAAAAATGAGGACAGAGAATGCATGCAGGAAAAGATATCAGGAGAACAGACTGACAGTAATATTTTTTTAAGTTCTAGCCAGTGAAAAATTGGATTCTAAGGATCAAAGATTATTTGTACATAAATCCAGGAAAAATAATTTAGAGTAAAAAATAAAAAAATGAAAATTTATAAATAGTTCTTCT